>NW_017729025.1:139293310-139297053 GCF_001723915.1 Gavialis gangeticus
CACCGAATCGGGCCAAATCTCCTCTGAATCAAATCACCACTTGAAGCTTCGCACAGCCCTATTTTCAACCTTGAATTATTATTATGATGGCTGAACCAGGAAATTAATAGGGAGATTATTGGATATATCAGTGGGTGCCTCTACACAAGATGTTTACTGCAGAACAGACTAATTAGCTCCACAGTAAAACATCACTGTCTACATATGCAACCCAATTAGGTCACAGTAGACTAATAAACACCACCACAGGGTATTTCAGCTAAACACAAGTAGTACCCTGAGTTGGCGTAGTTTCATGTGTTGCAGTGCACTTGTCGATGGTGATGGGCCTGGCTGAGGGATAAGGGTACTTCAGCATTGTGGCTGCCTGCCAGCTAGCCCTACACTGGAGCACCCTCGTGCCCCAGCCAGCCTCTCTGAAGTATCTTAAGCCAGGTCAGAGTGGCCCTGAGTTAGCAGGCTGCTCTTGATGCTGCTGTCCCCTGCCAGCCCACGGATGCTCTGATGGAGCTCCATGTGCAGTGGGGAGGGCTGGCTGAGGCCCAGGGGTGCTTCAATGTGGGGACTGCCTGCCAGCTAGCCCCACACTGAAGCACCCTCATGTCTCAGTCAGCCCCTCTGCAGCATGTGGAGTCCTGTCAGAGCAGCCCTGGGCTGGCAGGCTCACTTTCCAGTTCCCCTGCCAGACTGGGCTCCATGTACTGTGCACAAATAAGCTCCAGAGCAATTTACTGGAGTTTTTTTGCTCCCAGGTTATGTTCAAACAGTGATCCTGGGAGCCAAAATCTCTGGAGCAATAAGCTCTGGAGTTCATTTGTGTGCATTAATCGCACGTGTAGACTAGCCCAGTGATGTTTTTCCTTGTACCTGATGCCAAAGAAACCATTGGTGCATTTTTACCATGTCTTCATATGCTGCCAAGCCGAGGAGCTCAGAAGGACAATGCCATACATGATAACAAAATAAAAACTTCAACATAAGGTAAATAACTAACCACTTGGAAACAAGCCATTCTAAATCCTATTTGAACTCTTAAAATAGGATTCCTTTTTTTTTTTGAATAGTCCATTGGGAGATAAGGGCTACTGTCAAATTGTGTCAACCTTTGGTAGAGGTAAGAAGCAGATATTTCCTCTCCTTACATTGCTTCAACCTTATTTCTATTGGGAATGAATATTAAGGTTGTGTGTGTTCATATAAAGTAAGGTAAATAGAACAGCAGACCAGTAAAAGGGAATACGATTGTAGAAGTTTTGTGGAAAGGATATTGCTCATTCTAGTTTGCTTCCCATAAGCTTTTCTATTGTTAACTTTCAGCACACTCAGCTGTACAGTTTAGCTTTTACATGCAGTAGAAACCTAGATCTCCACATTCCTCCTTGCCCTTCACTTGAAGTTTTCATGTGAGGAAAACTATAAGGATTCTGTTCTTTAGATTGTGATCAGTATAAAACTGTGCTGGTTATAAAAGAGTGAAATCCTCCAACACAATATTGAAAAAAAACACTTTATCAGAAAAATGACTTTTTATTTAATTTTGGTTTGACCCCCCATTAACACTAATTATTGTTTTCTTTTGTTTTGCCATTCCCATACTTGCTGCATTAGCTTACAACATAGCTTCTATTTCAAGGCTAGACATCTTTTATGTGAAAGTCGCATAATGGCAATAAAAGAATAATTCAGTTTGAACTCACTAAATCATTAATTGTACTGTACCAGAAAGTATCTTTTGAATCAGTTTATTTATAATGACTGTACAGACAGGAATGGAAATACAACTGCCCTCATGACAGGAAAAAGTTCATTGTTAACAGAAAGCAGTCTATAAAAACATTCAGAAAATGTCCTCAACAGGAATGAAGTTAATTATCTCTTTCCAAAGGAAAATTTTCTGTTATATCAGAGTCCAGGCCATTAAAGTATTTTTTTTCAGTACCATGGCAGAACTTAGAAGCCCCCCATGGAAATCATACTAGATGCTGTACAAAAATGTTGTGAGAATGAGACTTGGCCCCAAATTGTTCATAGTCTAAATAGATAAAATAGGCAAAGGGTGTGTGAAAGGAAATATTATCCCCAATTTATGAAGGGAGCACTGAGGCACAAAAAGATTAGGATCATGTCAGAGCCAGTAATTTTACATCTAGATATTTCCTGAATTCCATAACAAGCCATCCTTCCTCAGGTTTTGTAAGCCTAACTTTCACTGCTGTCAGCCAAAAAGTCAGATGTACTAGGAGCAAACCACAGATCTGTTCATAAATTTCTTGTAGCCAATCATGGGCCATTTGGAAATTCACATAGAAACAATTATTACCATTTGAAACTACTGTTTTTGAAGACATAAGTCTTTTTAATGGAAAAAAAAATTTGCACTGCAAAAGTAATATACATTGACACAAAATTATTTTTTGGGAATACTTGACTAATAAGCTTTATTAGAGGAGTTGACTAGGTGGAATGCAGTACCACAGAGAAGGATCTGAAGGTTATAGTACTCAACAGTGTAACATTGTTCTTCCCCAAAAAGGTTAATAGCATGCTGGGATATACTGAGATGAGTGTCATCTATAAAATCCAGAAACTGATTTTTCTATCCTATTCAGCTTTAATAAAGCTGAACTCCTGCATTGTTTGGGGTACCACACTTCAAGAAAGGCCTAGAAATTTGGAAAGTGTCCAAAGGAGAGAAAAATAAAATAGCTGGAATCTTGAAACTATGGTTGGAATATTTGGGGATTTAGTCTGAAGACTGAGAATTGAATTCATAAGTCTTCAAATACTAACAAGGTTGTTATAAAGAGAATGGTGATCAATTGTTCTATAAATCCATATGGGACAGCAAAGAAGTAATTAAATTGCAACAAGGGAGGTAGATGTAGGCTGGATATTAGGAAGAACTTACTAACTCTGAGAACAGAAAAGTGCTGAAAAAAGTCTACCTAGAGAATTTATAGAATCTCTGTTATTGGAACTTTTGAAATACAGGTTAAAAGAACACATGTCTGGGTTGGTTTAGAAAGGGTCGAACCTACCTTGAGCAGGGAGGCAAAGTAAATGCTAGTCTCCCATGGTCCCTTCTTGTTCTGCTTTTTCTATGGGAGGTTCAATAAGTTTATTTTGTCCTTGTAAAACTTTAATCAGTTTCATCTTTTGTGCATTTTCCCAAACTGCTTTGCTTCAGTTTAGCTGCTTGCTTCAATTGTAGGATAACGCATTTTTATATTAATAGACCTATCTACCTGAGGAGTATATAGCTGAGGAGATAAAGTGAATGTACTATCTTCAGTAATTAATACATTCTTCTACATGAGCAAATACAGTTTTAGAAAATGACAAATAGTTTATATTTGTATTTATGTATATATCTACAAAGGCTGTTGATACCTCATCATGGAGAGGTTATCACTCAAACATGAGTTCTTCCTGCAAATCTAGGCAGCTCCTTTCAGAAAGAAGAGTGGAGAAACAGGTAATTATTCTAAGGAACTGATAACCTCCTTATAATTATTATTCTCTCAGCCTCAACAGAGTTTCTAAAGGGAAAAATCACTTTCACTTGGAAGAAACACTACGTTGATTCACAGCTATTCTCTGGGAATGCTACATTGAGTTATAAATAGAGGTCTACTTAAATCACCAGGGGACTTACTAATTTTTGTGGGTTGATCATAGCCTAAAGCTCTAATTCCATGGTCATTTCATGGCAGCCCTGCCCTTCAGCATGAATGAGTGGAGAG
>NW_017729025.1:139302053-139305621 GCF_001723915.1 Gavialis gangeticus
GTGGGTTGATCATAGCCTAAAGCTCTAATTCCATGGTCATTTCATGGCAGCCCTGCCCTTCAGCATGAATGGGTGGAGAGGCCCCACCCCTCAGTGCTGATTGGTGGAGAGGCCCTGGTGGAGGGATGAGGGGGCAGTTGCCATCTTGTCTCCTACCCTTCATGCTGCTTCACCAGCCAGCACCTTCCCCTCCCAGCAGTGAGGGCCACAAGCTCCCACTCAGGAGCCAGCATTTTATTTTTATTACTTTTTTGTTGTTGATTTTGAGGCTTTTGTGAATTTTGTAGACAATACTAGATTTCAGAGTTTCCGTGAAATCCTCAAAACTGCAATTAAGTAGATCCCTCATTATAAACCAGCAATTACTGGTAGCATGAATCAGTGCATAGTCCACTGTTCAGCTCCCAAAACTATCAGGAATTCCCAAATTATATAGATATGAATATTGTTTCTTAGACATGTATATTGGGGGGAGGAGGGTGGGGGTTGTGAGTAGGGAAAAATCGCCAATGTAAGATTATTGTCTTGTTCAATCCCATATAACTTTTACCAGGAAACACTATTTCTTCAAATATGTCAAATATAATTGTCTTCATTAAGAAGCTGGGATCCTGTACAAAGTTCCTTCAGCCACAATGTACTGGCAATATCCCCACTTACATGAGGTTATGTGTATGACAAGTTTGTAGTTTCTAAACCAGCCTGTTTTAAAAGTTATTTATGTTTGAAATGGTGATATCTTTTTAAAAGGGAAAGATATTATTTTCCTGATTTAAAAATAATTAAACTGATATTTTTGCAACTTTACTAAAAATGTCAAGACTGAATGTGAGAAATTCAGCTCTGGATGAATTCTGGTTTTGGAAAGTTAGAAAGAATGAAAAATTTAATAGGATGAGTTTCAACAAACAGTGGTTATGATGTAAACTGGCAGAGAAAACAAGAAGCCTTCAGCTCAGATTTCTCTGGATTTGAGAGAGTATTTGTCTCATAATTTTCTTAAAATACCTGGCCCAATTCTGCAGCATCTCTGTGCACAGAGGGAATCCAATTCCCTGGCAATTTTACATGCAGAGTGGTATCTGCCTATAAGGGTTTGTGGTTAGCTCTAGGATGTAGGATTCTAGAGTTATGGAATCAGTTCTCAGCTCTACCACAGACTTGGATAAATCCAGCTCTCATCAAAATAAATGGAAAGACTTCAGCAGGAACTGGATCAGGCTGCAAGTCACTCTGTACCTCAGTTTTTTCTCTTTGTGAAATGGAGGATAGTGGTACTTTTGTACTTCTCAGCCACGTCTCTCAACCTAGCAAGGCAATACTTTGTGAAACAAAGACCCAAAAGAAGATGCACCAAAAATTATTTGCATAGGTATTGTAAAATATGAGAGTCATTACTCTGTATAAATAATTTTCTTTAACCTCAGTTGTATGGTTCATATTTCTGAGGGGAATATTTTTCAGTAACACTAATAAAGATTCAAAGTTTTTGTTGAATGGTGGAAGTTTGGGGACCTAAATTATTGGTATGCCTTAAAACAAAGGATATTTGATAATATGATCAAAGAAGTGTTGTAAGTTAACAATTATGAGGTAGTCAGAAAATGTAGTGATGGAACCATGTGAACCAACAAAAGTGATTGCAGTATATTTTTAGAAAGTTAGATTATGCTATATCCTTATTTAGTCTACAGTTAAAAAGTTCACTAATATAACTACACAGTTGCAATTGTTTAAGGTATTTTACCTAGGGTATTACCAACTTTCCTTTACATGCCAGCCCCAGTAGTACACCCCTTCACTTTAGCCATGTCTTAGTGGTTACTGGGACTCACTACAGTTAATGCCAACAGGACTTAGAATATGAAGTGGCTTCAGCATTTCCACTTAGCATGGTACTCCTGGCACTCTACTTAGGGCTTAGAAACTTGGTATATCACAGCTTACTCAATTGTAATAATCACCCTGGTTGCACATTTCCGCTTCTCTAAATCTACAATTATGTTTTTCCTAAGCTGATAAATGTATATACCTAAGTAGTTCAAGCAGTTTTAATGCAAGGTACTACATGCTCTTTCCTCTATCTTGCTCCCCACATAAATTGGAATCAGGAACAAACATGCCTATGACTGGCTACCAGAGTACCAAAAAATATTTGTGTGCATTGCCTCTCACTGATTCATGAGGGATTTTTGTATATTTACCCCATTGATTTTAATAGGAAACAAACACACAAATGCCCCACACACCAATATAGAAGACTCTTTTTTTAAATTGGTAATGTTTTTTGTAACCCCCCTGCTGACTTTACACACATAGTGCATATCATAAATTACAGGGTGTGTAGGTGCCATATACCTTATATACATATATGCAAATGTACATAGACACATGTATGTATGAATCTCTTTTGAATGAATGTTCCCATCTCTTCTCAATTCCCAATTGTTTCCTTTTGCTTGAGGTCTTGAGTCCAGCTCCATAAAGTCCATTTGAGCATTGTATGGAAAGGAAGAGCCTCCCTTGTGTCAGCAGAATTCCTTTCATCATGGTGCCTCTGAAGGATTGAAAGTGAAGCAAAAGAACTGCCTCACACTGTCACAATTTCATTGATCTGAAAAACCAAAAATGCAACTGATGATCTGCAAGGATATTCCTCTTTCACTTATAATAATGGTGATTTACATGACCTTTGTAGTTTCATTTTTTAAACCCCAAACCTAATGAAAACTGGAGCTAAGACAATTGTATTAATGTACTGAAATTGTGCTAGAAAATACAGTTTCCTTGTAGTACACTATAGATATGCATTCTGTTTTTATCCCCCTCCAGACTTCTTAAATCACATTGTTATCTTAGTCTTTGAAATGTAAAAATGCTGGGACATCAAAGAAATATTGTGATGGTCAAAGAAATTTAGAAGGAGAGTGTACATAATGAATGCTTAACACAGGAGGTTTACTTCATGAAGATATCCATTGTAGCAACTTATACCTGGAAAAATAGGCATGAAATTGTTTGTAGAAGAATCAGCAAACTGAATATTAAGCATTTGTATGTTTGCTGGAAAAACATGCCTATAATTTTAGTTATAATTCAGGTATCCTCATATTTGTTCCTTAGCATGTCTAACCAAAAATGAAAACCTTACAAGAGTTGATGTGCAGTATTTTGGGCAAAAGGGACATGGGACTGAAAGGTGTAAATCAGCACAGCCCCATGAATTTTGCTGGAGTTTTAGATCAGCTGGAGACCTGACCATTTTTCTTTCTTTTTCTTTAAATTTAAGTGTCAGTGATTTATAAGAGGACATAGAGTGATATATACAGCACTGAAATAACCCAACCCATCTTGCCTGCTTGCAGGTACCATAAGGGTATGCCAACATAGCTCAGTATGTTATCGTGTAGAGCAGGGACAGGCAGTTATTTCAGCTGGAGAGCCATTTAATGAGTTTTGGTGAGCTGTTGAGAGCTGCAAGTGTGGCCCTGCCCCCTTGTTGCCATCTTGGGACCATCTTGTGTGCTTCTGCTGTATATATAGAAGTGATTGCATAATAGCTCAAAAT
>NW_017729025.1:139306120-139315329 GCF_001723915.1 Gavialis gangeticus
TAGAGTGACTCCTGGCTGCCACCACTGCTGCCCCCAGCCTTGTGGTAGTGGTGAAAACCAGAGTGCGCAGCCCCAATCCCGCATGTCCTGTGCCAGCTCCAGGCTTGCCTGTCTGCACTAGCAGCAGCAGCAGCACCAGCTGGGCAGAACCTGTTGCTCAGCATGGGCAGAAAGTGGCCCCTCCCCACTGCTGTTGCCAGGCAGTTTTTGGTGCAGCTGCCTGGAGCCTGTGCCTCTCTGGGCTGCCATACGGCTCTGTCACCAGTGTATCTGGGCTGTCCTGTGGCTGCTCTGCCTTGTCACTGCTGCCATTTGGGGCAGCCCAGAGGAGACAGGGATGGAGCCGCACCACAGTCTGATGTGGCACAAGCTCTGGCCAACTGCACCAAAATTTGTCCAACCGCAATGAGGGGGAGGAACTGCTTTCTGCCCATGCTGAGTAACAGTTTCTTCCTGGTGCTGCAGCTGCAGCTGCTACTGCTGCTCAGCCCTAACAGGCAAGCTCCAGGCAGGCGCTGGGACCCAGGCTGAGTAGAAGCAGCATGGGAGAGAATCTGCTGTTCAGTGCGGGGTAAAAACAGCCCCTCTTGGTTCTGGGCTTCCTAGTGCAGCTGTCCAGAGACCACACAGGGCTGCCCTGCATCTGCTCTATGCTGCAGCGGTGGTGACATGGCAGAGACATAGGATAGCCCTGTGTGGACTCTAGGCAGCTACACCAGGAAGTGCCAGCAGTGGGAGAGCAGCTTTTACCCCATGCTGAGCAGTAGTTTCTCTCCCATGCCACTGCTGCTTAGCTTAGGTGTGCGAGCCTGGAGCAGGACTGGGGTGCATGGGGTTGGGGCTGTGTGTGCTGGTCCCCACCACTACTCTGGTGCTGCCTAGAAAGGCAATGCAGCTGTGGAGCTGCCCCAGTCCCACTGCATACCCAGGGGTGGCAGGATGTGCCACAGTTGGGTGGTGCCTTGGCCAGGTGGGACCAAGAAACCCACTGTGGGCCCAACAAAGCCCCTCCATGGGCCAGATATGGCCCACAGGCCATATTTTGCCCACCCCTCATGTAGAGATGCCTGTATTTTTTAACAAGCTAGATTGGGTACCAGAAGCAGTAAAGCTCTGTTAATTTAGTCTACACCAGTTAATTATGTGCGTATGGAAACAAAGCCAAAGTATTTGTGGGTAATTTGATCAGTCTGTGACTTGAGAAAATACTTAAAGTTTATTCACAATATCTGACTGTTATCATCATTGAGGAAACAACATTACTTTGTGTCATGACTTTCTTTCAGGAGGAAAGTTGCTCTAACTTCTGTTAGTACCTGGTTGGAATACCATATACAATACTTCCTGATCTAACCTACCTTCTTCATAGTAGAAACCTATACTTCTTTGGCCTGCACTCTCAATGTAATTAATATTTCTCACTCAGGCCAGAAACAAGTAGGAGTAACCTTGTCACTGTGAAGTAACAGAGCACTGGGGAGGAATTAACATGGATCCTGAAAGGGATGCTGAACTGAAAAGAACAGTTTTTTTCCTGAACTTTTATTTTCTAGATGTTAGGAAAAGTTGCACTTAATCCTCACAATTTTATCTTCTAATATGTTTTTTGTGTTGTAGAAAGTCTGAGAGTTTACTCTCTCTCTCTCTCTTTTCTATTTTCTTCAGTTAACTTGACCTCCTTAGTATTGTTGGTCATCAATTGTCCTTCAAGAGTAGGAGATTTTTCAGTACTCCAACATATCTCATTTTGTTCTAAATTATTTCTCTTTTTAGATGCAATAATGGTAGAGTTTTAGAAATACAGGTGGGTGGGTTTACTAGTTCAGGAACCAGAACTACTCTCCAGGTTGGAAACAAAATGCCTTTTCCTTCTTGATCATCCTGAAACCTCTCAAAGCAGATATGTAAACATGTTTCTGATTGTTTGCATTGTATATTTAAAGGGATTCTATTTCCTTCTTTTTCTTGAGTCACTATAATCACAGGAACACATGCATAGGAAAAATGCACCATGGCATTTTTTTACCTCAGTGGACTTAAAAGAGGATAAACTTTTCATCGTAGAGCCTATTTATCCACATGAAACTACTATTCTGTACAGCACAGTTGGAAGTCTGGCTTCTGGGTAGGAACTGGACTAGGTAACAGCAGTGATTGTAGTTTGGAACTGAAGTGTGCCAGGAGAAATGTTTATGGACAAAGTTTGCTCAATAGCCATTGTTGAGGATCCTAAGGAAAGGAAGGAAGGACAGCAGTAGAGTAAGGACCTTGGACTTCAAAAAGCAGACTTTGACTTGCTCAGGGAACTGATGGGCAGGTTTCCCTGGGAGGCCAATCTGATAGGGAAAGGAGTCTGGGAGTCCTGGTTGTACTTTAAAGAAACCTTACTAAAAGCACAGAATGAACTGCCTGAAGTGCAGGAAGATTAGCAAATATGGCAGAAGACCAGCTTGGCTTAGCAGAGAACTCTTCAGTAAGATAAAACACAAAAGGGAAGCTTATAAGAAATGTAAACTTGAATAAAGGACTAGGGAGGAGTATATTGCTCAGACATGTAAGGACGAAATCAGGAAGGCCAAAGTGGAACTGGAGTTGCAGCTAGCAAGGGACATAAAGGGTAACAAGAGTCCAAGTATGTCAGCAACAAGAGGAAGATGAGGGAAAATGTGGGTATCTTACTGAATGGGGGAGGCAGCCTAGTGACAGATGATGTGGAAGAGGCTAAAGTACTCAATGCCTTTTTTACCTCAGTCTTCAGAGACCAGGTCAGTTCCCAGCCTACTGTACCTGGTACCACAGTCTCGGGAGGAGGTGAACAGCCAACAGTGGCAAAAGAACAGGTTAGGGACTACTTAGCAAAGCTGGACATATACAAGTCCATGGAGCTGGACCTGATGCACCTAAGGGAGCCAAGGGAGTTGGCTCTTGCGATTGCAGAGCCACTGGCCATTATGTTTGAAGGCTCATGTGGAAAACTCAAGAGGTCCTGGATGATTGGAAAAGGGCAAATATAGTGCCCATCTTTAAGGAAGGGAAGAAGGAGAATCTGGAGAACTGCAGACTGGTCAACCTCACCGCAGTCCCTGGAAAAATCATGGAGCAGGTCCTCAAGGAATCCATTTCTAAGCACTTGGAGGACAAGGTTATTAGGAACAGTGAGCATGGATTCACCAAAGGCAAGTCCACGTCTGACAAACATGATTATCCTCTATGATGACATGAGTGGTTCTGTAGATGTGGGGAGATCAGTGGATGTGATATACCTTGACTTTAGCAAGGTTTTTGATATGGTTCCCCACAGCTTTGTTGCAAGCAAGCTAAGGAAGTATGGGCTGCATGAATGGACTGTAAGCTGGATAGAAAACTGGCTGGATCATTGGGCTGAAAGGGTAGTTATCAATGGTTTGATGTTTAGTTGGCAGTCAGTATCCAATCGAGTACCCCTGAGTTGGTCCTGGGGCCAACTTTGTTCAAAACCTTCATCAACAACCTGAAAGATGGGATAGAGTGCGCCCTCAGCAGGTTTGCAGATGACACCAAGCTGTGGGGAGTAGTAGATATGCTGGGGGATAGGGCTAGGATTCAGAGAGACCTAGACAGATTGGATGACTGAACCAAAAGAAATCTTATGAGGTTCAATAAGGAGAAGTGCAAAGTCCTGCGCTTAGGACAGGATAGTCCCATGCACAGGTACAGGCTGGGAACCAACTGGCTAAGCAGCAGCTGTGCAGAAACGAACCTGGGGATTATGGTGGACAACTAACTCCATATGAGCCAACAGTGTATCCTTGTTGCCAAGAAGACTGAAAGCATACTGGGCTGCATTGGTAGGTGTACTGCCAGTAGGTCAAGGGAAGTAATTATTCCTCTCTATTCAGCACTGGTAAGGCCACGTCTGGAGTACTGTGTTTAGTTTTGGGCCTCCCACCACAGAAAGGATGAGGACAAATTGGAGAGAGTCCAGCAGAGGGCAACACAATGGTTTGGGGGCTGGGGCACATGACTTGTGAGGAAAGGCTGAGAGAACTGGGCTTATTTAGTCTGGAGAAGAAAAGACTGAGGTGGGGTTTAATAGCAGCCTTCAACTGCCTGGAGGGGGGTTCCACTGAGGATAGAGCTAGGCTGCTCTTAGTGGTAGCAGCATTTTGGGTCAGTTGTGTTTACCCTGGCCTTATTTAGTTCATTTTCATAAGTAGGTTGTGTAAGTTATGTTATTGGAGTAGGTTAGAGCATGCTCAGTAAAGAGCAGGGCCAGAATCTTCTACACTTACTGACCTTCTCACTTTGTATGACATAACGGCCTACTTTCACAGCTGCAAGCACTCCCAGTGAGTACCCAACACTTGTCGGGAAAATGTGAGGGGAAAAGTGAGTGTGTTGTTTTGAGCGACAGTTGAGTGCTGTGTGCATGAGAGTGTGACGTGTGGAAAAGAATGGTAGAGTGTGCACCAGCATTTGGTTGGATGTGGTGTTAATTGACATGGATTCCATGTGCGCATAAAAGGGAGCTGGTCCAAGTAATCAGCATTCCCGCAGATTGGATGTTGTTGCTCTGAGATTGAATGTCACTGCTTGTTGTTGTAGGCAAGAGCTAGAGGGTCTGGGAAGCCAATAGCTGCTTCCTACAGAGCATCTCAGTCTTGTTGTGTGAGCTTGAGTGAGATCTGAGAGTGGAGCAGTGCAAGAGTTGTTCCCTGCAGAGTGATTGGATTGGCATGCATGTCAGGGAACTGTTGGGCGTTTGGGCTAGTGAGTATGAGAGTGAGTGAGGACCCATGTGTTGGTCAGTACCTCTTCTCCCCTCTGGTTGTCTCTGTGGTGTGAGTGCACCTGGGGTTGCACCTGGGAGTGTGCCAGGGACTGCAACAGAGCCTGCAGCTGTGTGTTGTTGTCCTGTGTTGGGTGAGGGTCCATGTGGGACAAAAACCTCCTCTGTTGTTTGTGTGAGTGGTGCTGCCTGTAGCTGCTGCTGCTGCAGTGGAAGAGAGCCAAGTATTACTCTCTAGTGCCACCCTGCTTGGGGTGATTGGGTATATAGTTGGTATTGTTGATTGTGGTGTATTATTATTGTTATATACAGTTAGCATTGGTGATCATTGTTGTTATATAATACACTTTTGGTTGTTTATACCCTCACCCATGTGCTTGTGCATTTAATTAACCCCTCAGCAGCCCGTGGTTGGAATAGTTTGGGCAGGTCACAACACTTAGCTGCCTGCCACCCCTATACAAGGAAGGCCATTTGTTATAATTAGCAAGGTTTAACAACACTTAATTGGTGTAACTTGTTTCCTCCCACAACAGCAGATCATAGAATAAGGAGTAATGGTCTTAAGTTGCAGCAAGGGAAGTTTAGATTAGATATTAGGAAAAACCTTCTCACGAAGAGGGTAGTAAAGCACTGGAACAGATTACCCAGAGTAGTTGTGGAATCTCCAACCTTGGAGATTATAAAATCCGGCTGGACAAAGCCTTGACTGGGATGATGTAGTCGGGGAGTGGTCCTGCTTTGAGCAGGGGGATGGACTAGATGACCTCCTGAGGTCCCTTCCAACCCAAATTTTCTATTAATCTGTGTTTCTATAACAGCCGTCTATGTTGTTCAACATTCAGATCATTCTGTCTTGCTTTTATGAATTCACATTGGATTTAATTCTGATCTCGCTTACCTTTGTAATTCCATTGACTTCACTGGAGTTTTTCCTCACAATATTACAAGACAGTCGCTGAGATTTTGTTCTGTGTATATTAAGGAATGGAGAGACATAATTACAAAATGTATTGATTAGGTCAGCACTGCATGAATATTTACCTGTTACTGACTAAACTCTCAAAGTCGTGTTCTTGTGTATTAAATTTTGCATTATTATGTAAATCCAGGAGAGGATTCTCTGCTAACAGTTTCATCTTTAGTTATTTCAGATTTGGGTCAGGGACCTGGAGAGATTCTTTCTATCACTTTATGACTGCTCATTCACAGGAGGAATTATTTTAAAGCACTGAGATCACCACAAGCTATAGCCAAGGCAATAGAAGTACTTGCAAGGTTGAGACGAGCAGATTTATTCCTGTAACTTGAAGTTCAGGTTGAATTTTCTCAAGATGCCACTGTTAGTTACTTGCAGTTTTGGATTACATTAGTTCCTTTGAATCAAATGAATAAATGTCATTGATTATCAAATTTATATGTTTAAAATCAAGTGGTCCTATTCTTGGCTCCATTATGGTGATTTCATTCTTGTGCCACATGTTTTTATGGAACAATGTTTCCATTGTAATTACTTCAGCATGTAACTTGTGTAACAAATTGGACAATCAGGCCCCAGTTCTTGTAATTTTAACTATGAATCTTGCTTGGAAATGGAATACAAGCCTGGAATCTGGTCAGTCTTTGTTTTCCACACATGATTTCCTGATTTATTTCCCATTCTAGGGTCCTGCATCCATTTTCCACTCTTCTCAAAAGAAAGCTAAGAATTCATATATGTCATAGATGGATTTGAATGTTTTTTGTGGCTCTATGCCTTTAAGCTCTGCTAAGACTCTATACTGTGCAATATATGAATAGATATTTGGATCCAGCTACTGTACTTATAAACCATAATTTCCAAGACATTCTATAAAGCTTACTCTTTTCTTCCTGGCATCTGAGCATCCCACATCCGTATTCAGATTGTTTTAGAGGTCTGTCCTTTTGATGGTTGCTAAAGTCTGGTTAAATGATGTTCTGCACATCAGCAGTATTGCCTTTATTATGCCTCCTAATGCACATTTACCTGTGTGAGAGAGTGGCTGGGGGTGGGGGGGAGGGCACTGAGACAATTAATACTTTATTATATATTTTACCCAGTCACAGACATCTGCAAAGATTCAGTGATTGCAGGCTGGCTTTAGAATTCTTTTGACTGGTTATTGTCTTGCACCATTTTTCTTTTTCTTTCCTTGACATTTTTAGATGAGTTTTGACATCTGAGAAAATATATACATTCAAATGATTAGAATGTCACTGCCTGGTCTGTGCTCCAGTCAACCAACAAGACAGCTAAAAGAGCATTAGAGGAAAAGGAAATTAAAAGGCAATGATATATGATCTCTTTTCTATGCTATTTATTGAAAGATCAGGTGAATGTCAACTAGAAAATGCTTTTTCCTTTCTTGCCTGATTTTTGATCAAGTGATTTCCAAGCTGATATTTATACCTGTATATTTTACTCTCATTGCAAACTGAAGACTAACTGTTCTCCACATGTCAGCTTGGGTCATTTAGGACAATTTGCCATTATATTTCAGTTTTCATTCTTGTCAGTACTAGAAAATATATTGCTCTACAATGGAAAACTTCTGTCAGAACTACTACTGACACATGTTCTGCCTTTACTTGGAGAGCATGTAGCCAACAGCAGAAGCAGCAGTAGCTGCTAGAATTCCTGAAAGTTATCACATAGAAGCTATCACATAATAGTTGTAACTTAGTGAGGGTCTCTGTCAATATCAAAATTTGGATATAAATTTATTCACCATAAAATGACTCTCACCCTTTTTAATGGGTGTGTATTTATAGCAAAATGGCAAACAAAGGAAGTGTTCCCTGCAGATTAAATGTCATATTTGAAGCTTAAGTAGATTTTATGTGAAGCTTAAGTAGTGAGTGGATCCAAAACTGATCAAAACTCAGATCAAAATCAGACGGTCAAACTCTGAATTCAAACCTATCCCACAAATAGCTGTATTCAAAACAGCAGATCTCAGAGCATTTGCATTCTGGAAAAGTTTGGATACTATATATGTCCCATGTTTGTGAATATTCAGATCTGTGCTCTTGGTTCTCATATAATATATATTCCTGAAATATTTGAATCTTCATCTGGAGTTTAAATTCATTTATTACAATTTTTGCAAGCTATTAATGTTTATTAATGCAAGTTTAATTTTAAATTCATTTCGTCAAATTTTTGGTAGGGCCTTACTGAATTTATTTAACAATAAAAGATTGCTTCAGTGTTTGAAGAGATAAACTGCCTTTTCCATGGATAACTAAAATAATTCAAGACTATTTGGCCTGAATGACTATGGAAGTGCTAGGTAATAGGGAATCCAACTCATTGTAGTTGTGGACACAGGTAAGAGAAGAAGGATTATTAGGTTTTAAATAGGCTAAGTAGATACCTTTTCTACACGTTTTTGAGTGCCATCAACTGTAACACTAGGATAAGATTAGGTCTCATAATTTGGTCCAATGTATGAACTCTCTGTGCATTTAAAAGTCCAACCTACTGTATAAATTGAAAGTTAGGGTAGCAGGGTGGTGTCTTGAGTTACCCAAAGAGCTCTTTGTTAGGCAAGGGCAGTGTCACGAGGCAAGATGACTATTTAAGTTGGATGAGCGACAGAGGTGTTTTGCTGTTTCTTCTGACACAGCATTCCTAGAAATGTTTTGATATTTTCTGGAACGGTGCCATGTCAATTCTCTCTTAGTAGTGATTTCTGATGAAAAAATATTTGGCAGATAGAAAGACAGACAGACATTTGACTTTTTAAATTTTTATTAAAAAAAATGTTAAAAACCAAAAGTGAAAGTGCAAAAGTGGCCACTAGGGGCTAGGCATGAAACACTTATCAGTAACAACTACTGTTGTCCTCAAAAATTGAAACCCCTTCCCTTCAGTCCCCTTCTTGGGGCCACCATGTACAGTGTTTTCTTAGACAGGATGTCAAAGCAGAGCTCATGCTTTCTGTTCTCACTGCCTAGGGACAGAAATTGCACATAAAGTAGTATAAGTGAGTGTAAAATGATTCACACCTGTAGCAAAACAGGGGCGTGTCCAGACAAGCAGGAATGTGCTTCCCCAGGGACTAGTAGCAGCAGTACATCTTGTGCTGCTGTTGCTTGTCCCCAGAGGACACATGTGCCACATGCTCTCTGGTGCATGGCAGGTTACCCTAGGTTGGTTTGGGGAGCCTAGGGTCAGCAACTGTACTGGCCCTAGGCTCTGTACAGGCCCTAGAGGCCTTGCCTGGGGTCCTATGGGCCTCTGGGAGCTGCAGGCATGGTGCTCTTGCAGTGGGAACCCTAGTTCATAGCCGGAGTGTGGCTCTGGCCATTCAGGTCCTGGTTTTGGGTAGCACATGCTGCCACCATATATGCTACTCCACTTTTTTTTTGGTCTGGGTTTTTTTTACTTTGGGATCTCCTGGGTGTCAACCCCCCT
>NW_017729025.1:139315340-139320821 GCF_001723915.1 Gavialis gangeticus
TGCCAGACATCTGACTCCCCAGGTACCTCTGCACTTTTACATATGCTGCTACACCCCCCTTCTCCCCTCCCCCACACCCCAGCCTGTCCCTCACACTCTGATGCCTCCATTTCCATTTTCGCTGACTGGGTTTTTTTTACTTTGGGATCTCCTGGGTGTCAACCCCCCTGCTCTCCTCCTGCTCCCCCCCCCACTGCAAAGTAGCAGCATGGGGAATGCCTGCATGTGCGGTGTGTAACACCACAGATGGGTCTGCAGCATCACATACTGCACATCCATGCTCCTCTGGACATGCCCCAGAAGTTCAGTGCACATGAATCACTTTCAAAATCGCCAAAATGATTTAAAATAAGCCTGGATGGACATAGTATCAGACTGACAGATTTAGGTTAAACCGGTTTATTGAACTGTGCCAGATCCCCTCCAGACTCAAATTCACTCACAGTCTGCCAGCATTCTAGGATGCTTTGCACCTCCTCCACACCCCACACCCTTGTAGGGTGGATGGGCTGGCCATGGTGATAGATGTCTGATCCAGCAGATCAGGGAGGCATGCTCTAGAGGCCCCCAGCTTCTGGCCTGGGCCACTGCAACCATGTGGCTGCATTTCTGGAATAAAAAGTTAATGTCTGTTCACTTGTTTATTGGTTCAGTCTACACAGCTTAAACTAACCTGCAAAGATTGAATTGATTCAGCCCCAGGCTTTTTGACTGCCTGTACTTAGTCACTGAGCACACAGAGAGACAGCAGGGTACTTGGCCCACTGCTCTCATTGTTGCCCACAGCCAGGGAGATGGGAATCAGTAGAAATGTTGTGGGCAGTGAGCTGCCATTGGGGAGGTCGTGTCACATGCAGAGGTAGTTCTCCATGGCAGCAACACTGTCTACAGGGAGGGCAGTCTACATTTCAGTGAAGAGACATAAAGAAAAGTGTATGGAATTCAGGTCCAGCTGAACAGTCAGGGTTTCAGGTGGGAGACAAGCACACCAGGTTGGGTTGAGGAGGTGGATCAGTTTGATGGTATGTGGTTGGACCAATGAGGCGATGAGGCTTCCAGAAACAAGGCTTGATGTGTTTTCTTAGAAATATGATCTGGTTTAGGGATTAAAGTAGAGAAAGAGAGGATACCTTTTGTCATACAGAATATGTGAAATTAAAAAAAAAATCTCTTTTATGGGTCTTCTCACCCTTTACTATATACAAATCTTATAAGCCAGATTTTCTCTCTTATTCCCTTCAAGTGATATAAAGGGTCTAATCTGGCTATATTTGTGTAGAATTTTTGTGGCAGGAAGGAGCATTTAGTTGATCCAGTTCATTACTGTACCACCTCCCCTTCCTGGTTCCAGGATGCGGGTCATGCTGAGAATAGGAACAAAACTTAACCAGAATATATTGTACTGCAGAAATCACCACATAGAGACACTTGGAGATTGTGACTACTTAACAGAGTTCAGAGCAACCCTGAGATAGTTTAAATCAGTGTTTTTTCATCTGTGGTCAACAGACCCCTGGGGATCCACAGACTATGTCTAAAGAGGTGTGTGAAAGATTACTATGATCAATCACAAGTATGTGAATACCCACACTTACAGTTCAAAGGGATCTGCACCTCCATTCAAAATTTCCAAAGGCATCCATCCGCACCTCCTGTGAAAATGTTTTAGGGGTCCACAAATGAAAATAGGTTGAAAACGGTTGGTCTAAACACTATTGAGGCTAATGTGCAACTGGCCCCCAAATCCATGATCTGTTACTACAGTCTGATAGGGCTATATGATTCCTTGATATAGCACTGAAGTGGCTTTTGCACAGGAAAGAATGTGTCCCATCATTACCACTGTTTTCATTTACTGAATTATTCATTGTATTATTTAAAAACATGTTTGTTTCATAACAGAAAATTGTGAATAATGGCACCAGGAACAAAAAAAGATTGGGTTTGGGGGTAAGCTTCTTTTCTTCTTGTACATGGAATCCATTACACTAGGCAATAGAAAACCCAACCCAATGTATGTGTAGATACAGGCAAAAGAACAGGGATTATTAGGTTTTAAATAGGCTAAATAGATACCTTTTCTACATGTTTTTGAGTGCCAACAGCTTTAGCACTAGGATGAGATTTGGATCTCATAGTTTGGTTTATGAACTCTCTTTGCATTTAAATATCCAACCTACTGTGTAAATTGAAAGGGCAAGGGGGAGGTGCCTTGAGCTACCGAAGGACAGTATGTTAGGCAAAGGCAGTGTCATAAGGTAAGATGTCTATCTAAATTGGATGAGCATCAGATGTATTTTGTTTCTTCTTCTTTGATCAGCATTCCTAGAAGTGTTTTGGCACTTTCTGGAATGGTGCCATGTCACTTCTCTCTTAGTGATTTTTGATCATTAGAGCTTCCTACTATACATCAGGAGTCAGGAGAGTGGATGCACTCAACAAAGCCCTACTAACCACGTAAGAAAAAGTTTGCTAAAGACAGATTCTTTGGACCAAAGCTTAATTATACAATGACTACTTTCATTCCCCTCTGAAATGGTAAAGGGGCTTCAAAGAGGATGGGAATAGCCTATATAGATTTTACTCTTGCAAGAAGAGTTGCCCAGCTGGGCCAGTTCTGATGGAAGAGGCCCTGCTCATGTCATAAGGGGTGGATTGGAATAAGGCTGGACTGTGCTAGGCTATTTTTCCTGGAACTATGACATAACACTTAAGGCAAAGCAGGGCCCTAAGCTACCTAAGAAGACAGGGAGCATAAATCTGCCTTAATGCCATGTTTCTTTCTTGACCCTTCATTCTTTGCTAAAAGCGGCACAGTATTGTAACTGAGAATTGGGGCTTGAAGACCAGAAACAGTCAGAAGAATAGCACTTACCTTTTGTATCTGTTTTGAAACAAGGGACTAGTTTTTGGATCATTGGATTCTTTTTATCTTTAGTTGGGGTTGTGAATCTAGACAAGAACAATTATTCCAAATTGCAGCTTAGATTTGTATAAATGAGTATTTTATTTTTCAACCCATAACAAGTTACTATTTGTAAAGATTATCTCACTTGAAAAACCTTTTCGATAAAGCAAGACTAAGCCCCTTGTTACATGTTAATTTTGGGCAGTTTCTGGAGCTTTTAACCCCTGGATTGTCCACACATTAACACATGAAACTAACTTTAAACACTCTTTAGTCAGCTTAAAGTTTTGCCACTCCAACCTAGGTTTATCTCTTATCTGTATTACCCAGTTGGTTTTGCACTAATGTGTAATCAGTCTAGGTTGCATGTTAGTGTGAACACCCTACCAGGCCTGATAGGCCCTTTTTTCTGCCTTTCCCACCCCAACTTACTTTTGGCTGCTGGTGCTGTTCTAGGGGAGCAGGCATGAATGGGGAACACCCCTGCCAGGCCCCCCACTGCTGTCATCACCACTGCTACTCTCTGGGTTGGGCTCAGCCTGGAGAAGAGCAGCAGCCTGGCAGTGGTTCCCTTTCTCTGTCTGCTCTCCCAGGACCGTACCAGCATCTGAAATTAATCTGTGAGGTCAGGAGGAGTGAGTGGGGAAACCCTGAGGGGTAGTGGGGAGCCCCAGGCATTGGAGGAGCAGTGGAAAAGCCCCCTTCTCAAGGGCCCCCCTGGCATGAATGTGTAACTGCTCCAAACTTGAGCTGGCACAAACACTGATCAACATTTGAGCAGCTCAAAGTACATTGTGTAACAAGGTCTTAAGGGTAGATTAAAACTTAAAAGTTAAAGTCACTTTGTACTTCTGAGGAATGGTTGTTCCCCAGAAGGTCATAAACTTCAAGGAAGAGCATTTTATGTCTAAAACCTTGTCTATCACATTTCCAAACTATACAGTTGGTTCAGTAAACTAAAACACCATTGCTTCTCTCATCTATGCTTCAAGATAGTAAAAGAAAATTAGCAAATATTAGCAATACCAAATACTACTACTATTTCATTGAACACTAAATTTTTTTTCTGTGCGTTTAAAATACTGTATTGACTTGAATCTAAGATGAGGTTTTCTCCCCCAATCAGCTGGGGGGAAGCATCCCCTCATCATTAATTCAAGTACAGAGTGGAAGAAGGGGTGGGCAGCTGCTATGGCTCTGACTCTGGGTCTTAATTATTGGGGGTATCATCTTAAATTTCAGAATAGGCTTAGATTCAAGTAAATACAATAGTATATTTCTACTAGTTTCAGTGCACTTCCAAATATCCTTGTTTACTGGGTTAATTATACTAACATTCTTCCAAATAATCTGTTCTTAGTCACTGATTAAGTTTCAGTTCATACTTCTTGCAATAAATATATAGCAGTGTTTTGGATATTTTACTGGAAACTATGGACAGTGCTTTGTAGTTTTCTTTTTTGTTGACCACTATGGTAATATACTCCATCACCTCACTTAAACAGAGTGTAACACAACTAATGAAATATAATATTCTGACATTTCCTGGTTTCACGTACAAATCCTCTGCACCTATTCTTTTCTATAATTGGTGAAAGATAATAGAACTGAAAATGCTGCTGTGTGACTCAGAAATATGTTGTTGTTGTTCTTACATGATATATTCTCCTGTGTGTCCACAAGTGAAAGGACAATTTCACTTATCGATGGCTTGACTATTTCCCCTTTCACAATTTCGCAAGCATATTACAATTGCACTTACAGGTCCCAGCTGTGATCCCTATCTTACAAACACATACCCTAAAGAACTTTCAGCCTATAGGCAAAGAGTGGGAAGAGAAACAAACCCAAAGGAGCACTACAACTTGCTCAGGATCCCAGAGCAATTCAGTGGCAAAGCTAGGAATAGAGCCAGGTGGATTGCATTCGAATTCATGGTATATATTAGGCTATTCTGCCTCTCAATGGTTCTTCAATAACCCCCTTATATGTTCCCCTTTCCGGTATTTCTAAGGCTGTGCATAAATGTCTCATTTGACATGATCTTAACTGTCCTAGGTTTCACCCAGCTTGGAACAGGCATGACATAGTCATTTATACATGTTGCCCTTCCAAGCTACATTGCTGCTCTTCTACAAGTAAGTGGCAAGTGAGAGCACATAGCGTAGCTAACTTATCTCAGGAAAAAGTGCAATAACCTTAAAGATGGACGCTGCTATGTCCTGGGAAAAAGTATTAGTACATTTTATCCCTCATACTTCAGAGACTTGAAGCACGAAAACTGGACTTTGTATGTCTGTAGGATCCTAGGACCAAAAGCTTTCTCTTGGGACAAACACAATGTCTACTTACATTCTCTATACGGAGGCTGCATAGTCCAACTCTGCAGAGCTGAAAAAAGTAAATGAGGACGTCTGTCTGTGTTTCTTTATGTTCTCATTCCACAGAGCCATAGAGGATGCTTGGGGAAATTCATACTGTCTAATCTGTCTGATGATGAATTAACCAAGTGCAGGTGAGGGTACAATACTCTGAAAATCCTAGAGTTAGCTTGGGAGTCATGGATGTGACTG
>NW_017729025.1:139325821-139342928 GCF_001723915.1 Gavialis gangeticus
ATGATGTGTAAACATATTCTGCTTATGTTAATGTTTCAGGGCCGGAGTGTTATAGCCATGACAGTCCAGTAAATATGTGAGACTTGAAGAAGAGTATTTCTGCCTGAAAGTTTGTCTAACATCTCTCCCAACTATATAATTAGTCCAACAAAAAATATCACAAACAAGCCCCAAACAAAAAAAAATGCAAACAGAAAACCCAAATAGAAAACCTTGCTTCTTTAACTTTCCAGTCATGCTGGAAGCAGCAATTGTAAAGAAAATGATGGAATCGCAGTTTTAGGAGTTAGTGAGTGTATCTACACATGCAAACTGTGTACCTGAATAAACTCTGGTGCAGTTCATGTCAGGTGCTCCTGGGCACAGCATCTGCATGTGCACCCAGGACTGCAGCAGTTAGAGCCAGGGAGGAGCAGCCCTAGGCTGGCAGGGACTCAGGGGAAGGGGAGAAAGGGGGGAAGGGGGGTCAGCCCTGTGCTCCAGGTGCCAGCATTAGGTAGTGGAGGGGTTTGCTGGGGCATGAGGGTGCTGAAGTGCAGGGCTAGGTGGCAGGCATCCCCTGCATTTTTGAACCATCATGTCCCAGTCAGCCCTGGTCACCATCTACATGAGCGTTTGGGCAGAGTTAATTAGTCTACTGTAAGATAGTACTGTCCCTGACAGTACTATCTTATGGTGGAGTTAATCTACTGTGCCCTAATATTGGTGCTCGTGTAGGCAGTGATGTTTGCTTACGGAGCTAATTAGTCTGCTCTTCAGTAAAGCACGCATGTAGATGCACCCAATGGAGACCAAACATAACAGAACTTGGAGGATTTAGGGGATAAGCAGGTAGAACCTTTTGGCCTGTTCCATCGGGTGTAAACCCAGGCCTTCCAAGTAGAAAAATGAATAGGCAACTTTAATTTTATTTCCCCTCAGTGGTTATTTCTGTATACGGAGAATAGAGTCCTTTGTGATGATACTGTAAAAGAGAAACAAAATCTGGAGACAACACATGCAAACAACATACTTTAAAAATATACTTTAAAGCAATAGTTTTAATTTCAAGTGCAACCACTTTGTTGTTTAGCTACTCCTGTCATGTGGGTATTATGAAATGGTTCTGCTTCATTTCTGGTGCTACTTCATTGTTTTCTTGGCAATTTGTTGTTGTTGTTAGATACAAAGGGAACATCTTTAGACTAAACATGAAACACATTGTGATAGAGCACGTGTTCAGTTCTATTATTTCTTATAGAACATAAGATGTATGTTTGTCTCGGGGCCACTGCCTGCATGGCAGCAGCAGAGTATAATACCTTATCTAGTCCCTCTCCTTTCAGTATACCCTGTCTCTAACCTGGTCTTTCCCTCAAGCAAGCATCTTGCAGCGTCTGTCTATGATTCTTGTGCAATACTGAGTTACGAAGACTCCACGAAACTGGAAACACTTTGTGCAAATATTTGTTTGCTTCTGGGGCTGATCAGCTTGATTCTGGGTTTATCTTAAATCATTGCTTTGCTCATGACTGGTATGTATTGCAGTAAGATATCTTAGTTAATATAGGCAGATGGATACTTTTGTATCTTTGGACTAAATTCTACCCTTAAGTATATGCTGAAGGCTTCCATGGACTTCTGTGGGAATCACATACTGCTGCATGGGATTTGGCCCCTGTCCTAAACTGTAAGACTAACTTCTGCTTCTGTGGTGCCTTTCTGATATGATACTTGCCTCTTTAAGGAGGAACAATCACAAGGGAATGGATTTTGATGCTGAGCAGTATTAGTGATGCTTTACAATTAGTCCCAGGGGTGTACCCTGCATGGTAGCAGAATCTGGCTCTATGTAATTTTGCTTTATGTGTTATGTGACTATTTTAGAGCCAAATTATGAAACTTTTATGTGCATGGGTGAGCAGTTACCAACAGGAATAATCCCACTGGCTTTAGTGGAACTGCTCATGTAAGTAACTGCTCAGCAGTGTAAAGAAAAGGGTATAGAATGTAGCTCTTATGCTGAGAGCTAGTAAACTCGTTTAGCTTATGCTGGTTTTTAGGTAATTTAGGTAGGTAGAAGGAGGAATGGTCTTAATTGTGAATGCCAGGAGATGTTCACCTTGGGATTTATAAATGCTTTTATATTTAAAACTTTTTAGCATGTTATTAATCATTTTGTCATTTTTCAGTGTTTCCCTTTCAGTTGCCTGAATAACTACCTTAAAACGGAAGCCTTTCTGCAAGCCTGAAATCTGGAAAGTCAAATCCCAAACCACCACAATAAGATTGATTGGGATGTTTTGATGCTCTCAGGCCTCTTAGCTCCATTACAGATTAGATTTGTTTGTGCTTCTCCTGTTACACTGTGGTTCTGAGTGGAGTTGTAGGTACTTACTAGCTGTTATCTGTCACTCCAGATAAAATGGAGAAAAACGAAATCTCCTAATGTTTATGCTGTGTTTAGGTGTAGTGCTGAATTGTGGAATGTAAAATGAAGGAAACTCATGCTGGTCTTTCATTTAAACAGAGAAAATCCCCCTCTCCTCCCCCCGGGTGTTACGTATGGCAGCTACTTTCCTGTTATACAGAGGGTTAATGTATTTTTAACCATTTTAATAGCGAACATTTTCCTTTGGGGATCTAAAAGATTTGCTTTCCATTATGATGGACTCCATAACTAATATCACTAATTTACTTATTTCTCTCTGGTTCCTGGAATCATTCCATCTCCTTCTTAAATGGGCTTTTGTAATTCCTGTTTTAAAAAAGGAAAAGGGGAAAAAAAAGAAAAGAAAAAAACCCCCTCAGCTGGATCCTCAGCTTCTCAGTAACAATTGCCCAGTTTTCATCCTAACATCCTTTTATTTCAAAATTGCTCAAGCAGGTGGTTGCCACGCAGCTCCCTTCCTTTTACAGGAGTATAATGTATTTGATTGTTATCAGGCTGAGTTTAGATCAACCCACTATGCAGGGATTGCTCTAGCTAAGGTCTTTAACAATTTATTCCTTGCTGAAGCCCCTGCCCTCCCCACAGAATCCCTTAAGACTGTTCTCAGTAGCAGCTTGAGTGGTCTGTTTGATCATTTTTAATGCACTTGACCACTCTGTTGTTCTTCATGGCTTTCTTGGTGTCAGTGTTCAACACGGGATTCCAAAGATGTAAAGAAGGTAGAGATTTGAATGAAATGCTAGGTACCCGTTTTCAGTTTTGGACAGTATTTTCTTCCATTGTAATTTTTCTTTAATGTCCCTCAGTTTTCTCACCCCTTCCACTTATTCTCCATCACTCTTGCAATTCTCTCATTTTGACCTTGAAAATTGCTGACTTGACATTCCAAAACAAACGTCATTCATTCGATTCTCATTCTGAACTTCATGGCCCCATCTTTGATAAGCAAAAATAAGGTTATCTGCTACTAGAAAATGTACTTGCTTCTAAGACAAAGAAGTGAAATTATATCGGTAGCAAATAATAGGAATTTTGTATACGAGTTTCTGCTTGTGTAAGGCGCTGAAATTATTGCTGAGCAGGCTGGAATCTTTCATTTATCCCACAGCACAGAAAGAATTAGAGTAAACTCCCCTGCATCTTTCCTCCAATGTACTCCAACCAAGTCCCAAGAGACTACCTGCAGGTGTGAAACCAGTCTTCATGCTCATTTCAATGTTTATCTTCCCTGTTAATAAAGTTAATGTTAAGTATGTCCACAGCCTTCATAATATGAACACAGTTCAGTTTCCAGAATTCTGAAACCACCATTTCACACAATCTCCTTCCAACAGGGCCAAATTTAGATCTGTAATCAGGGGTAGTATATCCCATTCCCATTCCCCAGCTCTGTTCCAGATCTACTCCCTCCCAACTCCTGATCTTCATTTCTGTGCTTAACACGTTTTGCACAGTGACAAGACAGTTTATATCATTCAGTTAACTGCCAGACTCATATATTTGTTTTAGATGTACATCTTTGTGTTTGCTTGAAATCTTATTAAAGAATTGGTCTCAAGAGTTAATCACAACAGTGATACAAGTCACCTTCCCTTTAGGATTGTTAATGGGGAGTGATTAAACAAAATCAAACATGTTGGAAATATTTTTTCCTTTCACCAGTCTACTCAGCAACAATGTTGTTAAAAACCTCTTCATTCTTGTAATCCCATGTTAGATGCTAGGGCAACAATTCTGAACAGAGAGAGAATAACTTCAGCTCACAGCAAGGCTGAATTCTCTTCTGGTGTCTGTAATCTTACTTTTTAGGTACCTTTTGGTTAAGAAGTTCTTAGCATTCACCATGTTTTCCAGAGGGAAGAGGTACAATGCACTCTCACAAATGGTGCTGTTTAAGGTGTTTCTAACTGGCCCTCCAAACACTGAGGTACCCAAAGTCACTACTTAATGGTTTGAAGATTTTGGGCCTGTATGGGTGTGTCTACATGTGCCTTGATGTGCAGTGGTTACTGCACATGTTACTTAGTACTTGTATAATCAAGTACTAAATATATGCACAGTAAACGGAGTTACTGCATAGTAGCACTGGCGAACAGAGTTACTGGAGTTACTGCCCAGTAGCATATTAGCACTGTTAGCATCTTGTGTAGATGCACCCACTATCTTTTTTTTTACCCTCTATTTTACATGGAAGTAGATTTCTACAATATCTGCTTTGTTTTGTAGGAACTTCAGGCTATATTCCATCTTGCATGATCCAGTCGAGGTACAAATAGAGACACTATAGGTGTCAGTCAATTGCCTAAACAATACAGGCCTCTCATTTTTATGAATTAAAGGAATAGCTGTTCTGATGCTGGCAAAGGAAGTGATTCATGTGTTAAGTAGTTCTGAGATATTCCATTCAGTAGAAGGCACTGATATTCAAATACATAAGACCCAGAGCTTGGGGCTTAGTGTTGCTCATGGTGGATGTAGGTCCAGGAAGCATGAATAACATGTGTTAGTAGGGTCACAAAAAGTGACATGTGTATTATTCATAACTTTTTTCATATTGAACTTCTGCATTCCCTAGAACCTTGAGAAAATTTCAGTTTGAATGATTTTTCCACATATAGTCTGTCAATATTATGATATAATATGCTGTTATCTAATGTACTTCGTGTTGTCACAATTCAGTATATACTGAGAGTCAGTAGTAAAACTAATAGAAGTTTTAAAGAGAAATAGGCTATGAACAGAGAGTATGAGTCAGAGGTTTCATAGTTTCATGTTTTCATAGTTGTTAGGGGCTGGAAGGGAACTTACAGATCATCGGGTCCAGGCCCCCTGCACTTGGGCAAGAAAGACTGCTGGGATCAGATGACCCTGGCAAGATGGGTGTCAAGACATTTTTTGAAGATCACCAGGGTGGATGACTGTATCACCTCTGGGGGGAACCTGTTCCAACCCCCCGGCACTCGACTTATAAAGAAGTTTTTCCTTATGTCTAGCCTGAAGCAATCTGCAATCAGTTTGTGCCCATTATTTCTTGTCCTCCCCTGGGGGGACTTGGTGAATAGATGCTCCCCCAAGCCCTGATGTACACCCCAGATATAAGCTGCTACCAGGTCCCCCCTGAGTCTTCTCTTCTTCAGGCTGAACAGTGGTTGGGACCAAGAGAAACTAGAGTTCCAGATACATTACTCACAAGTAGTGAAAATGTGCCCCTGAATGAAAATATGAGCTGTGGACAGCTGTGCATGGGAGGGAAGTGAGGAAGCCACAAATATAAAGACTTCACAGGTAGTAAATGATGCTGAGATTTAGTAAAACAGGAATAATGCATAATCTTTTATTTATTACATGAAAACAGTCCGTGGATAATGTTCATGTCCTGACACTTCAAAGCATCAAAAGGTCATAATCCTAAGGAAAACATTTTTCAGTGGGACTTTGCTTGAATCTTCATATACAACAGAGTAGTAGCAGAGCTAGAACCCTGGATTCCAGTCTCACAATCAAGCCAGTAGACAATGCAGCTTTCTTACAATCTCTTCAAAGTGTTTCAGCCCATAATACCTTGCTGAGATGCTATTTCCATGAATGACAAAAATCTACTGTGACTCCTACCACAAAGACATGTCCATAGATACAGCGGATATTTAGGCAGACCAGCAGCATGTGAGGTGCCAAAAATTCAATCCCTTTTAATCAAACCACCTTTTCTCTGGAATAAAAAAAAAATCCTGTTATAGATTGAAATGCTATTAATGATCAATATTCACTTTTGGGTGATTATCAGGGATCTAGGGGTATTTCACTAGAAGAGTGTATTTAGTTTTGTAGCCTTTGTCTGCTTATGCAAGCAAGTAAATGCATGATCCAGCAACCTGAGTTGAATAGCCAGTGCTTTTGGTCTTTTAAAGGCTATGAATACTGTAAGAGCACTCAACCCTTCTGAAGATATGCAAATGCATGCATTTAAAAGATTTACATTCATCTTTCACAGGCCTCAGAAATATAAATATGAAATATCCAGAACCTTGTCACTTCAGTAATAATTAAGCTGATGGCCTATTATGTTCGATTGCAAATCAATATAGTATCTTTTGGTGCCACTTGAGTTCTTGAGGTTTGGCATGGGGCCAGCACTAGTTATACAATTGAAGAGCTGCAGCTGCATCTAAAACTTCTCTGCCATTTCCATTCAAAAAGAATAGACTGGTAACAATGGTGGCCAGCCTCTTCATAGTAATTGTGTGCAAGTACACATTTTGAAATAGTGTTTTTGTTCAGCAGGTGCTGTTATTTTAGTTTAATTTGAATTTTGAAATATGGAGGAGAGAAGGGGCCTAATCTTAACAGCATCTAACCTACAGCTGTTCAGAACAGGACAGCAAACAGCATATGTTGCTTAGATGAAAATCATAATTGCTCATTCTTCCTGGCATATTAACAGACCAGTGCTGAGCCTCTGAAATTATCCAGCATTTTCAGGCTTTTTACTTTACAAAGTGATCTACAATGCTCTGGAAGAACAATTCTAGAACATCTGACTGTAAGTTTTCCCACAGGAAACTATTTGGTTTTTCATCACAAAACCCGATATAGTTTTTGCACATAGCACAGTGCCTGGAGCAGTGACCTTTAGAATGATCATTATAATATCAGTATAACATCTAGCTACTCTCAGTCCTATGTCACTGCTTTTCTAAGTGAGACATCTCATTGCTAAAACTGAGGAAATAATTTTGGGAAGATGATGTCTCTGAATTTTGTCATTTTTCCTGTCGGTGGGAAGTCCACACAGAGACCATAATGTCCTGGAGTGCATGTGCTGGTCAAAATAATTTGCAGAAGTTTTTTCAGCTGTTTAATTTGTTTTGTAGCTTGCCATTTGGCATTTGAAACCTGAAACTTGTTTCTTTAAAATTTGCTCTCCATAAGCATTTGAGCATAAGAGGTCAAAATCAGCTTCCACAAACATTACACAAGTATTAGAAACAGAACTGCTGTGATCACTATTTGTAAGTTCAGGATATTTTGAACTAACCTCTGAGGGAAACATAAAATAATACACTAACAATTCAACACTCAAATAAAACCAAACAATAAAGTTGGTTCAGGAAATATTTTCCTGAAAACCCAGAGTTTTAAATTATATTGTTAAATGTAAAAGGAAAAACATAGAATACATGTGACAACCACTGTCTACCTTTGAGAAAAACAACTTTGAAAAATCAAGATGCCATTTAATTAAAACTTTTCAAGAAAGGCAAAAAGTTAAAAATATTAAATTAGTCATGGTAGGAGATAATTTAGACAGTCTGCACATTTCTTCATTCAGTGGATCTTTAAAAACAGAGGTTTTGACTATTTTGTTTGACCTATAGTGGTTAAATTCTGTCATTTAGCTACTAAACAAGGTAGCCTGAGGTACTGGGGAATCTTTTAACATGTTTGTCCTATTCTCAGGCACAGGGCAGAATGGCAGGAAAGGACTTGTGTCTCTGTCATGTGGTACGCTACACCATGTTAACTCTTCCCTAAGCTCAGGTTCTCCAGTTGATTGTAGAAAGTCCTTCCATAAAACACAGAAAGGAGAAAGTCTCTTCGAGCACATACAGATGAGCGTGGATGTTTGCTTCCCCAGGAACAAGTAGTGGCAGATATCCAGAAGTCAAAAAAACCCATGGGGGGAAAAAAATGTGGAGCAGCACGTGCATGGCTAGCACTCTCTTGCAGCATGGAGAACATCTAAATGTGTGGTATGTGGTGCTGCAGACACGTTTGCGGTGCCACATACTGAATGGCCGTGCTCATCTGGACAGTCTTTGGGTGCAAAAAGGTATTCCCCGTGTGCTATCAACATTTTTATGGTGGCACAAGCTGTGAGCAAACAGACATCCTATCCTCTTATCATGTTCCAGGTGTCCCAGAATGTTTCCATGACCAAAGGTAGTCACCTTTTATGATGCCTTCAATGAGAGGAAGGCTCTTTTGCTTATTGCACACCATGGAAATCACCCTGTAGGGGATTCCTGCAGCATGCCTATCTCACTTCCACCATCCACCCTGGAAAGCAGCACCACAGTGTTGGCCCCAGGAGTGGTGGGGGCCAGACCCCCTTGAACAACAAGCTCAATGAAGTGGATCGGCTCTGCCGGGACAAATCCTGGCACAGCCGATCTTCCTCCAAAGATGACATCTGTCACAAGCAGATGGTTGGTTGGTTAGGCTGGATGGTTAGTTAAGACCCTTCAGCTCTTTGAGTGATGGTTCAGGTTGAAAGCTACTAATTATATGTAAGATGTTCAGAAACATCTTCGTGGGTTAGATGGGACAATTACTAGAATACTATACCTGTCACCAAGTCCAGATCAGGCATGTAACATCTGATATTTATCAGCTACACACAATATGCATAACTAGGAAAGCTTAATGAGGAAATTACTATTTCTAAGCCTCCTCACCCCCACTCATATGAAGTTCTACAGGTTATTCTTAAGATTGTATCAACTGGGATCCTTACTCCTTTTTCTTCTAACAGCAGTAAGGTTTGTAACCCCAGAGAATTTTTACAATGTGCCAAATTCTAGTCCGGTTAGATCAGCTTCTTGTTCCAGTATAAATTTGTCCTTAGCCTGCTACTGAATCCTCAGCCAGTTAGTCCTGGTGCTGATGGCTTTACTGCAAAGGTTTTCCCTGCTCCTCATAGACCTCTACATAACTGGTCCTGCTTCTTTTTGATCACAACTTCCTGCTTCTATAGAAAAATCTATAGACATGTTGTTGGGGGAGGAGGGAAGAGAGAAAGGACTTATATATAGTCAGTCTAGTGCGGCTGACTAGAACAGCAGTAATATTTATGCCTTTCTCTCCCCCATCCAGGCATTTGATCTAAATGAAATCATGGGGAGAAACCATTGGATGGATATGACATAACATCTGCAGTGAAAAACCTCTTTTTAAAAAAATAAATCCCTGAGTAGAAATAGGTAATAATGCTCTGTGTTTGTGTGTAAGAGAGTGTGTGTGTGTGTGTGTAATGAATATTCATATATATATGTTACCCTCATTCTTGTTACAATCTAAGGGAAAACTGCTTCTATTTTTCCATACTCCATTACTTAAGCAGCAAGGGTCAGGGAGGAGCAAGAAGAATGACAGATCTTTCCCTTGATGGGCCTGTCATCTATTTCAGCTGACAATTCAGATCTGTCAGCTGGGACATAACATTTTGTGCCTGCAAATTCTGAAATTTACCACCCCTGACTGTCAGAAGAGATGCAATGCACTTCTTCCATGTATGGATGCAGGAAGCGCTCTACCCAAATAGCACTTCCCCAAGCTAACTTCCAAGATTCTGACTATGGTGAAGTCCCAGATTCTGACCTGCATTTGTATCTGTTAGCAGTTAACTGTTATATATGAATAAACTCCTTCAGATAAGGGAAGTTTCTGGCATTAGGGGACACAGATACATTTTCACCCAGTCCCTGAATTGCAGATGGAGCAGGACCAGGATTTGGCTCATTAAATGCTTTTTATTTTTATTTATGGTGAAAAGATATGCAAGGTTTCCTCTGGTGCTACTTCCTGAGGTTTACGCCCCAGAAATTGTCCTTTAAATACACAATGAAGATACTACTAAGGGTGATTTGAACATATCCTTGATTTTTGACATGCTGGGATTGCCTGCTTGCATCCATGACAGGATGAGGATGCACTTAAATGAGCAGTACTAGAAACTTTATAGAAAATAGTGCATAGGTCTGTCCAATATGCTATTTAGTTTCATATGAAAATGAGAAATGAAAAGAAGAAAAATTGCTCTCTTTTTAAATAGAGGCATATGGCTGCATAAAGGTGTGAATGAACAGTAGTCTCACTCCAAACAGCATTATACACCCAAAGTAAAATCATCACTGCTTGGATCCATTTTATGAATGGCAAGATATTTAAAAAAACAGGATCAGTGATTTCATATGAGTTGGTATTTTTGTGGCAGATATTGCTACCTATAATATGGTGTGTTTCTGGGCTCAAGGACATCCTAGCATTATGGCTAGAAATAGTCATCACTGAATAAAGCAGATCAGCTGTTCCACAATGTGTTGCGGCACAACTGATCTGCTTCACTGGGCAAAACACACACCACCCCTTGTTCCAGCCCTTTCTCATGCGAGGCAAGGGATGATGTGATCCCCCAGCTTTTCCCACTCAGCCAGACATGGGATATGAGTTCTGCTTATTAGGGAAAGTAGGGCTTTTCCCCACCTAGCTGGACCTGTTTTCCTGCAATTGCAGAGAAGCAGGTCTGGCTGAGCAGGCAAGGACTTTTCCCTTCCCAGCCAAAACAAGGGCACAAAACTGGCTGAGTGGGAAAGGCCCTGCAGAGGTAACAGATGTCTGCTGCAATAAAGTGGCAGAATCTATTACTACCTTTTATCATACCACTGCTTTTTCTTTCTTGTGGTGTGACAAAGGGTATTGACGTCTGTTTGCTCAGCAGTGGTGCCACCTGTAGCAGGGAGTCCAGCCTTGAGTAGAGACTCTCTGTTACCTTGAAGCAGAAGAGCGTTAAGTTGAGATTGGGGGTATTTTTTTGTAATGGACACCTGGTGGACTGGGAGCAGTTGTGAGGGGAGACATTGGTGATGCATAGGGGGTGCACGTGCACCCCCTGAGATTAGCTGTGCACCCCCTGGAAATACCAGCCACAAAACTGGAAGTGCTGGGAGAAGTGCACTTTTAGTTTTGCTGTTGGTGATTTTAGCGACCCGGTAGGCGATCAGCCCCCGGTCGGTGATCTGGTGCCCCCCCAGACTCGGGAGGTACCAGTCACCCATGAGGGATGTGGAGGCAAACACAACAGTGTGTCCCAGCACCCTGCCTGGTATACTTCTGACAGGGAAGGCTAGAGCCACAAGTGAGGTAGCCTAGGGGTCTCCTCTAGTGGCAAAGGGCATAGGGTCCAGAGTTCTGGCCTGTGGATAGCCCAGAGCCTGAGGCAGCTGGACTGAAAGAAAGAGAGAGAAGACAACAGTGTTTGGGAAGCCCTGGAGCTAAGGCTTGAAGTGGCTGGGGCCTGGAACAGGGCAGATCCTAAAGGGAGCTGATGAAGTGACAACCAGGATAGGAAGCCCGGAGGATCAACACACACCAAGAGCCCTGCTGGGCAATGAGACCTTGCCTTGTCCTAGGATTCCTCCTTACCCTCAGGCCAAATTAATTCTTTTTTTTAAATAACAAGGTGGGACTGGGAAGTTTTTGAGTAGGGCAGGGTCTTAGGACTAACTATAATAGGCAGAGGGACCTCCTTCCCCTGGGTCCTGCCCCACTGCCATAAAAAAAATTATGGTGGCAGGAATGAAACCCCTGTTTCCAGCCAGTGATATCACAACTGCATATGTTATAAAAGGCAATGTTGGCTCCATTTTGCTGATGTAAAGGGATTTAGGGCTTTGTATTACTATCTGTATATAATCTGACATGTACAAGTTCCCTTGTCTTTTTTTCCACACAGAAAGCCAAGCAAACCTGGAACACATGACTAGATTGATTTTTGGCAATATGAAAGACTACTAGGAGCCAAAGGTTTCAGACTTTTATACTGAACACAAAATAGTAACCTCAACATACGCTCTTTAAGTCCCATATTTTCAACTTTCAAGAGTATAATACAAGATGAACTTGTACATTCACATTGTTCATCTTGTAATTGTACCAGCTTTGTCAAAACATGTGCATGCGTATGTGTTATTCATAGGTGGGGCTGGCAATGCCACCTATTATTAAGTTTGCTTGGCATCTCTCATTATAAGGCTCTGTTTTCAGTTGTTTATAACAGTGGAAAGGCTTTGTTCTGAAATTTGTATGTGATGGGTGTCTGCCTCAGGCTGAATATTTTTGGAAAAATTTAAGCCAAAATGGTTTAGCTGTTTTCAAGAGCCAGACTATAGAAAACGACATTGGTTTGTCTCTTATAAAATTCATTTATAATGTTTAAATGTTTCTCTGACCAACTCTAGACAATCTTTTGTCATTTTTTTAACATTTCAACTATAATAGTGGTATTTTAATATACAATTTTGATGTGAAAACACTGTTGCTATATATAGAACTAGATTTAGATATTTGTAAATAGATTTGGGAAGAAATCATCATGAATGGGTGCTGTAGTGTGGTAATGCATTACGCTCTGAACTGTTCCAGACCTGGGAATTAGGGTTGTGTGAAGCTTTGGGTGCTGCTTTGATTCAGAGGAGATTTGGCCCAATCCAGTGGCCAAATCTCCAAATCTGAATCAAATCAGGGGACCAATAAAAAGGTCTGAATCGATTCAAAGCTCTCTGAGTCTTCAGAAAAGATTCAGGGAGCTTTAATGATTCAGGCAGTCCCCGCCCCCTGCAGCAGGGAGGTAGAGCTGGACTTAGAGCTGGTAAGTAGGGGGCGGGGAAGTTGGGGCTGGTGGAATGGGGAGGGGACAATGGGGGAACCCCTGCCAGGCCCCATCCCCTGCCTACTCCCCCAGACTCCCTGAGTGCCCTCCAACCCCTGCCCACACTCCCAGCCCCACCATGGCTGCCTTGCCCACCCCAGCTCCCTGTGCTTTAAAAAAAAAGCCCCTACTCACTGGGTGCTGCCTGGTGGCGGGGGGGACAATCCCCACTGCCCCATGCTACATGGGGGATCTTCATGAGCCCCCCACCCGCACCACTCTTCGAGTGCCCCCCACGGCTGCCCCGCCTGCACCAGCTCTGGTCCTTTAAAAAAACAAACAAACCTGAAAACCGCCCCCAGGACTCACTGGCTCCTGCAGCAGCCTCAATGCTTTATGGGGGGCTTGTGGAAGAGAACCCCCCATGTGTCATGGGGCAGCAGGGGGCAGGAACCTGTGAGTTGGGGAGGTTTGGGGTTTTTTTCCCTTAAAGGCCTGGAGCTGGGGCAGGTGGGACAGCCATGGGGTGGGGCTGGGAAAGCAGGGGGGGCATCAAGGGGCTCATGCAGAGCCCCCCATGCATTGGGGGGCAGCGGGGATTGGCCCCCCTGCCTGGCAGCACCTGGAGCTGGGGTGGGTAGGGCAGCCATTGCTGAGGCTGGGAGAGTGGGCAGGGGATGGGCCAGGGTGATTCAGAGATTTGGAAATTCAGCTGAATTGGTTCAGGACAGTGATTCGAATCACTGAATTGAATCACTGTCCCCCGAATTGGCCGAATCAGAATCCAAAGCGAATACTAGCCATTTTGCACAGGCCTACTGGGAATCCCTGTTAAGGTCACAAGTAATAGTCTTCCTAATGGATGCTTGTATATTTACATATATCTATTCATTGATCTGATATATATAGAACAGGTCTGTGTGCTTGGGAGATTTTTGACAAGGAAGTGTATTAATGCAGGAATACTTTTCATTAAGGTTTAGACACTGGCACAGTTCATTCATTAACCACATATGGATCTAGCTGTTGTGATATGCACCTGTATTCCATGAATACCAAATTCTTATAAAATGTGGGGTGGGTGATCACATAATTTGGGGGTCACCCCAACAACTAGTTCCATTTGAAAAGTATTTATGGTGTATTCTGAGCTTCCATGCTGGATTGCATCTTTCTTTTTCCCCGGAGGTCAAAAATGGTGGTGGTTGTATTCTATCAACAAAGCAAGTAATACTCATGAGAATTGTTCAAATGAGACACCAGTCACCGTAGCTTGTACATGTGCTCACATTATGATTGTGTATGCTCTATCAGCTCCAATCATTTGTTTGGGGTTTGCTTCCTACAGTGGGGCTTGCACATGACCATCAGCTCAGCTAGGCTTCTTAAGCTACATTCTTAATTGCAAAAAATAAGCAGTTATTAAACAGAGGCATAACAAGCAATTATTGCATCCAGCACAGTAGCAGTAATAGAGGCAATGGCAGCAGCTGGGCCACTGGCAGCAGTGACTACCTGTCTGGCACCCCCTCTAAATCAGTGCTTGGAGCTAGAACTCCCCCCCACCAATCCCAGTTATTAGGGCTGTGTGAAACTGCACCATTTCATTTTGACTTCCATTTCACCATTTCAACAGGACAATATTTCATGTTGAGTTTTGTTTCATTTCGAAAGCACTGTTTTGCTGTTTCAATGCTGTTTCGATGTTTCGTCCATAGGCTATAATAGGGAATAATGAAAATGCCTAAAACGTTTTCATTTTTTGCCTGATTTGCATTAAACTTGCAGGGATGGTAGCCCCTTCTGAGGGCATGAAGTTTCCAAGTTTCAAGGAGATAGGGGCAGTGATTTCTGCACATCAAACTGTTCAAAACAAAACTCGTGACACTTGCCAGCAGTGGCAGCCTCCTATAATCTGGCATTCAGATCTGGGGCCCTGCACCCTTGGGAGGGCTGTGGGGCTGTGCTGGACTCCTCCTAGGGGTGCAGGACCCTGGATTTGCATGCCAGATGGCAAGAGGCTGCTGCTGGTGCCTGGGACTGGTGCTGGGCACAGCCCATGCTCAGCTCTGGGAAGACTGGTGCTGCTGCTGGCCCGAAGCAGCAGTGGCAGCCTCCTGTCATCTGGCATGCAGATCCAAGGGCCTGTACCTCCCAGGAGGAGTCTGGCACAGCCCCACAGCCCTCCTGTCATCCCAAGGAGGGGGAGAGGCTGCTTTTTCCCATGATGAGCAACGGCTCATAACTGAATGCTGCTGCCATGGCTCAGCCCCAATGGGTGAGGTTTGAGCTGGCACAGGGCCCAGGCTAGCAGCAGTGGTGAAGTTGGTGCTCTGTGCAGGGAAAAGTGGCTGCTCCCCCTCCCCATGGCTTGTGCTGCACCTGCTTGGAGCCTATGCGGGGCTGCCTGTGCCTGTTCTCTGGTGATGCAGCAGAGAGGCAGGACAGCCCTGCCCAGGCTGCAAGAGGCTGCAGCACAGGACACTGGCTATGGGAGGGGGAGCGGCTGCTTTTCCCCCATGCTGAGCACCAGCTCATTCCCTGCTGCTGCTGTTCACTCTAGTCTGCAGGGTGCATGGGGTTGGGGCTGTGCACTGCTCCCTGCCTGTACCACGGGGCTGGGGCTGGGGCAGGGGCACTGGAAATGAGTGGGCAAGTGCAGGGTCTTCCCATCACTGGGCATGGGCTGCACCCAGTGCTGGTCCCAGGCAGCAACAGCAGCCTCCTGTCATCTGGCATGCAGACCAGTGGCTTGCCCACACCCCAGGAGGGCTACGGGGCTGTCCCAGACTCTTCCCAGTGTGCAGGCCCCTGGTTTGCCCACCAGATGACAGGAGGCTGCCGCTTCTGCCTGGGGCCAGTGGCAGCACCAATCTTTTTGGCAAGGTGGTAGCAGCAGCCTCCTGTCATCTGGCATGCTGATTGGGGGCCTGCATCCCTGGGAGAAGTCTGGTACAGCTCCGCAGCCCTCCCTGCGGGCCCCCAATCTGTGCACTGGATGACAGGAGGGTGCTGCTGCCAGCTGGAACCGGCATTGGGTGCAGCCCATGCTGAGCACCAGGAAGACTGCTGCTGCTGGCCCCAGCCAGCAGTGACAGCATGCTGTCATCCCGCATGCAGATCTGGGGGCGCACACCCCTGGGAGGGCTGTGGAGCTGTCTCAGACTTCTCCTGGGGAGCGCAGCCCCTGGATCTGCATGCTGGATGACATGTGGCTGCTGCTGCCAGCTGAGACTGGTGCTGAAGCCAAGTAAGCACTGCTTCAAAACTCAAAATACTTAAAAACTTTTGAAACATTTTGAGTGCCCTTGTTTCATTGTGAAGCTGTTTCGAAGGTTTTTGTTTCATTTTGAGTTTGCTGTTTTGAGCTTGAAATGCACTGAAACAGCTTCAAAATGAAAACACCCATCAACATTTCACACAGCCCTACCAGTTATACTACTGCAAATAACTATGTGGGCATGTCCACACATACAGGCACATGTGCTTGCAGAAGCTCAAATAGCAGTGGCACATATTTGTGCCAGAGATTTGTGCCTCAGCACATGCGCATGAACATGCACTTTGATATGGGGCAAATTATGCCACTTGGGGCAAACTGACCCTGCCTAGCTCCTCCAGTATCTTCTGTCAGGGGGAGCTAGAGGCTGGGGTAACATCTGTGCTGGCCCCAGCAGTATAAAAAGCTGCCTTGGTGAGCAGCTCAAGGCTATTTGCCATCAGGAGCTTCTGAGGGCCTCGCCAGTTGGTATCTGAAGCAGCCCTAACCTAGAGTGGTCCCAGTACCCTCTACCCAGTGCAGCAGTCTGTCAGTGGGGGATGCTGTCTGATTGTGACCTGCTGCCACTTGTGACAGCTTCCGTTCTCTTGGACCCGCAGCCCCGTGGCTGCGTGCCTGCCTGACCCAGACAGGGGCCACACGGCTACCTGTGCTGTGGTATGGGCACTGTAGCAGAGCCACCTGCACCTCTGGGCCAGCTGCCAGTGGACAATAGCTGAACAGTTGACCTTTGTCTGGCACTGCTGTCTTGTCTTCTGCTGCCCCTGCTCTGCCATCTGGGCATCTGTCACCTGGAAGATGTGTTCATTGTGGTGGCCCACTTTGAACTGTTGATGCACAGCCTCTTGGCCCCAAAAGGTCCTTGCTGGTCCTCTGTCTGGGTCCCACCACTTGCCTCACCAAAAGGGATCCTGGTGTTCCCTGTTTAAAAATGGCACCATCTCTGATAACCCCACTCCCCAAATTCTCT
>NW_017729025.1:139347928-139348801 GCF_001723915.1 Gavialis gangeticus
TCCTGGTGTTCCCTATTTAAAAATGGCACCATCTCTGATAACCCCACTCCCCAAATTCTCTTGTTAAAATACCCCAAATCCTCATTTTTCCATGATTAAAATGAAACACCACGGTGTATAGAGACATCAGTTGGGCAATATTTTATTGATATAGTTACAATTTTAAAGCAATTTAGAAGGCTACCAGTGCCTCTATTCTAATATTATAGAAGCCTAAGTCTGTCTGTCTGTTTGTAACGCTTTATTCATGCTCTGATTGGCTGACAAACAGCCAATCAGAGTGTGAACAAGCATTCAAACAGGAGCTGGCAGTGGTGGAGTGCTGCCATGATGGCAGGTACAGAGGGGATGGAGGGGCAAGGCCAGCTGTGCTGGCCTTGCCACCCCCCCCACTCCCTGGAGGTGGGGGCAACAGAGCTGATGGAATGTGCCCCCCACCCTGCTCTGTGCAGGTGGTGACAATGCAGCGGGGGGAGTGAGACCACCAGAGCTGGCCTCACCCCCCTCCTTACTCCTTGCAGGTGATGGCAGTGGCAGTGTGTGGGCAGCAGGGTCAGGATGCCACGGGGCAGGGGGTGAAGACACTGGCGCTGGCCTCAGCCCACCCATCCCCCCTTCCATCATCGCCACATGCAGGGCCCGATGTGGGACAACGCGACAGCGGTAGGGGAAATAGTGGGTGTGCCGTGGTGGCGGGGGGAAGGGAGAAGTGGACCTGGGCCCAACACAGGGGAAGACTGGGCTCGAGGGTGAGGAGAAGCCGGGCTGCAATGGTGGGGGGAGCAGCAGGCCCAGGCCAACCCAGTAGCAGTGGGGGTATGGGAGGAGTGGGCTTGGGGCTGATGTGGGGGAGGGGGGTGGTGGGGGAAGAGT
>NW_017729025.1:139349129-139356328 GCF_001723915.1 Gavialis gangeticus
AGGACTGGGCCCAAGGGGGGAAAAGCTGGCCTGCTGTGGCAGTGGGAGGGGGAGCAGTGGGTTTGGCACAACAGGGCAGCAGCTGGAGAGGGGAGGAGCAGGCCTTCTTCCCCCTCAGGTCCAGTCCCACTCCTCCCCCACCTCCCCCCTGAGTTGGCTCCGAGCCTGCTCCTCCCATCTCGCCTGCTGCTGCCGCCACTGAAATGAGATACTCATAACATCTGTGATCTTTACACTCCATTATTACGTGAAGAATGAGCAATTTGATCAATAAGTCATGCTATCTAGGGAAGATAGTGAATCTTCTTCATTGGAAGTTTTGAAGAAGAGGCTACAAAGGCACCTATCTTGGATGATTTAGGAATAGAAAACCATGCATCTATGCAGGGGGTTGGATTTGGTGACCCTTCAGGTCTCTTCTTAACTTATGATTCTTATTTAAATTATCATCACTATCCATCTGTAACACCCGGCTGAGATGAAAGGAGCGGTTCATACCTGTCAGATCTCTTATTTCAGCTCTCTCTTAGTTTTGTGATGCGTTGGTTATACCTGGTTCATATTTTTTAAAGTTTTTTGGCAACCATAGGGAGCAGAGAGCAAGTAGAATTACTCTTTTTCCTTAGATTCTGAAGAATAAGAGAGCTGTGTGGAAGAGGTACCAGTGTAGTCTACCACTGGTTTGCATATTTATATTTTAAAAACAATATTTTCATTGTTGTTCTTTGTGTACGTGTTGAAAAAAAACAATAAATAGCTGTTCCTTATAATTAAAATAATATTAATATATCACATTAAGGGTTAGAGGGCATGTCTACAGGTGTGCTTTAATGCGCGGTAGCCTCTTTTACTGTGCGTTAAAGCATTGTGTAAAAAATGTGCTGATACACTAATGTGCAGTAAAAGAGGCGACTGCACATTAAGCATCACTAAAAAATGCATGCACATTCACTACTGTGCATTAGGGCAGCCTAGTGCACATTTATTTAACCTCACATTGGGGGCAGATCTACATGAGATGCTATGTCACTGTAGCGATGAGCTAAAGCAAATACAGTGCTAAAGCAAATGACTGTGTATAAAATGCACAGTCAGGGGCACATGTAGATGTGCCGTGGAGGTACTAAATTTAATGCGCATTAGGAAAAACACATTAATGGACATGTAGACGTGCCCAGAGTGCCATAAACATGCTAGAAATATAATGGCTCCAGATAATGAAGGGCTCAAAATGTGCTATACAGAGCTACAAGAGTGCCCTCCATTACCTCCTGAGGCAGGGGAGTAAGGATGCCAGAGAGGTGTGTTAGAGTAGATCCATAACATGCACTGCTGCTGAAATTCAAGGCATTAGGTTTGTATAAGTAATGATGGGGCCTTCTTAACTCGTGTTCCAATCCAGGACCGATTAGAGGCTCCACGTAGAAACTTGTCCACACTAGCTTTTTGTATTTCAATGACAAATTGTGATTTTGTTGCTAAAATGACTGGTCTTGCTTGTCCATCTTGCCACCCTCATATCCTCACTCTTCTTTGTCTAATTTCTTATTTCTAAATTGTCCATAAATACTGGGCTGGGTCCAAACCGAGACACCAGATTTTGGCATTTCAGAATCCATTTGGATATGGTTCCATATTTTGCTGCTGGACCACTGATATAATGAATTTCTTTGAAACTGTTTCCCCAGTGTTCTGATACATTGGGGGTTCAAATCCTTTTCTAACTTTTGGAACCCTGCTTGAACAATATGTGTAACTGTGAAAGATGTGAAAGAGAACCCTTCCTTAGTAGGCTCTAAGGTGACAGAAGTTGCAATTCCTTGTAAGCAGATAATATACCACCCAGAATAGTACATTTTCTAAAGAAAAATTGTACATTAAATAAAATGTCAGTTAGTCCTCCTAGAAAAAGACTATGCAGTAATAACTTTTAGTTGCTTGTCTAGAAACAAAAAATGAAGACAGCCATATTTAATTCCTAGCCTTGTTAGCATTGCTTGTATATTACCATACTTTGGTAAAAATGGAGCCAGTCTGTATGCTACAGCTGCCTGTGTCTCATTGATAGCCATTCTTCTTTTCATTCCCTTCCTCCCTCTCTCCTTCCCTAGCAAAAGTCTCCAGCTGGCCTGGGAGGCTTATCACCTCTGTCTGGTTATTAACAGTCCATTTGCTTAAGTACCTACCATAATTACCTTCTATGGTTCCTCTGAGAGACACTTAATTTAAAGAATTCTAGCAAAAGTTCTAGTCTGACTGATGACCACACAGTCACATATCTGCCACCTGCTAGCCTCTCTTGAGCCAAAATAAGTTGGGGAAGAAGTATCCCTTGCTAATCTGTTCCCTAAAAAACTGTATTTCCTGTCTCTGTTCATTTTTTTTCAATGTATTCTTCCCCTGGTAGCATGAATGCTGGTCTCTAACATGAACCACTGCACCAACTTCTGCTATTGCTTCCCTCACAACCAACATAAATCAACCAACACGATCCAGAAAATTCTTGGGAGAGCAGTTTTTTAGTTTGGTTTTTAAATTAAAACCTTGTATTATTACTGTACCCTAGAGCATTAATCTTAAGGATGAGAGCAACAATCCCACTTGGTGGCATCTGATTTTACCCCAACTCTGTGAGTATCACTAGCTAGGTGATTCCACAAGAAGAATCAGTACCCCACTTTACTGTGGTAGAGTTATGCAAGCCAGTAGTGTGTCATTCTTCCTTTTTTTGCAAATATCTAGTTGGTCTCATAAAGGATATCACCTCTGCCATGAGTTCTTATTCCTTTTGCCTGTAGACCAATATGGCTACAAACTGTACCCCTGTTTCTTCTTCCAACATTCAGAAACATGCAACATTCATTCTACAGAATGACAGAAATGTTTTAGTCCTTTAATGTCCTTAGCATGTAATGTGGCACTCTAACAAGGTGGCTTTGCTTGCTAGAAATTTGTTTCTTTTGCCTGGGGGTTCACATTTTACATTTTTGTGTTAAGTTTTAACCTGACAGTGGAATGCAGTCAGAATCATAAGTTTCTCTTGGTTTCACATTAAAAAGCATGTTCAGCCATTTCACACAGCTTTTATAAAATCATAAATCAGACCAGCTTTGACAAAATTGGAACCAAGTTATCTCAAAAGGCTCCAGAACTCATATGAACTGTTTTCACAAACTTGTTCATAGCTCTGTGGTTAGAGTAAACCCAGAAACTACAGATGAACTACAGTTTTAAAGGCTACATCCACAAACAAAACTTCCCAATGTTCTGCAGCAACTTAGACCCAGATGTTGAGATCTGTTTTAAGATTTATTTTTTAGAGTTGTTTATTTCTTGGAGGGTGTGCATGTTGAGGAAGGGGCAGAAAGGTCTAAACTGATTCAGAGACAAGAATTGGACAAATCCACAATCACACTTCAGATCCAGTAATGCACTGGTGAGTCTACTCTGAGTTAGTCCCCAGCAGTCAGTTTTGGTGTCAAGCAGGCCTAGAAATAACCTCTGGGGGGCAAACTCAATGGGAACTTCTAGAAACTTCTGGTTCTGAAGCATATGGACACAGATGGGCAAGGCATCAAACGGGCAAGTCCTCAATCACATCATCTCTGGGACCCACCACTGTATCATTACAGACTAACCCCTCTTCATTTCAGTGGAGTTTGGATTAGGCCCTAATTCTGTCAATTACCCCAAATTCCATGCATCTAATATTTTTTCTGTCTTCAGGAACAATTTGGGCAGAATTCTGTTAGTGTGTGTTAGGTTTAAAGGATTCTTTAGCTGATTTTTTCAATATGACACAGACATTTATCTACCAGATGTGACCGTAATGGATGTAGCCATTAAAAAACAAAAACCTGTCATTATGCTCAGGCTAGTTGATTTGTACAGTATGCCAAACAGACTAATTCAAAGTCACACTGCAAGTATTGCACCAAACTCTAACCACAATAGATTTCAGACTCTTGGGGCACATCCCCACATACAGGGGCTGCGTTTGCCATGGCACAAATAGCAATGGCACGAATTTGTGCCACTGCTTTTGCCACTTTGCGTTCCCCTGCACATGGGGGTTTGTTGTGGGGAACAATGTCCCACTTCAGGGAAACTGCCATTTCCCCGCTCTTCCTGGCTCCCGGTGTCCTGGAGAAGTCAGGGGATACCTAAAGCAGCGGAGACACTGTGGTCAGCAGCCAGAGTGTCTCCCTGGATGACCCAGCATCCATTTCCTCTGGTGCGTGCACTGTGCAGCTTTTTTTTGCAATTTTTTTTATATCAGGAGTTCCTAGTCTCAAATTTTGGTGCTGTGCTGCAAATTTGCAGCATGGCAAATGGTTGCACATGCACCGCATGTAGTTTGTGGCGCTTCCAACAGTTTTGAGGTGCTGCAAAACACACATGCGTATTTGTCTGGACAAGCCCCTGGAGAGCAAAGCCTCATCTCATCTCATTCATAACTTCAATATACCAATAAAGATAGTACACAGAAAGCAAATTTTAGACCTACGGAGAAGGCAATAATGCACCTGTCAGGATAGATGGGTGTCATAAAAATGGCCTTCGACAGGGCATTATATAATTTGTACCTCCTTTGTAAGCTTTTTCCATTTAAACTCCTATTTTTAGGAAATATCAAGAAAATTGACACAAGTTGAGCTGTAGAGGTGTGAACAGTAATGCTACAGCAATATTAAATGTTGCATATGTGAAGAGACAGGTGAGACCCCTGTGGATCATCAAATGCCAAATTAGATATTATAATGAATGGTAATTGGTTAAATTATTAAGCATTCTATTGCTTATCCCACAGTAACTAAATGGCCTTGCAGTTGCTATATAATTACTGTATGACTGATGATCTGTTTTCTTTCTTTGTAGTCTTATGGAGAAAGTGTAAAGCCTGATCCTGTCACAACATAGAAAGAGAGTTGTAGAGCATCTTTACAAATCAAGGTCCTAGGAGGTGTTGATTGCCCTTCACCCCCATGGATTTAAAATGGAGTTGAGGCTGCAGAATACCTATCAAGACTAAATCACCACAAAAGACAGGTATGCTCTGTTATAATACAGTGCCACAAAAAGTTAGTCTGGTGGTTAAATAGTTGGACTAAGATTTAGAAGATCTAGATTCAGTTCCTGGTTTTGCCACTTATTTCCTACATAAGTTTGAGCAAGTCTCAGGTCTTTTATGCTTCAGTTCCTCATCTGTAAAATTTGCAATTACTTCTCCTCCTCTAGCTTCTAGCTGGCTGGGCTACTAAAAATTGAAAGCCTTCAGTGCAGGGAGTGCCTCATTTAATATTACACTCTAGGGACCTCTCTCTGAGTTGGATCCTGTAGGGGGTACTAGCAAGTGTTTTACACCATGTTCACTCTTCTAACAGTCTTGCTATAAAGGCTATACCAGATTTAGTAATAGGCATGAGATGAACTGGCTTGTATGAATCAAACTTGTCAATGACATGGGATAGACTTAGCCATAGGTCTTCAAAGAGAGTTGGGTGGAATCCATAGCACTGAGTTGTACACCCAGGTCCTCTACACATCACCATGAGAGAGTAAGTTGAGTTGAACCATTTCACCTAAGGAAGAGAAAACGTCAAGGGGAAGATTTTAAGCCCCAATCCTCAAAGATTTGTCTTTAACTTTCAGCTTCAGGAACCACCTCTATATGATAATTGTTCACAGGCATTAACTAAGAAAACACAGGCTCCAATGTCTGTGCCAATGACTGCTTACTATAAAATACTTTAAATATTTTTTGGAACTCAGACCTCCTCAGATGACTTATTTAACTGCTAGGCTTTTAAGTCATTCTCTCTCTCTTTCCCTTTCCCTTGCCCCCATCTAGTAAGTCTAGTGAATGTTGGGACTCTGCACCGGTAAACCCTATAGCAGGGCTGTCCAACATCAGAGCAGTCAGGGGCCACACCTGTGTAGGCTGCAGGCTCCCCAGGTTGCATGCTGTACGGGGCCTCTACTGTGCCAAGATGCATCATGCCATGCAGACAGCCTCCCTGACTCCTCCAGCTGCAGGCTCCTTATACACATCCTCCAGGAGTGAAGGAGTGGGTACTTTAATTAGAGTGGCTGTGAAAGCTGCTCTAATTAAAATGCCCAGAGCATCACATGTATCAGCATCCCTGTGGTGAAGAATGGTGAGCCTGAGTTAAAGCACCCCTGCCACCATTCTTCAGCATGGGGACATAGATACACCTGATGCTAGAGTCTGCTGGAGTGCAGTAATTAGCACACTCCAGTAGGCTGAATTAATTGAGTCTGCTCTGATGCACTGTGATTACGTCGCATCACAGCAGCCTCTCTGCCCATGTATAGGTTCCCCTGAGCCCCACAAATAGTGTTGCTCTGCCTCCGGGGCAGGGGTGGAAAGCAGAAGCTGAAGGAGGGAGGGGGAGCCCAGAGACCCAGCAGCAGCTAGAGGTGGGCAGGGCCACAATTTATCCCCTCATAGCCTGATTGCTGCTCACAAGTTGAAAAGCATTCTTTCATATCCCCATGATTAGTGCATTCTCCTGGGCCATGGAAATGTGACTTCAGGTGCCTCTTGGTAAGGAGCTTAACTTAGGTCTCACATCCTGGATCAGTACTTTAATCACTGGTTTGTCGAATAAATAGAAGCTCTATTCCCTGCACCCCACTGGTTATATCTTATATAGGGTTAGCTATGCTCTGTGATGGCCTGCCAGATTAGATCCCTCAAGTGAGACAGGCAAGGAAATACTTAGCTTGTGAATCCCAACAAGGTGTAAGCATGAGCTACATGCATAGCAGTACAGTGCTAGTGAGGCTTAGGCAGTTCTGGGCATACCCAAAAGCATATTTTTAGGTATGTAAGAAACTTTAGATAGTGGAAACTTAGGTGTCTAGGGACCTTAGGCTTCTTTAGGGTTTAGGCAGCAGCTGAGCAGAGGTTTTTTTAGGACTTAAATTGTGGACCTCAGCACTGAGATGTTAGAGTCATTTTGTGGATCCAGCTCAGTCCTAAATCCATGGTACAATGATATAGTCAAATCCCAGATCTGTATTTATTGGCCAGGTTGTAAAACAATCTTAAAGCTGCTTTACTTTTTTATTGTAAAAATAATATGAAAAGACAGGAGTTTTAATTTAGAACCTCGTGAAATGTTTCTGAATACAGTCAAGTAAAAATATCCAGGGTTAGCTTTAAATGAAGAAAC
>NW_017729025.1:139361328-139362020 GCF_001723915.1 Gavialis gangeticus
AATGTTCCTGAATACAGTCAAGTAAAAATATCCAGGGTTAGCTTTAAATGAAGAAACTGCAATGGGATTTTTTTTGTTTTGTTTTTTTTTGTGCTAATCTTAATTCAGCTTCAAGTGTATATAAAAATATGCCTACATTAAGAGCAGATAACCTGAGACTTCTGACACATATCAGTTAAGGGTTAGGAATCAGGAACCCCAGGTGCAAGATTTCTAGCTTTTATCCTGTTAAGGGGATTATAGAGGTGTGTGGGAACTGCGATTGTATGTAGGAAGGTAAACCAAGCTTTATGCAAAGGCTGCACCAATCTAATAACTGCTTGGCATAACCATATTTAAAGGATGGAAATATAGGCTATCCATGTCTCCCCCACCCATTCCTCCACACCACAACTTCTTTCAGAAAGAAAAATTCAAAGGCTATGAAAATGCTCATTTGACATGAACTTATAGAGGCTGAAGAGTTGGTGTAAGTAAAGAATGAAGGACTATATTAAGGAAAATATTATTTAAACCAATATCCATAAAGCTTTTCTTTACAGGCAAAATTATGGCAACTTTCAGCCCAGTTCATCACTTTAATAATTAATGCTTATGTCTATCACTATCAAAAAAACCCACTTAAATCTATATATCTATATAATAAACCTCTATTAACAAACAAAAACTCAAAGCTACAAGACAAGGTGAAC
>NW_017729025.1:139362338-139362925 GCF_001723915.1 Gavialis gangeticus
GGCTGCCCCACCCGCCCCAGCTTGGTATTTTAAGAAAAAGCCCTGGTGCTCACCGGGTGCTGCCAGATGGAGGGGCAATCCCTGCTGCCCCCCAACTGCCCCATGTTGCATAGGGGGATCTGCCACGAGCCCTCCAACCCCCAAGTCTCCCCATGGGTGCCCCACCTGGGCCAACTCTGGCCATTTAAGAAAAAAAACCTGAGAAAAGGCCCTGGACTCAACACTCGTGCAGCAGCCTTGGGGCTTTGGGGGGCTTGGGCAGAGCCCCCCACATGGTGTGGGGCAATGGGGGCCAGTGGGGATCACCCCCCTGCCAGCAGGAGCAGTGAGTCTGAGGTTTTTTTCATTTTTTTCTTAAAGAGCCAGAGATAGTGTTTGATCCATTCATTTTTTAATGCCTGTAATTTAATTGTCATTGCCTATTTTTCTTTTCAAGGTCTGAGTCAATTTCTTCCAAATTTCAACAGCATCAACAATAAAACAGCAATTTCCCTGCACTTTGTTCAAGGCTACAGAAATTGGCTTCAGGATAATCAGCATACATTGTACATTTCTTTTTGCCCAATGTTGAGAACTTTGGCTATGAC
>NW_017729025.1:139367925-139370362 GCF_001723915.1 Gavialis gangeticus
AATTAGCACACTCCAGTAGGCTGAATTAATTGAGTCTGCTCTGATGCACTGTGATTACGTCGCATCACAGCAGCCTCTCTGCCCATGTATAGGTTCCCCTGAGCCCCACAAATAGTGTTGCTCTGCCTCCGGGGCAGGGGTGGAAAGCAGAAGCTGAAGGAGGGAGGGGGAGCCCAGAGACCCAGCAGCAGCTAGAGGTGGGCAGGGCCACAATTTATCCCCTCATAGCCTGATTGCTGCTCACAAGTTGAAAAGCATTCTTTCATATCCCCATGATTAGTGCATTCTCCTGGGCCATGGAAATGTGACTTCAGGTGCCTCTTGGTAAGGAGCTTAACTTAGGTCTCACATCCTGGATCAGTACTTTAATCACTGGTTTGTCGAATAAATAGAAGCTCTATTCCCTGCACCCCACTGGTTATATCTTATATAGGGTTAGCTATGCTCTGTGATGGCCTGCCAGATTAGATCCCTCAAGTGAGACAGGCAAGGAAATACTTAGCTTGTGAATCCCAACAAGGTGTAAGCATGAGCTACATGCATAGCAGTACAGTGCTAGTGAGGCTTAGGCAGTTCTGGGCATACCCAAAAGCATATTTTTAGGTATGTAAGAAACTTTAGATAGTGGAAACTTAGGTGTCTAGGGACCTTAGGCTTCTTTAGGGTTTAGGCAGCAGCTGAGCAGAGGTTTTTTTAGGACTTAAATTGTGGACCTCAGCACTGAGATGTTAGAGTCATTTTGTGGATCCAGCTCAGTCCTAAATCCATGGTACAATGATATAGTCAAATCCCAGATCTGTATTTATTGGCCAGGTTGTAAAACAATCTTAAAGCTGCTTTACTTTTTTATTGTAAAAATAATATGAAAAGACAGGAGTTTTAATTTAGAACCTCGTGAAATGTTCCTGAATACAGTCAAGTAAAAATATCCAGGGTTAGCTTTAAATGAAGAAACTGCAATGGGATTTTTTTTTGTTTTGTTTTTTTTTGTGCTAATCTTAATTCAGTTTCAAGTGTATATAAAAATATGCCTACATTAAGAGCAGATAACCTGAGACTTCTGACACATATCAGTTAAGGGTTAGGAATCAGGAACCCCAGGTGCAAGATTTCTAGCTTTTATCCTGTTAAGGGGATTATAGAGGTGTGTGGGAACTGCGATTGTATGTAGGAAGGTAAACCAAGCTTTATGCAAAGGCTGCACCAATCTAATAACTGCTTGGCATAACCATATTTAAAGGATGGAAATATAGGCTATCCATGTCTCCCCCACCCATTCCTCCACACCACAACTTCTTTCAGAAAGAAAAATTCAAAGGCTATGAAAATGCTCATTTGACATGAACTTATAGAGGCTGAAGAGTTGGTGTAAGTAAAGAATGAAGGACTATATTAAGGAAAATATTATTTAAACCAATATCCATAAAGCTTTTCTTTACAGGCAAAATTATGGCAACTTTCAGCCCAGTTCATCACTTTAATAATTAATGCTTATGTCTATCACTATCAAAAAAACCCACTTAAATCTATATATCTATATAATAAACCTCTATTAACAAACAAAAACTCAAAGCTACAAGACAAGGTGAACATCCTCAATTTCATTCCTGCTGGAAACAATTTAGGAAAGGCACATTAATGTGTACAAAAGAAAGTGTCACACAAGTACCTGATTTGGGTATGTGTATTTGTTTGACAGGATAAGGAGAAAAGATTTATCTAACCCCCACCCTGCTAATTAAATGTAGCTATAATAAAGATATTTCTAATCCTACAAGCACATCTGTCATATTATCATCCAATGCACTATCAGTGGTGGAGAAAAATATCAAATGTCTGAAGCAATAATATTTCATTATAACAAGGTAGAATACGACATGCTTAAGAAGCAAGGTGTTTTAGAAGATAGAACCATTTAAGCTTTTATTAGTGAAATATAAAAAATATTTTGAAAAGGCCTAACTCCAGTCCAAACCTGAGTCACTATGGGCTGCAGTATAGTGTCTGTTTTACAGGTAATAGGATATCTGGAAGTTAAACCTGAAATAGTAAGTAAAAAAATATATAGCAAAAACCTCATGTCTTCAGCACAAAAATACAGCACTAAAGACTAAACCAGGCTGATAGGGCTGTGCAAAGCTTTGGGTGGTGATTTGAATTGGAGGAGATTTGGCCCGGTTCAGTGGCTGAATCTCCAAATCCAAATCAAGTCAGGGGACCAATTTAAAGGTCCAAATCAATTTTAAAGCTCTCTCAATCGTCAGAAAAGATTCAGAGAGCTTTGATGATTTGGGCATTCCTGGGTGGGTGTAGCAGGGAGCTGCAGCTGACTCCCAGCTGGTAAGTACTAGGGGCGGGAGAGGGGGGGCTGGGGGAGGGGACCATGGGAGGACCCGTGCCAGACCCCTGACCCCTGCCCACTCCCCCAGCCCCCACA
>NW_017729025.1:139371333-139387779 GCF_001723915.1 Gavialis gangeticus
AGTCTCCCCATGGGTGCCCCACCTGGGCCAACTCTGGCCATTTAAGAAAAAAAACCTGAGAAAAGGCCCTGGACTCAACACTCGTGCAGCAGCCTTGGGGCTTTGGGGGGCTTGGGCAGAGCCCCCCACATGGTGTGGGGCAATGGGGGCCAGTGGGGATCACCCCCCTGCCAGCAGGAGCAGTGAGTCTGAGGTTTTTTTCATTTTTTTCTTAAAGAGCCGGAGCTGGCCTGGGTGGGGCACCCGTGAGGGGCTGGGGGAGTGAAGGGGGCTTCAGGGGGCTCATGTAGAGCCCCCCATGCAACATGGGGCAGTGGGGGGCAGCAGGGATCGCCCCCCACCTGGGAACACCCCCTGAGTCAGGGCTTTTTTTTAAACAAGTGCTGGGAGCTGGGAGCTGGGATGGGCAGGGCAGCCATTGCGGGGCTGGGAGAACAAGTGAGGATTGGGCTTGGTTGATTCAGAGATTTGGCAGTAGCCGAATCTCTGAATCAGATTTGGCCAAATTGAATCAGGACAGTGATTCAAATCACCAAATCGAATCACTGTCCCCCAAGTCGGCCGAATCCAAATCCAAATCCAAAGTGAATACTAGCTGCTTCACACAGGGCTACCAGCTGATGCCTAATATTAATAAAAAATGAAAAAAAATCTGTTTTATAAATTAACGGGACTTGAGATCCATCATACTTTATATTAAGAATAATATTTTTTTGCCATCTATCTTCAATCGGTTGGCAGGAACTTTATTTTTTGTGAATCTCTAGTAAGATATCAGGCCTTGAAATGTTCATTTTGTTTGTTTACCTTTATAAGCCCAAAATGCCTTTCTTTCTAAAGTAGTATCAAGCCAGGAAATAACAAGAAATGCATATGTTATCATTTAAAATAGACAAAAATCCCCGAAGACTGGAGTTTCTTTTTTAGGCCATAAAGGTACGTATTTAGAATGAATACCATGAGTTTTTTCTCCACGTTTTCATTAAAAAAAAAAGCAAACTTTTCTTGAGTGTCGATACTGTGCATTGCAGTCTATGAAAATCAAAGATCTGCTTTTCCAGAGTGATTCAATTGACATTTTCTTTCTACACTTCAGGCTTCCAGAACGTTAAGGGTATTGATTAAACATCTGGTATTTTGGTAGGTTTCCCATAACTTTAAAGGAGCACTCAAATGATTTGGAGATTCCAAAGGCTGAAAAAGAGGAGCATGCTGTTTTTTATTTTAGTATAATTGAAGAGAGTTTTGGAAAAAAAATACTTACATCCAAGTTGTGTATTATATATATTAATAACTACTCCCAGTTGCATCTTTTTTCATATTAATTATTTGGTAACACTAAAGGGGGCAGATCCCCATATCATCCCACTTGAGAACAAGGCAGCACTCTAATCTAAATATAAATTGTAAGAGTACCTGATATCAACTATATTACATAACATGGCAACTCCAAAATTCGTATTATTTAAATAAATACAATTTTAAAAAGGAAAAAGACTTCTATCATCTCCCTTCATCTGTTTCACGGGATGAAATGTCTGTTTTCCAGTGGAAAGTACTGGTGTGATTAGTTCTTCAAACACGTTGATTAGCTGAGTATTTCTGGTTGATTTGTGAAAGGTAAAGAACAAGCTATATTGTTTTAGAATGCTATTATACAGGTAGTGTAAGGGGTGAAATCTTTTCCTTACTGACTTTTCCCTGAACTTTAGTGGGGATGTGAATTCTGTCCAAGAGCATAAACTTAAAGTGTTTCAGTTTCTAATACTACAAAATTAACTGATAACTTAGAGAAGAATTCACTTGAATTTCATGGATGTTGCAGATATCTTTTTATGGCCTAGATCAGTGATTCTCAGGCAGGGTGCCATGGCATTCTGGAGTACCTTGAAATCCTTTCAAGGATGATGTGGGTACCATGCAACGTTAGCATTGTTAGGTTTGCAGACATGATTCACAAATAAACACATTCAATATTCAGAGTTGTGGTTTTCCTGAGTCCTTTGCAACAGAAAAAAATGCTGCTCTGTTATTTTTCTGTATTCAAAGAAAGAGTGAAATGTGAGAGCTGGCATTTTCCAAGGAGGGCCTTGAGTTTGTTTAGTGGTACCTTGAGTTTTAAAAGGTTGAGAACTGCTGGCTTAGATTTACCTGTTCTATCCTACGGCTTGACTTTTAGGGAAAGATCTCCCCTAGATAATATATTCCCTGCTAAGCAAATTAGAGAAGTTAGAATTTCAATTGTTCAGTCTCTACAGAACAGGAAGCTCTCAGTTTTAGATCACATTCTGTGTACCAGGCCTCTAGCTATGTTCATTACTGCAGTACTGTCTTGTTAGAAGATAGGTTATGACAGATTCTTCTGTGGGGAAAAAAGTGCTTTATCTAAGCAGTCAAATATTGGTATGTACAGACATTGCATTTAGATCAACCTAACTAGGATTAGGTTGATCCATATACCCCATCTGTGCAGATGTTAAGGGGGTTTAAAATGGGCCAAAAATAGAGGGTCCAATCTAAGTTAGTTAAGGAATGGGTTAACCCAATCCAGCAAATGTCTGCATGGGTTCGGAGCACAGCCCTGGGTCTGGAAAAGCCCAACCACTTACCCTACCTCCTGACCTTGATTAAGTTATTTTAACCTTTGATGACCTGCTAACCTCTGGGCTTCCCTCTACTCTTATTTACTTATGCTGGGTTCCCCATGCAGCTTCTGGTGCCATTGAGCACTTGCACACACTGCTCCCAGTCTACAGTCATAAAAGTGATTGTAGACCAGGTGCAATGAACAGTTATAAACATCATAACACACTTTCAGGGCTATAATTATTAGGGCTGTGAGAAGCTTTGGGTGCTGATTTGATTTGGAGGAAATTTGGCCCGATTTGGTGGCCAAATCTATTAATCCAAATTGAATTAGGAGACTAATACAATATTCCAAATCAATTCAAAGATCTCCAAATTGATTCAGAAAAGATTTGGAGAGCTTCAGAGATTTGGGCAGTCTGCACTTGCTGCCCCAGGGAGCTGGACTCAGACTCCATGCCGGGAAGTAAGAAGTGGAGTGGGGGGGTTGGCAAAGGAGGTGGGGATTATGGGGGGACCCCCACCAGGCCCCATCCCCTGCCTCCTTCCCCAGCCCCCCCTGAGAACCCTCTGACCCACACCTGCTCTCCCAGGCCCATCAATGGTTGCTCTGCCCAGCCTGAGAGTCCTGGCTCTTTAAAAAAAAAAAAAAAAAAAAGTCCCACTCACCAACTCCTGCCAGACAGGGGAGGGGGCACTCCCCACTGTTTCCCACTGCCATGCACTGCATGGGGAGCTCTGCCATGAGCCTCCATCCCTTGCTCACTGTCCAAGCTCCCCCATGGCTGCCCCACCCAGCCCCACCTCCTGGTTCTTTAAAAAAAGACAAAAAAGAAAGCCCCACACCCACCAGCTGCTGCAGCAGCCATCAGGGCTTCTGGGGGCTCATGGCAGAGCCCCCCCATGCAGCACAGGGGAGTGGGGGGCAGTGAGGATCACCCCTCAGCCTGGCAGGAGCTGGTGAGTGCAGGGCTTTTTTTTTTAAGAGCCGGGAGGCTGGGGCTGGGCAGAGCAGCCATTGATGGGGTTGGGAGAGCAGGCAGGGGATGGGCCTGTTTGATTCAGCTATTCAGCTGATTCAGTGGTTGCTGAATCTCTGAATTGGATTTGGCCAAATTGATTCGGGACAGTGATTTGAATCACCAAATCAAATCACTGTCCCCTATATCAGCTCATTCTGAATCCAAAGTGAATACTAGCCACTTCACACAGGCCTAATAACTATAAAGTCTTAATATACAGGTGTACAGGTGTGTAGACAAGAAAAATGCCACCACTGCTTTCACTAGTTGACCTGCTTGTTTGAAGTCTCAATACATAGGTCCAGGACTAAATGGATCCCGAAAATGCAATATCAGTTACTCTTAAAAGTCAGTCTTCCACTTCCAGATTAACACTTTTGCCTGGCTGACATAAGAACCTTGCAGTTACTGTTACTGCCTTGTTCTGTTTTTCAGTTGTTTAACAGAATGTAATACCCAGTGCATTGTAAGACTGGGACTTTTCACTGCATATTAGTTATTTTCAACAGCCCCAGATGTGCTCTGTCTTTGGAGCCCTGAAGAGTAAAGAAGCAGCAGAGGGGGAAAAAAAAGGATCAATTTCTGCTCTTAGCTTTATGTGCAATAATGGCATTAATTGCCATTTATATTAGTGTTACAGGGGGCAGATTTGACCCAGAGTTTAAGGAAAAAAAGTTGTTTTTCAAAGTCAACACAGGTGTAATTTCCCAAATCTGTCCATATTCTGGATTTTCATCTACATCTCTTGCCCCCACCATTCAATCTAGGCTCACCGCTTCTTCCTTTATAATGAGACTGAGACCCCTCCCACATCTCCATAGCAGCTTTCCTCTTAGTTTAATTCTTCCTCCAGATGGCCTTCAGCTACACTATCAAGCTTTTTTACTCCCATTTTTCTTATATATATCACTTCTTCTTTTAACCCCAGACTTGGTTCTGAATACACCCACAGCTTAATACTTGATTGTTATTCCAGCTGGCAGGCAGGGAACTACAAGACAAAGGTAGGTCATATCAGCTGTGCAATTCAAGGGACTTACATACTCTTCCTCTGTTCATTTTTAGTGCATTGCTAATAGCATACATTGCTCTGGAGACTGGGGAGGAGAAGATCAAATCCATGCTGAAGTGCCAAGTTGTTTATTATCTTTCATTCCTTTTCCTTTTCTGACACTATGGGTGGAAACAGTTGTCACGTTTGTTCCACCATAAAAATTTTTATAGTGGCACAGAGGTCAAGCAAATAGAAGCCTGTGCCTCTTTGTGACCGTGAAGAAGGTTATATTTGTAGCCCAGGTAACTTGGGTATATACTCCACTTCTCCAATTGAAGGGGATTGTTAGCTGGTAGGTGTGCTGTGGAGTGGGAACTGCAGACCGCTCAGGTTTCCTCCATCCCTATAGAATCAGGCCAGGACAGTCAGGGGACTTAACTATATACACGTTTATTTACATTAACTTATCACAAGGGAAAGGAATATGGATATAAGCATATGTACAATGAATATATATATTTATAAGATGTTTAAACCAGTAACATAAACAATATCCTCTGGGCAAATGACATAAAACCTTATACCAGTGCTCCAGATACAGGTAAGTCACTGGTAAGTATTTGATCTACAAAGCCCTACAAAGAAGCTGGTAACTTTAGGGGGGCCCTCTCAGTGGGACCTCCCCTTTTAGGAGCCACTAACTAACCGGAGTGGGGACTCCCCTCCCCTGTGGGAATCCTCTTTTCCCTGCAACTCACAGCTCCCAGGCCTGGAGGGTGGCCCTCATCCTTTGCATCAGGCTGCTCTCTCACCTGCAGTGGATTTTTGTGGGGGGGGGGGTTGCTGTCCCCTGGAACAGGGCTTCACTATGCAGGGCTTCTGAGGCCTGTGGCTTGGCCCTGTTGGCTGGCTCAGTAGTCTGTTCACTGTCTGGCTCTCTGGACTCAATCTTTTGCTATGGATTGGAGGCCTGGGCTGCCTCATCCAGCACCAGGCTCAGTCTGCTCCCAGACCCTCCATGCAGTGGCTCCTATACTGAGCTTCCAGCCTCATTTCAGGGATTGAGGACCTGAGCTGCCCAAGTGCTCCAAAGGTCCTACTCCATAGACCGGCCTGTGCACCATGTCTCTGGCCACACACCAGAGGTTGCAGACCTGAGCTGCCTCACACAGCTCCTAGGGTCTGGATGCCATGTGCCGTGTTGCACACTGAGAACCTAGCTGCTGGAACCGTCTGCCATTCCCCGCTGATGGAAGTCTTCAGGGGCACTTCTGGGCTACTGCTTCACCCTGCTGAGTAGCTCTCCTCAGCTCTTCTAAGCCCAGCTCTTCTCTCCTGTCTCTCCTGGACGTGCTTCCCTCATGCTGGGCACACAGCTCCTTTTATATGCTCCAGGGGTCCGCCCCTGAAGTCTTCCAGACCTAAGTGTTGCAGTCTTCAATCTGGTCCATGGGGGGGGGGAACTCCTCTCCTCCTCCCCTCAGGAAAGGGGTGTGACTGAACTCCTCTGGCTGCCTCCTGATTGGGGGATGAGCTCCACCAATAAAACAGCAAGATTTCAAGCCTGGGACTCAACCAAGCTCCAAAAGGAAAGCCTGCTACATGTTTAATTTTGTATTATTTTGCATGTATTATTTAGCAACTGGACCTGCCTGCATTCTCCATCTGCCCTGGGCAGGTGCTCTGGGGGTCAGAGTGGGCCTGATTCTGTGCACCCTGGATTGGGCCTTGTAATATCTTGGAATGCCTGCCTGGCTTTCTCCTCTTAGAGACGCACTCTGGGGTGCACAGGACATATGTTTCCCCACTAATAGAAACATGCCCCAAGATTCCCTGGGGTGTGTCTCTGTAAGATGTGAAAGCCGGGCATGCACTTCTGGGGTTGAGGGGCCTGATCCTGCATGGGAATTACTGATGCACTCAGGACTGGGCCTATCAAGCCCTGAGAGAACATGGCAGCTGTTGCCCCACAAGATCAATGGGTAGGACTCTTTCCTGCCTAGGCAGGGGGTCGGACTTGATGATCTGTTGAGGTCCCTTCTGACCCTATGTATCTATAACACCGGGAATTTCATGTTTTGCCCAATAAAGTGGACCAATCATGCTGGGACTTCTGTGCTGATCTGCTTTACTTGGCAACATCTACTTTCTGGCCTGTATTGTGTTGTGACACAGGAAACACAGAGAAGCACGTGAGATTGATATCATTAGTAAATAAGTTCTTACCATTGTTGCAAAGAGTCAGCAGAATTAACTGGAACTGACTGAAATATTTCTGCCATGGGGTTTTCCATCAGAACAGGCAGTTTGCTGAAAGCAAAACATTTTGTACGAATGTGCTGATTTTGACATTTTTTATATGAGAAAAAGTTTAAATGAATCATTCACTCCACTTCCAATAGTCAGAATGTTTCTTTGCTTCATCATTATTTAAGATTTCATATTAAAATGTTCATAATTATCTATTTATTATTTTATACTTACAGTGTTCTTTGAATTAGCAATTGAAATATTTTTGATTTTTACAAAGCAAAATTCAGATTTTTTTTCAATCTTTTTGGTCAGATTCAGCACAAAAACAAATTTTGAAATGTCAGAATTTTCCATGGTATGGAAATTTTGTTTCTGACCCAATCCAGCATTAACTCATTAAGTGCCTTTCATCACAAGATATGCTCAGCTCTCAGAATTACTTCCCTCTCTGATCTGCAAAAGCTTAGGATTTTTTCTTTGAGAGCTGAGCTTTGAAGACTGCCATGTTTTGCTAGGATTCTTATTTCTGTAACACAGGGAGTTTGGAATGCAAGAAAGGAATATTTTTGGAGAGATCTGTTTCCTTTTAGGATCCATGGATACATTTTTGTATTAATGTTTGCTGAAATTTTGAGCATTACCACGAATATGTTTAAATTCATATGTACACATGCTTTACACCTTAATTTGTCTTTTCATGTTTCTGGCTAAATGGTCACAGCTTGAATTATTATAAAACATTGGCTAGTAGAATATTAGTTATTTGGGCAAAGGAAAAGTGATGGTGCAAAATAGGCTGATGTCAACATCTGGCTAACAACCCAAGCAGTGACTCAGGCTCCCAGTGGCCTTTAACTTTCAAAGGGAGTTAGGTATCCCACTTCTTTATTCTTCTCTGAAAAACTCATCATAGACTTGCCAATCATATTAATTCTGAAAATGAGACCCTTTAAAAAGGGATCCATCATTGGAAATGTATTTGTTACCTTTAAAATGATTGGTTTGATATAGACAGTTTGATACAGATGCACCAGTTAGTTATACAATTATTTCTACTCAATTTGAAAAGAACTTTCAACCTTCTCAGAAATGTTACAACCAGAGAAATTTGGACATTGCTTGAAGGACTAGAAATCCAAAAAGTGGAATCTATCTCTTCATTTCATATTTCTTTAGGGCCTGATCCCGAGCCCATCTAAGTTTTTTTTACTGTCTGTAATGGTCTGTGGATTAGCCCTTTGCAAACTAGGGGTCAAAAGTAAATGTCCAGAATATCAGACTTCTTTCAGTAGGTGATACCACTTGTACCTAACTTATTCCACCCCAAAACAGTCTCCTGTTCAGGAACCTGATTTCTGAAAAAGGAAAAAGAAAAACTGTGACTTAGGTTAGGGACAGAAATTGCACATAAACCCATACAAGTGATTAGAAACCAGGCTTAACCTGTAGCAGAACAGAAGTTCAATGCACAATGGGCATGTATGTCTACATGTCACCCTCCTTCACTGTAGCGATGCGCAACATCGCCATCTGATGTGCTACAGTGACATAGTGATCATGTGAATCTACATGTGACTGGCAGTTACTTTGCCAGAGTGGCACACTCCTCCTTTTTAGTGTGCCACTAAAGCAAAGTAGCAGCTAGAACTAACCATGGGCCGCATGCACAGCGCAATATGTGTGGTTACTGCTCCATGCTTTAGTACTTCAAAAAGGAAGTACTAAAGCATGGCACAGTAATAATGGTGCTGTAGAGTGATGTGTAGACACAACCATAAACCAGTTTCAAAATAACAGAACCTAATTTAAGATGGACCTAGATGGATGTTGTACCAGATTTAATCAGTCCAGGTTAGAATGATTTATTGAACTTCTGTTCCAGTTTCTCTCCTGACTCAAGTTAGGTTGTAATCCCCCGGCATCCAGTGATGCTTTGTGGCCCCCACTAACCTCCTCCCATAGGGCAAGTGGGCTAGGCTCCACCAGTGCTTCCCTGTTCCCCCTAGCCTTCTCTCCCCCACCCTCCCATAGCTGAGAGGCTGAGTCTAGCAGGGGGAGTGGGTGGGGTGATCATCCAGTTGGCATGCCTGGGAGGGGTGGAGAATCCCCAGCCATGGTGGGGACCATCACACTGTGCAGACTCCAGTTGGGAACCACTGGGGCCAGGGGCTCCTGCCCCCCCTCCACCTGGCCTCCTGTGGGACCACCATGGTGACCAGCTCTGGAAGTCTAAGGCTGGGCATAGGAGAGAGTCTGCAGTGACAGCAGGGAGTTGGAGCTATATGCCCCACAGCCAATGGGATGGCCCCACTCATCTGGACTCAGCTGCCCTTGGCAATGTCCAGTGTTCTGGGAGGCATGTGGGAGCACCCCCTGCATTTTGGCCTATCCAGTGCAGGAATTTGCATGTCTTGGTCACCCCCTGAAGGGTGAACATAAGTTCCCTTTGCTCTTGATACAAACTTTGTAGCTTAGAGAAACCCAGGAAGGTCAGGTTAAATCTGCCTCAGGCTTTTGGACTGTCTGTACTTAGTCTTACGTTAACAGAAAGTGAGTGGTGAGTTCTGGGTCAGGCAGGCAGAGAAATGTGGAACATTACTGCTACCAGTGGACTATTCTCTTGTTCTCTGAATTTCCCTCACTCCAGCAACTAAATAGATCCTTCAAAATCTGGCTAGCTACCAACCACACAATCAGACATCTGTGATCCAGATGTTTATAGCATTATATTCAGCTGTGCCACTGCTGCTATATTTACAAGACACTGTAAATGTCTGTTGCTATGGTCAGGGAACTCTCAGAACATTATCTATAAGGATAAAAACCCAAAGCACAAGAAATGAGAGTTTGCACTTTACCTGCAGCTCCCCATCTCCACCCTTTACCAACCCTCAATTCTCCTGTAAGTTTGAACCAAGATACACAGGGCAAACTTCCATCATTGGCCTGGGTTCAAATTCTGATAGGTTGTAAAAGAAAATGAGTTTGATCTCATCCTGGTCCTTTGCTGATTATCTGCTTCACAAAACTCCACATGGCCACATTCTACTTAATTGTTACCCTAAGTGGAGTCTTAAACTGAAATTATTTAGGGAACTCTGGGAATTTAAATACAGCGTATTACAAAATGCAGGCAAGCTAAAACTGAGGATACTTCTGAGTATTCTATTAGCCCAGCAGGATTTTTATTTTCCTAAATTAATTGTAAAATTACATCAAGAGAATAAACCTAGGCTTTCCTGTTTCTTGTACCTAGGCCTGTGAGGCTTAGGGTTGATATGAGCTGGGCTTTGAGAAAGAAGTAAGACTAGGTAGGAGAACTGTGTTTTACTCATGAAAAATGTTGATTTATACCTAAGTCAAAACAGTGGCAAAATACCTTTTCTGTCTGTGAATCAGGCAGAATTGGAACTGTTAGTTACTTTTGCCATGGAGGCATACAGCATTTTCAGAGGCCACTACTATGGCCAGGTACAGACATTCCACTTTTACCAGTATAAGTGATCAGCAACTGGCCTATACCCATAACCAAACAGAAGTTCGGTGTACGTAGACTGGTTTAAAAATGGCAGAACCCAGTCTAAGATTTGCCCCCACCCCACCAAAGAGCGAATGTGCGCTTTGTTTTCTGCCAATCTAAATTATGCCACTTACAGACAACTATACAACTTAGATCAATTCCACCTTGGGCTTTTTGAATGTCTGTACCTAGCCTATAAACCTCCATATCACCTGTTCAGATTCAAATATTCAATAAAAGAACTGACTGCCAGCAGGTTCATAATTAGAAACTAAGCACCATGAATATATCCTAAAGAATCCCTTTTGGATAAAAAAAGAAGAGAATTTGAGATTAAAATTTTGTTTTGCCAAACTAGAGAACAAACAGGCTAAAATGTATGTTGTATTTGCTTGCATAGGCTTATCTTGCTACCAAATAAATATGTTAATAAAATATAGCAGGGAATCTACCGGTGCCTGGATTGGAATAGCTTGTTGTACTTCACAACCTATTTTTGCAGGGTTCTTTTAGAATTGTCCCAGCTACATAAAGACAACTATGGCCACGTGTAGATGAAATGAGAGGCATGTGTGCACAACACTTTAAAGTGGGCTAACTGCTTTTGAACTGCTTTAATGGGGTCCGTGTTTGCACGCCTTGGTGGCATATTGCACATTAATGCCAGCCACTGTTGGAAATTTGGCAGCATAATGTGCTTTAAATGACTTGGGGCATAGCAAACTAAAACTCCTTAGTTTGCTGCCCCTACAGCCATGGAGTGAAGCACCAAACTCTGTGCAGCTCCATGGGTCTGCAGGAAACCCTGCAGACAGCCTGACAGCAACCCAGGAAAGCAGCTCCACCCAAGAAAAGTGGTGAGCCATTTTTTTCCCTTCCCTCCTGGAGCCTGCCTGCCTGCCTGAGCTATGCGGGGGCCCAGTGTTTCCCTCCATGGCTGAGGTGCCCCCCAAGCCAGGTGCCTGCGGGCAGATGCCGCCTGGGGGGTGGCCACAGCTGCTACAGAGGGAAGCACCAGGCCACCTCTCCCACTGCAGTCCAAGGACCACTCCACCCACCAGCAGCTTGCCTTCCCCTCCCTGCCAGAGGGACTGGTAAGTCAGTGGGGTGGGCACATGACACGGGGGTTTAATCAGCCCTAAATTGAAATGGTGATTTGTGAAACCCACCACTTCAATTTGGGACCTCCGTTTTGTCTACACACACCCTATGACATTTGTGGCCATTATAGTTCTTGTTTTATGAAGATTGAAATGATAACCTCCATGAGGTATAACTATGCTTTGAGAGACAGAATATTAGCAGGTTAGCTAGAAGGAAAATACACCTGGAATTTGTTTTTCACTCAAGAAGGAACAAAAATGGAAGCTAATGAAGAATAGTGGCTAGTTTTTTTTCATGCTGTCTGTGATGATCATCACTGGGATGGTGAGGTGATGATACAGTGGGTGAATGGAGCACTGTCCACAATTCTCCTGCCATGTCTTGCTCTTAAAAAAAAAAAAGGAGGGTCATTGGCTGGTATGGGTACGTCTGTAGATGTGCTTGCATCACAGTGGCTTTTCATGGGACTCCTCCTCCCCTATACATCATCCATACACCAACCAATGGCATAACAATGACAGCAGGTCCATACTCCAGCTGCTTGGGTAGAATGGCAATGGACCTAACCCAAGTTCTGATGGCACCAAGGTATAGTCCGGGCTTTACTGTTGGATTCTTTAGGGGGCTCTTATTTCAGCCATGAGGCTTTAATCCAATTTAAATGGTAGAAACCAATTCCCAGGTTGGGTCAAATCAATAACATTCACACCTTTGAGTTGGGGTGGGGAGGGTAAAACCCAGTCAATGACTCATTCAGTCAATCCCTTAAATTATCAGTTAACCCAAAAACATTTCAAATATCAATTCATCACCCCTTTTGGTTAGCACTTGGGTGGCTAATAGCTCAGGGTCTTCGAGTTCATGACCCTTCACCTTGAAGTGGCCACCCTTGGCTCAATTGCACTTAAAAAAGGGAAAAGAAAGTAGTGGCTTCACTGGGCCTGAATATCCAGGAGTTGTCCATCTTGGCCTGACTTAACCAGCACAGAAGGGCATAGTTTGTGACCAAATGGAATTATCAGCCTGTTGGGTAGTAACAGAAGTACTCGATGGCCCAGCTGATGGCCAAGGATCCCCATTCAATTGTAGCATATCTGGTCTCCTCTGGATTGAGTTTGCATCTGGTATATGAGACTGGCCCTTCTACACCTTCTTGTTTTTGGGTTAACACAGCCCTACCACTTGAGCGTCATTGGTCTGCAAAATAAAAGATTTTGTAAAGTCCCAACACAAGGTCACTTTGATGTCCTCAAAGCTCTTAACCACATACAAGGTCCAGCCAATTGGTCCTGTGCAATGTTGCCTGTTAGAGGGGCTGCCAACTCTGCAAAGTAGGGTACGAATCAGCCATAATAATTTGCAATAATAATTTGCCAATCTGAGGAACAATTGCATTTGCTTCAGGTTCTTTGGACCCTCAAACTTCTGGATGGCCTTGACTTTGTCAGCCAGGGGTTTGATGATTCATTGGCCTGCCAAAAATCTCAAGAACTTTGTCTCCTTCTTACCTAATGTACACTTCTTGGGATGGCTGTCATTCCTATTCTTCTGAGTTCTGTTAGTATGGCTGTCATGGCTCTTAGATGTTATGACTAAATTCCGGTAAAAATAATAATATTATCTATATTCATGTATTCATGGCTGTGTAGTCCATATGGGGTTTTAAATTGTTATCCATCAGCCACTGAGATGGAGCAGCAGCCCCATGTAGTCCAAACAGCATTCTTAAAAACTCATATAAGCCCCATGGGGTCCTAAAGGCTGTCTTGGCACGATCCCAATGGGCCATCAGGATCTGCCAATATCCCTTGGATAGACTGTGTGTGGTGATGTAATGAGCCTCCCCAATTCTTTACATTAGCTTGGCTATATGCAGCATAGCGAAAGCATCAAAAGTAGTTAATGCGTTTAGCTTCTGAAAGTTGATACACAGCCATAAGGACCCACTAGGTTTAGTCACTGGTACTAATGGACTCTCCAGGGGCTCCTTGAAGGTTTTATAATCCCTTCATCCAGCATCCTCTCTAGCTTTTGGCGAAAAGCATCATGTAGGTGCAGGGGAACCAGGCACTGTCGCTTCCAGACTAACATACCCTTCAGCATCTAGATCTCATGTTCAATGCCTCTCGCCCATCTTGCTCACTGTGGGATACATCTCAGAAAGAGTGTACCAGGATCACTACTTCTTTCCACTGGGCAAAGGTTAGGCTTTCTTCAATTTGTATTCGTCTTCTATGGCAACTTTAGTTCCTTCAGATCTAAACTCTGGCCCCAACTCTTCTCTTTGCCTTTCAGGTGTAATTAGCCATCCTTCCAGTTCTTTCCAGGCTCTCAGCAAGTTTACATAGTATATTTGTTTTTTGCCTTTGTGTCTGGGATGGTAGACCTCATAATTCACAGGGCCTGCCCAGTGGATGATCTCAAAAGGCCGCTGTCACTGCATCGGGAGGTAACTCATCGATGTAGGTAACAACACCAGAACTTTTTCCTCTTCTTTAAACTCTTGCAGCTTCATCTTTAAATGGTACTCTTCCTTTTGCCACTGTTGTGTGACACATACATTTTTATTAGTTACCTGTTGAGCTGTCTGGAGGTGGGTGTGAAATTCCTGGCAGTAGGCCTCAGCCCCAGTTGCCAGCCCACCTGACTGCTCCTACCCCTCCTTAAGAACCTGAAGAAGCCCCTGCAGGGTGTGCCCCTATACCAATTCAAATGGGGAAAACTGGGTGGATTCTTGTGGGACATCCCTAATGGCAAAGAGGAGAGGTATAAGTAACAGGTCCCACTCATGGGGCTTTTTCTGGGAACAGTGCCTTATCATCCTCTTAAGGGTACCATTCATTCTTTTCACTAGGCCATTGGTTTTGGGGTGGTAAATGGAAGTCTGAATGTATTTGATCCCCAGTGTCTGGCATACTGCCTTCATAACACCTGATATAAAGTTTGTGCCATGATCAGTCAAAACATCTCTGGGGATTCCCACTCTCACTATCCATTTTAATAATTCTTCCATGATACGCAGCACTGTCACTGCCCTGATAGGTACAGCACCAGTGTGTTGGGCAGTGTAATCAATCAATACCAGTATGTATTGATGTCCCGCACTGCTTTTTGGCAAAGGGCCTACCATATCGATGGGAATGCAAGCGAGTGGAGTGTCTATGACTGGCATGGTTTGCAAGGGGGCCCTAGGTGGTTTGCCCTCCTTTGCTCACTGGCACTCTGGGCACAAGGTGCGCATCTGTGCTACCTCCCCATACATGCTAGGTCAAAAAAAACCAATGGGTAACCTTGGCAATGGTCTTACCCTGCCCCAAATGCCCCCACTCCCAAAGGAGTTGCATGGGCCAACTACCACAAAATTTTCTGAAATGGGGCTGGCACCATTAGCTGTACAATCTCCTTTCCTCCTCTCACCCTCTGTTAACTTGATACAGGAGGTCATGTCTTACCTCACAGTGAGGGTCTTATCCCTGTGACTCTTCACTCACTTGGGCTTTCCCAATCATGAAGGCTCCCAACTGGTTAGCTCAGTGGGCCCTATCCAACCTGACCTGTATTGCCTTGTGTTCAAAGGCTTTTATGTATGCATCGGGATCGTCATTCTTGTCATTCTTGGCATCTTAAAGAAAGACAAGTTATGTTGTAGTCGTTCTTGTTGTCAAGTCACTTGCTGTTGCTGGATGTGTAGCACTTGGTCAATGGCCTGTAATGTCTGTCCTGGAAGCTCCAGGTGCAGCATCATAGCCAGCTGCATTTCAGCCTACTGCCTCTTTGATTGTGTTTGAAAGTTTCCCAGCCAGTGCACCACTGTGTTGATCATGACTGGGATGGTGAGGTGATGATACAGTGAGTACATGGGGCACTGCTCTCAATTTACCTGCCATGCCTTGGTCTTAAAAAAGAAAAGAAAAAAGGAGGGTCATTATGTGGTATCGGTACCTCTCTGGATGTGCTCACATCACAGTGTCTTTTCATGGGGCTTTTCCTCCCCTACACATCACCCATGCACCAACCAAAGGCATAATGATGACAGAAGGTCCGTGGTCTTGCTGCTTGAGTCAAATACCAGTGGACCTCACCCAGGTTCTAATGGCACCAAGGTATAGCCTGGACTCTACTGATGGATTCTCTAGGGTACTCTTTTTTTGGCCTTGGGGATTTAATCCAATTTAAACAGTAGAAGGCAATTCCCAGGTTGGATCAAATCAATAACATTCACCCCTTTGAGTGTGGGGGTGAACCCCAATCAGTGACTCAGTCAATCCCTTAAATAATCAATTAACATAAAAAAGTTTCAAATATAAATTCATCACCCCTTTCGGTACATACTTGGGTGGCTAATAGTTCAGGGTCTTTGAGTTCATGATCCTTTGCATTGAAGTGGTCGGCCCTGGCTCAATCACAACTTGAAAAAATTGAAGAGAAAGTAGAAGATGGCATCCCCTTCACCAGGCCTGGATCTCCAGGCTCTGGCAGCTGCCTCACTCATGTCCTCCCCTTCTGGGGTTATGAATGCCAGAGTCTACAGGGAATCCCTTCCCCTGTGGTCCTGGGTCTGGTGGTGGGCTGGAAACCCCTTCAGGGCTCCAGGCTGCAGAGACAACAATGCTTGCTGTGGGCTTAGGCATTCTCTGGAGCCCTCTGTCAGGTGTGCTCCCAAGTGCTGGCTCATACAGCCCATCTTCTGCTTTTCTAGTGGTGCTGGGTCATGGTGATGTGATGCCACATTTCATGTGCCACCCATCCTGAAGAGAACAGATGTTGATGAACTGCCATGGTGGCACAGCGTGCTGCTCTGTTCCAGTCAGCTCACCTGCAGGTAAATGTTTGTCATCTTCTGCCCTTACTGAGCAAGTAGATAGCCTCCACTGGCAGCCCATTGAGGCTCGGAGGGCCCTCCCCTGCTGGGACTGATTGGCCCATTTCACCCCGCTGTTACACTGTCCATTGTTTTATGTTGTTAT
>NW_017729025.1:139392779-139392987 GCF_001723915.1 Gavialis gangeticus
CCCATCTCACCCCGCTGTTACACTGTCCATTGTTTTATGTTGTTATTTTTCAGTTGCTTTTATAATTCTAGGAAAATAAAGAGCTTTTTTTCATTTCTGGAAGCATAGGTTTTTTCTCTAGTAATGCATATGCCTCTGTTTAAATTTACTGGACATGATTTTTAATTAAAATCTGCCCCTCATATTTTCTCAGGTACAGTTATTTCCT
>NW_017729025.1:139397987-139402747 GCF_001723915.1 Gavialis gangeticus
CTGGACATGGTTTTTAATTAAAATCTGCCCCTCATATTTTCTCAGGTACAGTTATTTCCTTAACAATACCCAAAGCCTTTAAAAGATGTTTGTATTTTTGTTTACAAGAAAAAAATTAAGTCTAAAATAAAGTATTTTCTTTTTCTTCTTTTGTCAGTTTTCAACTCTAGGAATTGATATAGTCCAAACTTTCTTTTTGTTTTGTAAACATTTGGATTCAGATGACTGGATTCAAGCCTCTGATTTTATTGGACAAAATGATACTGACATACATATAAACAAATTATATGTCTATTATAAAGGGATGATAAGGATCAGGTTTTCAAACCCTCTTGCTATCCACACAGGAAAACATGTATGCAAACTAGTTAATCAAAACCTTCTGAAATAATACCAATTTACTGTGGAAAAGGCAACCTAGAATAAGAATATTTATATAGCAAAAGGAAAAGTCAGCGTAACATTTTACTTCAACTTTAGGGGTGTTTGCAGGCACTAGACCATTTATTTATCAGGGATAAAACCCTAATTATTGATTAAAACTTCCATGAAACTCTGCAGTTTTGCTTTATGGTTCTTTTACTTTATTTCTAATCATCCCCCAACATACCACTCTCAGTAGTATTAGTTGGATGTTAGAGACATCATGCTTGCATGATGACACTGTCAAGAACACAAGAGCCTTGTGGTAACAGCAGACATAAACAAGATAAAGCAAGTTTATTTTCAATTACTTAAATCACAGGCACTGCTATCTAGACTCTGAACCAAGTTTGCATCAGATAAAAAAGGAAAGAAAGATGAAGCATTTTTATTCCCATTCCAGGTTTTTTAGTAGCAAATATTTCTCTAAAGCAGGAGTGCATTCAAGTTTTTTTTGTTTTGTGCTTTTTAACTTACTAGTCATTTTCTCTCCAAAAATTCAGGTTGAGTTCTCTTAATAAGTAGCTTGATGTGGAGCTGGTAACTGCTATTTTAGTGAAAAGCCATGCAATATCATTCAGAGTAGCTGCACTTTTCCTCACCCTAGCATCTTTAAAGAGCAAAGTAGTATTGAGCATCTTTGCTGTGCTCTTCCTAGCTGGCCCAGTTATCTGTTTTAGTTGGTAGGACGTTGATTTGGCTTCTAAGGATGTGGGATTTCTGCTGTCTATAAAACTTGAAGCTGGAATTGCTTCCATTACTTCTTGTATCAGTACTAAAAATAATAACATTTGGGAGCAGGAATTGCTCCCAAATGGTCCTACAACACCCTTCTTTCATTTATTGACCACCCCTAGTGATAGCATAAAGGTGCATTCATCTCTTTGGCCTCTGGCAGACATTACACTTAAGACACAATTAACCAGTTAATCATGTCTTCATTAGTAACCCAGCTACACATTCATTCAATTACTAGCATGATGCCACAAAGTTATTACACAAAAAATGTATAACTTCGTGGCTGATTTCCATCATGCCATAAATTGAACGTGTGGCCAGTTCTGAGCAGCTGACCAGTGCTCCCAATCTGGGGAAGACAAGTTCTACAGTTGACAGTGCCGGCTCAGCTGACTGGTGTTCCCAACTGTAGGAGTGCATGAAACCATTGACTCTGATGTGTTCCCATGGTGAGGAGCTCATTCAGCTTATTGGGGATCTTCAGTGTGCATGGAAGCCATTGGCTCTGATGTCCTCCCATGGCTGGAAGCACCAGTCAGCTGACTGGGCCTCCTTCATCTAGGAGCACTGGTCAGCTGATTGGGACTCTCAACTACAGGAGCACCAGGGATCTGGCTTGCTATTTGCCAGTTCAGGAGGAGCCCAGGGTTATAATCCCAGGTTCCACCTGCACTAGCAATGTGGTGCAATTATAATGTGATCACAGATTCCACAATTGTGTTTCCTGCTGTGCACACGTAGCATGGCAGGAGGTGCAATTGTTGGGATCACAGTTCAGATCCCATTTTGCCTTTAACTGAACATCTGCCAGGTGATTTTGAGAATGAAGCTAGTGCATATTTGTGGCAACTTGTGGCAACATTCCGTAGTTAAATATTGCACTCACAAAATGCTTTTCATTTAGAAATTTAAAAGCAGTTTGCAAGCGTAATTCAAGTCTTGTGAGTCACAACAGGCTACAAGGTAGGGAATAAGTATTCCCCCCCCTCTTTTTTTTTTTTTTGAAAGAGCAATTAGGCAAGCTGCCCAAGCTTGGCCAACCAATGTGTCAGCATCAGGAATAGTACTGTGATCAAGCAAATAACAAAAAAGCTTTACTTTCTCCAATGGTAATAGAAAAATTACCTGAGTGAAACTCTACTCTGTAAAAATCTGTACTGCTTGACCTCATTGGGATTTGGCTTGGGTCCCTAATCTTTTTCTACAACCTTTCTGTGCCTATACATGCACAAGTTTAGTCAAGAATATTGTTTGATTTCATGTGATTTTATAAGATTGCTATTAAAAAAACCCCAATATTTACATCTGTATCTATTTCTTGTAGCATGGTTTACATAACATAAGTATCTTTATGAGTAAAATTAAAACAAGTTTTTATTTTAATCAATTGTGATTTTTACCATACTAGTCTGATGCTGCATACTTGCATGAAAAATATCATTAAAGAACACTAAAGCTACAAATAAATGTTTTGTCCCAGGAGAAACCATGTTATACTGTGGCAAAGTACAGTTGTTTAGATGTCCATGTCTGTTGTCCCAAGACAAACTATAAAATGGATCATGGGTTAACAAGTGTTAACAGTGTGTCCCTGGACATTGCATTATGCATCTGAATGGTTGTCCTGAATTCAACGCATCATTAAATCATTGGTAGAAAAGCGGCATTATGTTCAAACTCTCAGTAAACACTGATTGGAAGGCAATATGTATACACACCAATCCCAGGACTTCTAAGCTCCAGAAAAAACACAGGCATGACTTATCCCTGGACAAATGCAATATCTACTCCTAGCCTATGTGGAATAGACCCCTTTCGTGGTTTACAAATCTGGTCATGGGATAAGAATTTACAGTTCTTGTTGAAACCGTACTTAACACTCTGTGGGAGCAGAGGAGCTGACAAGCTCCAAGATTCGTGGGGCAGGAGCTCCTGCAGTAACCAACCATCTGTTGCCCCGGAGGGCGGGGCACTCACTTGCCTTTTCCAGGTGTGGGACAGATCCGAGCAGGATAAAAGAAGTGCCGGAACCAAGGAGTCGGCGCGCGGAACTGGAAGAGCCGGGACGGGAGATGGACGCTGGCGGGAGTCCAGAGTGGCGGATGCACACCAGCGCACGACGCACCTGCACGTTTTGGGGCAGGGGTAAGGCCCTGAGAAACTGTGGGATTTGGGACGTTGGGACGGTGGTCCCAAAAGCTAAACCCCAGAATAGTAGGGCCGGGAGCGTCTGGCACCGGCAGACGGGGGCTGAGCAGCAGGAAGCCTGAGGAAGAGGGCAGTTGGACTGGGTTGCACTACCTGAGTGGGAGGGAACTGGACAGCTCGGAAGGACAGGGGCCCCAGGTGGGTCAGAAGGCTCCCTTCTGAGGCCAGGAAAAGGGATCGCCGAGCGAGAGATGTGGACTCTACTAAAAGCCTACATAGGGGCACAAAGTCCGCAGCTCCGGACAAGAGCAGTGTTTGTGTTCGTCCTTTTTGCTATTTTTTTGGTTGAAGTTTGTGCCCCATGGGAGGGGAGATTTGAAGGACCGAAGCGGCTCACCAGTGGCAGACGCTTACGGAGGCCCGGTCGAGGGTGTAGAGGTGGAGGAGCCCTCAACAGCGATGGACCCTGCGCAGCGTGAAGTCTCATTGTTGGACGTGCACATGTCGGACCATACACTGAACTGGAGAATCATCAAAGTCGTGGCAGGCGGGTTGGACACGTGCGGCTCCTGAGTGAGTACTATACATAGCCGGAGAACCTGGTGGGACTTTTGCAGCGAAGGTGACGAGCGGACTCGCCCACAAACAATCTAGCCTGTGGATGATTTCTTGTCCCATTCAAATCTGTTTTTAAAGGGTTGCTGCCTAAAAACAGCTCCCCTGAGGTCAATAATAGTTCAGGAAGGTTAAAGTGCTCTGCCGTAGGCCTTTGTGTATTTCTGGAGTTGATGTTGTTTTGTATATTTGTGTAAACCAAATAGATTGTTATTTGCCTGTACAATACTGGACAGGATGTCCCATCACTCACAGATCACAATGTCACTCACAGGTCACATAAGGAGCAGCCTCTCTGGGTTCTTCTCCCAAGTAGTATAAGTAGGGTGTGGGGCAATAGAGGCAATTCAGCATGCTGCCAACTTGTTTGGGAGGAAGGGAATTAAAAGCAGCTTCTGCTGGAAGCTGCTTCTTCATGTTTGTGATTATGACAGCAACTGGAAGTTGCTGCTTCTACTTTGCCCTGGGCTCCTGGCTGTGCCCCTGCACTGTAGGCCTGTGTGAAGTGGCTAGTATTCGCTTCAGATTCAGATTCAGCCAATACGGGGGACAGTGATTCAATTCGGTGATTCAAATCTCTGTCCCAATTTGATTCGGCCAAATCTGATTCAGAGATTCAGCTCCTGCTGAATCTCCGAATCTCTGAATCAGTCAGGCCTATCTCCCGCAGCCCAGCAATGGATGCCCTGCTCGCCCCAGCTCCCAGCAATTTGGGAAAAAGAGCCCCAACTCAGTGGGTGCTGCTGGGTGAGGGGTGATCCCCACTGCCCTCCACTGCCCCACACTGCATGGGGGGCTCTGCATGAGCCCCCAACCCCCCCTCACTCCCCCAGCCT
>NW_017729025.1:139402826-139417662 GCF_001723915.1 Gavialis gangeticus
TGCCCCACCTGGGCCAGCTCCGGCCCTTTAAGAAAAATAACGCCCCCCCCAAAACCCCACACTCACCGTTCCTGCCGGTGGGGGGCAATCCCCACTGCCCGACACCATGTGAGGGGATTTGCACGAGCCCCTCAAAGCCCTGAGGCTGCTGCAGGAGCAGCGAGTCCCAGGGCTATTCTCGTTTTTTTTTCTTATAGGGCCAAAGCTGGCCTGGGCAGAGCACCTGTGGGGGGCTGGGGAAACAAAGGGGTTGGGGGATCATGCAGAGACACCCATGCAGTGTGGGACAGTGGGAGGCAGCAGGGATCACCCCCCTGCCCGGCAGCACCCAGTGAGCACCAGGGCTTTTCTTCAAAGGGCCGGGAGTTGGGGTGGGTGGGGCACCCATGGGGGAGGCTGGGGGAACAGGCAGGGTTTGGGAGGGCTGGGGGAGTCGGTGGGCTGGCAGGGACCCCAATGGTTCCATCCCCCACCCTCCTCCGCTGCCCCTAGTACTTGCCAGCTCGGAGTCCAGCTGCAGCTTCCTGCTGTAGGCACCAGGGACTGTCCAAATCATTTCCAAAGATTTGGAGAGCTTTGAATCAATTTGGACCTTTTAATTGGTCCCCTGATTCATTTTGGATTTGGAGATTTGGCCACAAAATCGGGCCAAATCTCCTCCGAATTGAATCACTACCTGAAGCTTCACACAGCCCTACTACACCGCTGTTCCTCCCTCCTGCCGGTAGGTGGACAGCGATAGGGATCAGCAGAACTCTTGTTCACTCCTCCCCATCCAAATGTATGCTATGCAGCACAAATGAGCTGGCACAGACAGGAAGTGATTTGCTATTGGTTTATACATTATTCTTCCTAGAAGAATTAGGAAGAAACTTGTGACTCTCAACATGGACCTACTGATAATGTGAGTAAAGTTACGCACATGCTTAAGTGTTTGCAGGATCGAAGCAATTAACAGTATTTAGAGTCAAGTGCAGTAGTTGGTTTTGTGTTCAGTTACAGTGATGCTAAAACTGTGAATAAAGCCTTTAATTTAAGAGACAAAATTCAAAATCATTGCCATGTATAATACCTTAATGTTTTCTATCATTCTGCTGAAGTGCAAATATTTCATTTTCTAAATGGCACTCAATTTAAGAAACAAAAAATATCGCCGATGAAATACACTTCACTTCTTATGCAAAAGGCATTTGAGCTAAAATTACTCTGGTAGGGGTGGGGGAAGAAGAGAGGTTTATTCTAAGATTATAGAGTTCCCACTAAGGTTCCAAATTACCTATTCACTTCCAGAATCTTTCTGTACTGCTTTCAAGTTTTATCACTACATTTTTCATATCAGTCATATCAGTTGCAGTTGTCTTTTTGGATTTTTTCCCCCCTTTTCATTGCCTTTGACATCTTTTGCAAGGAAAGCCAGTGAATTGTGTGAAAGTTTTCCTTTTTTGCTGACAAATGCTGTTCCTTTGATATGACAGGTGTCTAGAACCTGTAGACTACTATGTTTTAATTTAGAACATATTTGTGAAAATAAAGACTTAATGTCCAGCATTGACAGAGAACCACAGGCATAGAGGAAGGATGTTACTGTTGAAAGAGTAGAATTGTGAGAATGTGAAGAAATATATAGAAAAGAAGGATAAGATTAAAGGTTAAAAGACCTGAAAAGAAAGTCATGATGTGCTGGAGAAACAAGTAATATATCTCCAAAAAAGCTAGAGGAGCACCTGGAGAGAACAGGAGGAAAAAAAAAACCCCACTATGACAGCTGCAGTGAGCATTGTAGATCATAAACGACATAGACAATGTTAGATACAGCTGGAGAGAGATGGAAAAAAATGTATAAAAAGGCCCTTTTACAGACCATTAAACAGACAAAACAAAATCTAAAATAGCTAAATAGTCTGTAGAGGTTATAATTGCAGTATTATTATGCTTCATTTTAAGAATTAATCCCACCTTACATCTTGAAGTTTTTACTGATCATTCAGAGCTTTAACAACTTTTAATAAAAATTTTAAATTAGCCAGGTGCTTTAAAGAATGCTAGAAGCAAGGATTTTTTGAGGTGGTATCTTTTATTGGACAAACTATATAGCTATAGATCTTAGATAAGCTTTCAAACACAAGGTACCCTTCCTCATGTCTAGGAAAGAAGTAGATACAGTTGAGCTAAGTGGTGAGTTAAAATTGTTATCATGCGTCAGAATGCATCATGTCATTGAAAATGACATTTGGACTCCCTTTATATAGTTTTGATTAGCTCAATGTAAAATAGAGCTAGTGAGACTTCAAGATTTATGGTTCATTCTGCTAGGGCAGAAAAGAACTAGAATTTAGGGTGATATTATTATTAATGATTTACATCACAATCACATGGAGTGGTATCACTGTCTGTAAGCTGCAGTCTTTTGCCTTAAGATTTGGATGAGCAAAGTTTTAAATTGTCTCAATCTGGAAGATCTGTTCAAAGAAATATCCTTTTGGCTAATCTGGACCCTGATGGAAATGGCCAAGTAACTGGCGTGGCTCTTTGTGGTCTTGAGAGCCCCAGGTCACCTCTCACAATCATTACTGTTTTGGCTTTCCCTCTCCATGTTCTGTCTAAATCCATTCTTATGACTTGAAATTTATAGATATCATGTATATTCCACAGACAAGCAATGACTATGAATGTCTTAGGAATCTGATTCCCAGGTCTTCTGAATAAGGGGGTTGTCTTTCTGGTTTTCAGTTTACCTTTCCTTACCAAAGGACCTTCAGTATACATTTATTTGTTACTGGATCAGGTTTATGCTCAAAGACCTTTCTGATAGGGGGATGATACTGGCCACACAGGCCCCAGTGATAGACCCTAGGTACAGGTATATGGTTATCCCTTCCCTGATACACATTTAATGCCAGTATTGATTAACTACCAACAATATGTATTTATAGTCTTTATTATTAGTAATATTACATTATTATTAATTACTTTTAGTGGGCCAAATACTAGCTTGAGTGACTCTTCACTAATTTCACTCTCTTCTCTAGATTTGTCTGCCTGCATATAAGGAGGGCATGATTTTGTTCATGGTTGTTACTTCATAAAATCTGCCCTAAGTAAGGAGTGATGAGCAGCTACATAAACCCAGGAGCAATTCATAAGGCAAGCATTGACTCTGAGGAATGCAACTCCTTTGCTTTCCATTTGATCTGGAAGGTGAGTTTTTTCTCCTTTTGGAGCAACTTGCCTTTAATCCCATCCACCATGGCAGCTATCTTTACCAGGTAGTTTTGAAGTGGACTATGTAAGTTACTCTTACTCCCCACCATTCTCTGCCCACTCCCGTCTGCTAGGTTGCAAAGGGTTGTACTGGATAATCAGACATTTTTCTCTTTACCTCTTCCTCTGAATTGATCTTAATCAGACAAGAAGGGTTTTAAATTCAGGCCTTATCCATTCTTTGGGATTTGTCTACACACTGGAAAATCACTAAATGATTACTATGGAATACATAAATTCATAGAGTTTAAGGCCAGAACAAAACATTCCATCAGCTTGTCTAAGGGGCTAGGGACAGACATTACACATAAACCAGTTTAAGTGATCCGAATCTGGTTTAAGCTTGAAAAGCACTTTGTGCTAGCAGAACAGATGTTCAGTGCACATAAACCAGTTTGAAAATGGCTGAAACCAGTTTGAGGTAAACCTGGTTGAATGTAGTATCAGACTTAACTGATTTGGGTCAAACTAGTTTATGCAATGTCCGTCCCAGACCCTTCACTGGTTTAAGCTAGGGTTACCATATAACTCGGTTTTCCCAAACATGTCCTTTTTTTTGGCCGCCTGTGCTGTGTCCGGGCGGGTGTTTTAAATGCAGACAAAATGTCTGGGATGTTGTCCCCCCTAGTCCATTTTCAATATGGCCACTGCTAGGTAGAACTGCAATTCCCAGAATACCTAGTGTGGTGGGTGTGTGATCAGGAGCTGAATTTGTGATTTTGCTTTGCCCGGCTGGTGGGACCAAGAAGGGGACAATCAGAGGCAGCAGGGAGTGGAGCACAGAAGGTCGGGCAGGAGACCATGGATCAGGATTAAGGGGCATGGGGGGACTGTGGGTTGGGTGTGTGGGGCCCTAGTAGTGCCAGGGGGCTGCAGGTTGAGAGTAAGGGGCACCAGCAGGGCTGACAGGGAGGGGGGCTGTGATTTGTCAGTGAGGGGCAACAGAATGGGAAAGTGTAGGGCATTGGCATGTCACTGTCCCCCTACAATCATACACCCTCCAGGTGTCTTCCTTTTTGGACCTGGAAATATGGTAACCTGGAAATATGCCTAGGGTCCATGATGTTGCCACAGTTAACCCTAGAAGCTTCATGCTAGGAGAGGAGCCATCAGGCTTTAAGAGCATGGAGCCTAGAGAAAAATGCTTTCTCCAGGCTTCGTGCTCTCACCACAATTAACCCCTGGGGCTCCACTCCCAGAGGAGAGATGGAGTCCTGGCTACTGGCCATGTCCCCTGTTCACCCAGGCCCTCTATTGAAAAGTTATTATTGTGCAGGTCAAAGACAGCAGTAAATTTTAACCTGTGGGTGCTCTGAAACTGTTCTAACTTCAACATTGCCTAACATTCCACAGATTTATGATGGTTTAAAGGTAACCTGGAACTACACCCTACCTTTCTTGACCTCACTATTGCCAAAAAATCTTGAAAACATCATTTTTAAGGCTCAAAAAAGAAAATAAAAATAAAATTACTATGTTAAAACCAATGCCATTATTTGGAAAGGAGAAACACTGAATGAATACAAAGTGCATGTGAAAATGCTCCCTTTCTAAATAGGTATTTTCATATTCACTTTACACTGATGCCAGTAGCTAGGCAAGGAACAGGGCAATAAGATGAATGCAACTGTGGCCCAGGATGTACTCCACTGATGTGTGACTGCTTTGGTTTGGGGGGAAGGAGGGGAATACAGTGCCACCACATTTCTGCATTCTAGTCTGAATTAAGAAGAGAAGAGAATGTGGTTGGGTGGAAGGAATGAGGAAGGCCAAAGTGCTACTGTAGTGCACAGTAAATAGTCTGAGTGGTCCTTTCCAAAACAATCTGTTAATTCACATGGGACAAGAGGCCTGTAAAGCTGTATTAAATCCATTTTTACTGGTATATGACGTAAGGGACAGGGGTAATATAGCGTTTAAATCTTCTGTGGTATTTTCCACTGCCATGTGTTTGTTCAGACGAACCTATTGAAGCTTGTAATTTTGTCTGCTGCTAAAAGCCTATGAGAAAGGAGGACAAGGGTCTCTGGTGTATAAAATGGCAAACGTTAAATGTCAGGACAGGTCAAATTCTATCCCAAGTTCTATCCATGTACCCCATCTGTTATTAACAGGTGTATATTTAAGGACAGGTTGTTTGGTTGGTTTTTTGACAGGTCATGTATGTCAAATACAGTTTTAATATAAATGATTATGGAGGAGAGTGCAAAGGAGGTTGTACCATATAATGGAAAGGTTGAAGCCTAGTAGTATCAGCATTTTATGAAATTACACTAATCTGGTGTTTATAAAGTATTCTGTGGGTTTTCTGTCCTACTTTTCTGCTCTGAACAGTATTTTTGTTTTGTTTGTTAAGGGCTAGAATGAGATATTACCTTTAACCCTCAGCAAAAGGAAGCACATATCTGCCTTCCTCCAGGAGAAGCTGTGACTTGGACAGTTTCCGAAGTCATCATTGTCCCTGTAGAGCTCCTGTTGTTTGGTGGTGATGTGCAACTGCATCTGTGTGCACATGTGGGGTGGAGAATCTGCTGTACCAGCACATTAATGGATACAGTTTATTGCCTCTTTCTTCACCCTTCGTACCTCTTTTCTCTTCCCAATAGGGAGAGAGGAGTATAAAAATTCAGCCTCTGCTCTCCTCTTCTTCAACAATTTATGGGGTGAGTTGCAATGAAACCCAAAAATGTCTTTATCATATGAGGGAAAGATTAAGGAATTAGCAATGACAAAATACAGAGGTCTGGGAAACAAGAAGGTAAGTTCAACAAAAAGCAATTATCTAGAAACCTATCCCACTTTCTAGTGTAAAAAGTCAGACAATATGAATCAAAGAAAAGAGCAATAAAAGGATCAATCAATAGCTGTATCCTGTGCTATCTGCCTAGTGTTTTCCCCATTGCTTCCAGTCCTTCCTCATGTGCTTCTCATTCCATACTTGGCTGCCAATATAGTAATTCTAAACACAGCCTACATCTTGTCAGATTTTTGGAGTTCTTCCCTTCTATACTCCCTCGCTTCTCTTTTCTGTACTCCTTTTCTAAGAGCTACTGTGTCACTTAACTAATTCTACAAGTTTTTGTACTGGATGCATGAACAATATCCTGTGTTGCAGTTGCAGATGTTTTGCTACCTACTGTGAAATATTTATATTGTAATGGTGGCATGCCCAGGCTGGGCATTCTCCACCTGCCCCTTCCAGCAGTGCAATCAGCATGCCCAGAAGTATGCTAGTAAACTTGCTCTGGGGTAGTTCCCAGCAGCCATTTTCAAGCACATCAAACACCAAGTCTGGAGTGATCTTACCAGTATACTTTTGGGTTTGGAGGGTACCTGCAGAAAGGGGTGAACGGGAATGACCCAGCCACACAACCCAACCCCCACCACCTGCTCCTCACTGCCTGTCCCCCCAATCCCCCACCATCTTCCCCCACATTGTCTGCCTCCCCAATCCCCTACCCCACTGCCTACCTCTGCACTGCCTCCCCTACTGCCTGTCTCCCTGCCACTGCTTTCCTTGCTGGACACACACACACACACACACACGCCCACACACACACTTTAAGATGACCCTCCAATAATTAGATTCTATACATGGAAAAATATACTAAAGCTATAGTTTTTCCATGTATAGAATCTAATTATGGGGGGCATCTTAAATTCATAGTAATCTTGGATACAGGTAAACATGGTACTTAGTGAAGAGCTCCATCAGCTCATGGGGGAATGACAAAATCCTCCCATCTCTCTCTTTTGACCCTATAGGAGCAGAGTTAAATGACTGGCTGGACTAGACTTCACTGCTTAGTGCTTCTAGTTCACGAGGACACAGTCAAAGGAACTTTAGATTCCAGCAGTAAGAAAGCATTTCAAGCCATGTGCAGTTCTTGATCCATATGCACGAATGCTATCAATATTCAAGGGAGATGCATGCCAATATATGATCAAAAAAACCCTGTGGAATACAATATGTCGTAGCCTTCATTCCTGCTAAGAGCATCAAAATGCTGCACTAATAGAGCTAATAAATAGGGCTGTGCGAAATTTCACTGGCTGTTTCATTTTGACACTGTTTTGACTCATTTCGAACTCGAAACAGTGAGATCAAAATGAAATGAGGGCAGTCAAAACATTTAGAAACTTCTGAAATGTTTTGAGTTTCAAAACTGGGCTTGTTTGCAGCTAAATAGAAAGTAAGGAGAGGGAGGGGGAAGAAGGGGAAAGGACTGCTCTGATATTGATATGTGTAGCTATCCAGTGACTGTGATCCTTCCCTGAGGTACCTTCCAATCTCAGTGCTTTGGGGGAGGGACGGAAAAACAGCATAAAAAGCAGCATTGTTTGAACTGGGCTTTCTCTGTGCCTTCACACTTACAAGTGACACAAGTTTTGCTCTGAATAGTTTGAGGTGCTGTTTCCCAGAAACCCCTCCACCTATCTCCTTGAAACCTGGCAAGCTTCATGGCCTCAACAGTGTCTACCATCTCCGCAGTTTTAAACCTGCTGTGCCTTAACATACTCATGTGACATGAGTTTTGCTTTCAAGGTTTTGAGGTGCAGTTTCCCAGAAAAACCTTCACCTATATCCTTGAAACTTGGCAGGCTTTATGGCCCCAGAAGGATCTAGCATCCCTGCAAGTTTCATGTAGATCAGGCATGAATCATGCACTTTCGTGCTTTCCCATTATAGCCTATAGGTGAAATGTCAAAACCATGTTCAAACAGCAAAACAGTTTTGATTAAACAAAACAGAACAATGCTTTCAAAATTAAACAAAACTTGTAATGAAACACTGTCCCACTGAAACAGTGAAATGGAGTCAAAATGAAATGGTGCTGTTTCGCACATCCCTACTAATAAATAATGTCACTTGCCCAAGAGTTCTTACAAAGTTTTGCAATGGTTATCACATTATCATGGAAGTTACACCGTAGTATTCCTTCAGCTAGCATGTCGTGCCTCAAGAGGAAGAGGGATGTCAAAAGAGGGTACTCGTTCAATCAGATGTTTGGTGGCCGAATCTCTGAATCTGAATAAAATCAGAGGACTCTTTAATTTCTCCAAACCAAATTGGAACCCTCCGCATTGATTTGGAAAGATTTGGCGATTCAGACAGAGATACAGCTTTAAATGTTTCTTCTACATACCTCTAGGTAACAGGTGGCTCATGAATGCTGTGATGCTGGGGTGGATGGAGCATCCCACAGAAGCACAGGGGGCTCCCCAGCATGCTTAGCAGCACAGCCAGAAGCAGACCAGAAGTGGTCTGCTTCCGGTCTGCCAGGGAGCATGCTGGGGGGCCCCCCCAGCTCCTGGCTCAGCAACTGGTGGCTCCTGGGGCTGGGGGGGCAACCCTGGCCCCCTGTGGCTGATCACTGAGCCAGAAGAGCATGGAGGGGCCTGGAGCATGCCCTCCAGTGGACCTGGATGTGGACCAGAAGTACTTCCCGTCCACTTATGGGTTCACCGCTGAGCATGTGGAGGGCCCCCGCACTCCTGTGGGATGCTCCATGTGCCCCAACATTACAGCATTCACAAGCCATGCTGGTACCTAGAGGAATGTAGAAAAAACATTTAAAGCTGTATCTATGTCCGAAACTCTTATTCTCTGAATCAGCATTGAAACTTGAGATTTGGATTCGGCCGAATCGAATCGGGGGCAGTGATCTAAATTAATGAATCAAATCACTGTTCCTGATTCAGGCCGAATCCAAATCCGAATTGAATAGGGCCTGCTTTGCACACCCATAAAAAACACTTCACATCAAATCACAGGTATTTTTTTCTCTCCCTTTATTTTACTCTGCATCCTGTTTACAACATCATTATATATACTTAATTTAATTTTATCCTGTGTTCTAGTTACCTGATCCCAGCTACTATAACAGATGCATTATACTATAGCAGAGCAATATCAAAGGGCAGCATAGGAGATGTAGTGTGTTATTTTTGTGGCTTTATCAGTTATAGGGCATTGAATTGAATGCAGTGGGACTACTTACATGATTCATATGAAAACTTTCTGCCCTGGGTTCTAAATGCAGTCATCCCCCACATATTTTAAGGAGACACTTAGTGTCTATGTTAAGTGAATTACGTTCATAACCAGCAATATGCAGTACTTTGCATAATAACTGTTAGAGTTCAGTTACTGGAAGTTCTTCATGTCTAATACATTAGTGTGATTGTGCTGTAATCATATGAGTTTTATTTTAAATTGTGATACATGTTCTTCCTTGTCTTTGCCTCTTTTATTTTTGGCTATGTGGTAGCACTGTGTGATCTGTTAAGATTAACATCATGCCCTTGTAATTTAACATTCTCGCTATATATATGTCATTTTGCTTTAACACGTTTGGTAGAAGGGCAAGTTCTACTTTGTAGAGAGCATCACTTATTCTGAACTGGAGAAATTAATTTATTTGGTCAAAGGTTCTTGGATTTTCAGTCAAGGGCAGATGTTTTGTACTTAGTATATAAAGCAAAAAAAATCCTACTTTCCAGTGATGTATTTTGAAATAAAGACTTCATATTACACACTATATTTTATTCTATTTTATTTATTCTAAAGAAAAGAAGTAAGGAGAGGAATAATTTAAAATAAATACCTTACACATATATATTTGTAATTATAAGCAATCAGTATATTTCAATCAATCTTCAGCATAGTCTTCAAATATTTTCAAATCATTCCTTCACAGACTAGCAGAAGCCAAAATTCATTAATGTCCAGTTGAAGTTCACTAGCTTGTGGGGAAATATGTTCCTGGTCTCAATCCATGTATTAGTTGATGTAAAAGAGGAGACAGTCCCTATAATCTGTACATTTGGTAGCAGTTTCTGGCATAGAGACTATAAACTAAACCTAGGTTTGGGATAGACCTTGTAGGTCAGAGTCTAGTCCATGGTAACTTCAAGGAACCATGGCATATCATGTTTCATAAGTTAAGCACACCCAGTCTTAAAAAGTTAATGTGTTTTGTTTCTTTTGTTCCTATTATTCCCTCTGGAAGATTGTTGCAGAACCTCACTGCTTCAGGAGTTAGATACTGTCTTCTAATATTCCAGAAGTCTGGGGTAGAGATGGTCTTTTCCCTTGTATTCTGAGCGTATAGGGTTTTGTCTTTCAGTTTCACTTCTGCCAGAGTTTGGGAAATTACCAGTAATGCCTTTGTTTCCATTCCTGACTTTGCCATGTTCAACACCATTATCTTCTTTGAAAACTAAGATAAAATATTAAGTTTTGAGACCATATTTATTTATTTTTCAACCTTTCTCCAATCTTCACTGCATGGAAACCTCATTACTGCTTTCCTTGTAGTCCTTCTTCTTTATTTTAATACCCTTTCCATTTTAGTTTGTTTTTTTGCATTTCTCACTTTATCCTTACATAGTTTCATAGTTGTTAGGGGCTGAAAGGGACTTTACAGATCATCAGGTCCAGCCCCCCTGCACTTGGACAGGTGTCCTGGACCCTCTGATGTAGCTTTCTTTGATCACTCCATTTCTTTTTTTATCCATTTCCTCTTTGTAAATCCTACTATCTTTTCTGAGATGGCTATTTGTCCAGTACCTTTCTTACACTATTTTCTCCCTTGCTTGAGAAGAGTTCCAATTTTTTGAAAGTATGATTGTAGAAATTGCAGGGCTTTTCTACATCTGAGACATAGAGACTTTCTGTCCAGCTGATTTCACCGACTGATTCTGTTAGTTGCCTTAGTTACAGACCTGCTTGCATGCAGAGGAAAATCCGGGGAGGGCATTGGAGCAGCTTCACCCCCATGCCCTTTGATTCCTGCCCAACCCAAACTTTAGAACCATCTGCCTGGAGGGGGGAACATTTCTATCCAAGCAGCACTGAAGGAGTCAGTTGACTTCATGCTATATTATAATCTGCCAGATTCCTGCGAGGTTCTCTTTACTCCATGGGTGTTAATAACTTACTCTCCTTTTAATGGCCTTGATGTTCCACTATTCAGGTTATCCTTTCTTCTGTGATTTTGCTGTCTGTTAGCCATTCCTGGTAATATCTCTTGTCTATTTTATGGACCAACTGAATGTTTTTAGCTCTAGATAAAAACCTTAACTCAGGCGTGGTAATATTAACTCAAGTGAACATTAAGGTGTGGAAATAACAGACAGTGAAGTATTGAGAGCATTGTCAATTCACTCAAGCAGGCTAGATTTTGTTTTACGAATCTGAATAAGAAATGAACATATACCCACAATGACTACAGGACTAATGGAACAATATCTTTTCACTGTTTTCCCTATTTGTTGTATTTTTAAAGGTAATCTATAATTTAGCTGCAAATTAGTGCACATCCCAATAAGGTAGTATTTGTTTTTGCTTTGATCTTATACTGAATAATATAGCGCTGGGCCCCTAGCATATTATTAAGCTTCTAGTTTAACTGGAGAAAAATGAGTATTAATGCACATCATCTGTACCCTCCTTTTCAGAATCCTAGATCAGCCCATGCTTGTGTGCATCTTGTTTAATTTAAGCCAAATCAACTCATGATCATTCATCTGAAGACTGTTTTCTGCCATCCAACTCAAGTTGATTTATTGGCTATCACATTCAAGAAAAATTCCCTTCACCCCATAGATGTTTAAGTCATTTGACAATCTTAGGCCTCCTTACAACATCGAATTTCAGGTAGAACTTCATTCTATTCTGGTCAGTTTCTTTGACAGCCCTCGTCACTGTTGGATATCTAACTATTTTCCGGCTAAAATCTGGCATGTGCAATTTCTTCTTTTTCTCCTCCTCTCTGTGACATCTATCTATATATCTAGATCTATAGGTGCGTGTGTGTGTGTGCGCGCACACCCCCCCCCCATAGGTTAATATATACTGTGTTCTCTGGATTGAGAAGACTATTGTTTCTATCTTCACCTGAATGTAGTTCTTTTTATATATCTATTTTTATCATGCTTTATCTCAACAGAGATTTAGTTTTCATTTCTCAAGACTGAGATCTTAGAAATCAATATAGGTGCCAATCCTTCAAAGACTTATGTACATATTTAGCATTAAGAACATTAATAGTCCAAATGACATGGACAGGACTACACACAAGCTTAAGGTTAAATATTTGAGCAAGGCTTTTCAGAGTTAGAACCTTCATTTTGTATAGTGCTTACCACAGTACTAGTGAAACTAAGGCAGGGTTCCTGGAGCAAGGACCTTGGGTCCTGACTTGCGTGGGGTATGGGGGAGGAAAGTGGAAAAACAGAAGTTGCTACCACATCCAGAAGTAACTGCTGCTGTCTTCATGTGTCTTTGCTGCCTCAGGCACCCAGATTCCTTATCACGTTTTCATACCACAGTAGCTTCAGACTTAATTTTGTATGATTTTCTGTAAAATAAACTGAGACAGATAGATAAGACCTGCAATAGTAGGTTAATGTTTTCATGTATGGGCAGTTGATCTTAAAATATTTTTTCTTCTCGATAAGTTGCTCTAAATAGTAGGGAAATAAAACGTGACAAGCCTGGATCGGAGGTTACTGAAAGTATGTCAAAAGGGCAACCTTTAAATGGAAGAGGGAAAGAATTAACCCACAACATCTTAAATAAAATTGAGGAAATGTTCACACATTAAATCAGGACTGCTGAGTAGGCAGGAAAATGCGTACCTAAGAGCTAATTAAATCAAGGTGAGTGGGAGGGGCCTGACAGGAAAAGCAAGACTTTATTCCATCCAACTCAGGAAGAATCACCTGAAAAATTATATACCATTTAAAGATACTATTTAAATGATCTATTTTCTTTTCTTTTAAGTAGCTGAAAAAAGTATAACTAACTTATTGCTTTCATTGCCCTTCTAGAATTTAACTAAAGAAAACCCCGATTTTGATTCCCTGTACTTCAAGTTGAGTTGGAGAAGTGTATTGTGTATGTGCATTGTGTATGTGTGAGTGTGCATGCACGGGTTAGAACAGGGGCAGGCAATTATTTCGGGCAGAGAGCCGCTTACTGAGTTTTGGCAAGCTATCGAGGGCTGCATGACAGGCAGCCAGGGGCAGATAAATATTAATTTTCTAAATTTTTTTAGGAGCCCTGTGGGTCAGATAGAATGGTCTGGAGGGCCTCATCAGGCCTGCGGGCTGCATTTTGCCCACCCCTGGGTTAGAAGATGCAGAACATGCATGTGTGACTCTCATAGTTGAATTGCTGAGATGTTTCAGCAAAATCCAGGTAATGCTTTTTAAAAATTACTTTCTTACAAAATTGATATACCTTATTCATGACACTTGAATATCAGAGAGCAATTTAAAGGATCTAAGTGTTGCTGCTGTATAATTTTTCCTCCATTCTTTCACCCCCAACCACCTCTTTTTACCCTAACTCTGCCCAATAAACTTGCCAAAGCTCAAAGTAACAAATTGCTAGGAAATAATGAAGTTTGATTTACTATTAAAGGGATCTATTTAAGCCACCTCTTTTTTAAAATAAATTTAAAAAAAGAGTGAGTGGTGGGTGATTTTTTGTTTGGTAATCCTTTGATTTATAAGATGATGAATCTCAAGTAAGAGTATGGAGACTCTGTTACCTACATATTTGAACTGGTACAGCTGCTACAGGAATATTGCATACAACTCTACTGTCTACAGTTCAAGAATGTTTAAAAATTAGAGAGGGTTCAGAGAAGAAGCAGGAGAATGGTTAAAGGATTGAAAAACATCTTGCATCAAATACTCAAAGAGGATAGTCTATTTATTTTATCAAAGAGAAGGATAAAAAGTGACTTGATCACAATCTATACTGTGAGCAAAAATGTGTCCATCTTATAGACAAAGACACATCCAAAGGATAGAAGCTGAAGTTAGAGAATTAATCATTAAAACAACTTACAAAGGGATGTATTGGAGTCTTCAAAACTGGCAATTTTTAAACTGGGATTAGAATGCAGTACAATACACAAATGGAGCACAGCTGATGAAGTCTTTGAGGTTGTTCTCCAGGACTTTTCAGTTTCTAGCACCAAAGTAATTGTAATCCCTCACTTTACGCTGCCCCTGGACATACATTCTGGATATTTTTTCCAGTTCAGTGCTATGCTTTCATATTCTATCATTTGTTTTTCTGTCTGCCTTAGGATGGCTTGTAGGTGGGTATTCTGTTGATTTTTTTTTTTTTTTGTAACGAGGGCACACTGTTGGCTCATACTCAGCTTGTGGTCTACTGAAGCTTCTAGGTCCTTCTCTCCAGTACCACAAACTATCCAATCTGTCACAGAGTGGGGTGCAGGAGCAGCCGTGATCTCGCTAGCGCCCCCTGCCGTGTCACGTAGGCGATCCAGCACCCTCTATTCTCGCCTGCCATGTCTTGTTGGTTTATAGTTTTATATAGGAGGCTGCCTTTAGTCCACCTGGACACGGTGCTATAACTATCTGGGCTCCTACTCTCTATGGGGTGACCTGGTGCACCCCCAGCCCTATGGGCTATGTGTGCCTCCTACCTCCCCTTTAGCATGCCCCAAGCCTCGCAGATCTTCTGGACATTATCTGGTCCCTTTCCTTTCCGCACCCTGCCAGGCACCCTTGGGCTCATCACGCAACCGGC
>NW_017729025.1:139417963-139426455 GCF_001723915.1 Gavialis gangeticus
GGCACCTGAGCTTCCCTTATTCCTTCTCAGGCACAGGGCACCTGAGTGACCCTGTGACACAATCATTCCTCAATCTGCACTTGTGCATACAATTATTCCATCCCAAGTGTTTCATTTACGCTTTTTGATTCTCATCTAATTGATTGTTGGCCATTTTTCCAGTTTATCCAGGTCATTGCGGATCCTAGCCCTACCTTCCAGAATGTCTGCAGCTCCACCCAACTTGGTGTCATCTGCAAATTTGGTAAGCATGCATTCAGTCCCATCCCATCTTACAGTCCTAAAATACTATTTCCTTTTATTTGCCAGAGGTGATGTAATTGTATCCTACTTAGAAAATTACTTGTCAATATTATTTTAAGTATGTATTTTCCAAGATTATTCCTTGACTCAAGGTTTGAAGTTTTTTTCTTCCTCTGTGGAAGTAGGTTTGTGGGTAGGTATTACCAAATTTTAATATGGATTGCAAGTGTGCTGTTAGGTAGACCAGAACACCTTTTTGATTTTTATTCTTTGTCACAAGAACCTTGTAATAGAGTCTCTTTTCTGCATCACACAGAAAGTACATATTTTCTTTTTTGTCATTTCTCACTTGTTCTTCTCAGGGTATATTCTTTCGTTTGATTTAACTACTGGTCTTAAGGAATCGCAGCGCTGCATGGTTATTTGTGGCTTGGCTTTCCCTTTCTAGTCTTGCGTTCCATTTAAGCCACTAAACTAACTGGCAGCTAGTTTCTCACTCTGGGTTTTCATATACTGCTGTAAGGCAGAAAAACCAGTTCTATCCAGCCTGTACTGTGAGAGATGAGTTGCATGCAATTACTTCTCTAGTCTACTAGCAGAAAATTTATATTTTTGTAAACATATGTATTATTTTGACTGCTAAAGGCATTTCCAAACCTTGAAAACCACCTATCCTACTTCCAAACATATTTTGAAATGCAGAAGAAAAAACAATGGGTCCGTTCAGAAAAGCATTTTTCAATATATGGAAATGGTAAAGTGCATGCTCTAGTGAGTGAAAGTGACATATCTTACTATAGTAAATCACAATAAAAAGGTTGTCTTAAGCTGAGCAACCATACTTCTCTAGAAATGAGAAGTGCAAATGCCTTCTATTGATGCTTGACAGAGGCTTTATATGGATTTTTTTTATCATTCACACTAAATATTAAGCTGCTAGTGGCCATAAATCTCATATGCGGAAACACAGGATGGTTGCTTTTCCCCTCAGTGAAGGCATGTTTGCATTTTTGTTTAATAACAACTTTGATCCTTCTTCTGTTGGCAATGGTCACTGAGAAATCCTGACATAAAGAAGGTATCTGCAAGATAAAGTTCTACAAGGGATGATTAGCAGCACTTAAGTTTTCTTTTTGTTGAAAGGAAGAATCCCTGATTGAACAGTGCATTGAATGATATGACAAGCAAGTACTTGATCCCTGTCCAGCTGGAAAGGAATTGTATTCATCAGCAGCTTTTTAGCTAAGGATGTCTTTATATTTTCACTCTTTGTTTGAGTCTCTCCAGATCCTCCCTTTACTTCATGTCAGCACTATATAGTAGGTATGCCAAGTGGTTTTGAAATTTAAATTACAGTCTCTTTTTCAGATGTTATTGGAAAGAACATGTAATTTATAACCACGTGTTAGGAGTACAGGATGTTCATGGTTCACTGCCAATTCTTCTTTTGTAAAGTTAATAAAACTTTCATAAAACACTTATACACTTGTATATTTCATGGTAAAGATTTTTTTTATCTCATAGACTAATGTAAAGATTTATTAAAACCATTTTTTTTGTTAAGAGGAGTGTCAATAGTTTGCAGCTGAGTGTAATTTTGAATTCCCAGTAGATGACAGTCTGACTGAAAATGACACTAACAGCTTTGTTGATTTAGCACTAAAAATAAAGGATTCTTTCAAATGATATAAAGCTCTAGTACCCTGAGTGTGCTGAAATACACTTGAGACCCTTAAGTAGAGTTCCAAAGTGAAATGTTCACCAGCACTGTGAACTCTGGTGAATAAGAATTAGCATACCTATTACCACTGACCCATTGGGCTCCTACCTAGAAATGATGGATGTAAAAGATCCAGTCAGTGCACTAAAAAGAGAATCCAAAGTGTATGACTACAGGAACCATCAATAAAATAGCTGGATAAAATAGCTAAATAATCACCCAGTAAAGGCCTGATCCAAAACATACTGTAGAGAGCTGAAATCTTTTCATTGACTTTAATGACCTTTGAATCAGACCTTGTATAATATCACTGTGGCTCATTTAAAGAAAATCTAGAATGGGCTATTTACTGTAAATATTTAACTCAGTAACCAAAAATTACAACCATGTGATGACTACATAGCGGTACATGTGAAGGGAGCTGATGGCCTTATATCAAATACTGGAGAATGAGTATTTGTTCTGTTTTTGTGCTATATGATAATTGGCAACTTCCCTTACATTATTGGCACAAAGACTGATGATTAAATAGCCACAGAGATCATAGAATCATAGAAAGCTATGGTTGGAAGGGACCAGTCATCTATTCCAAACCCCTGCTCAAAGCAGAACCATCCCCAACTTGATCATTCTAGCCAAGGCTTTGTTGAGCTGGATGTTACAAACCTCCAAGGATGGAGATTCCACTACACCTTTAGGTAACCTGATCCAGTGCTTCACCATCAATCTAGTGAGAGAGTTTTTCCTAATATCCAGCCTAAACTTCCCTTCCTGCAACTTGAGACCATTGCTCCTTGTTCTGCCATCTGCTACCACTGAGAACAGTCTAGCTCCATCCTGCAGAATCCTACAGAATACCCCACATAGGGTGCCAATGTGCCCGCTCTTCAGTTACAGGAATAAAGAAGGTATGTTCTTATGATGGCCAGCACCAATCATTTACGTCATTGCAAATGGAACGGTAAATATTCACAGATCATAATGGTAGCATTTTCCATTTGTACTATACTGCTGTAAGTGTCTGTACAAGCTGAAGATCAATGGAACTGCACTCCAGTTTAGACAAGGCATTAGAATTTGTAGAAAGTGGGAACTTGTTTAACAGGAGGAGTTATTAATTGCTTAAGGGAAGAGGACTATTATCCCTGTCTTTACAATTACCGTATACTGGCCATTCTTCCTAGCTCTAGCTTCTTAACAATTCAGCTATTACATCTTAAAAACGGTGTGCAGCTGGCTATGAAATATTTGTTTAGTATGCATGTGTAATATACTTGTATGCTTTCCACAGACTTGGGCTTCCCATAGTTGGCTGTTGCTACTTTAACATTTTTCAACAACAAATCCCTCCCATTCCACAGGTAGCAAACTTGGGGATGGAAAAGACTGCCTGGCTTTTTTTTCCCTGAATGAATATATCTAACTAGTAATAGGAGTTGTGGCAATATAAGCATCTACTTCTCTTGGAATAATAGTAAGATATGGGCAAAGCTAAAAGTATTGTTGAATTTGCTGTATTTCTCCATTTTATCCTAGATATGCAATAAAATAGAAATGTAGATCCTTAGAGAATCAATTAGTGTGCATAGAAATAATGAGGAGGTAATTATATAGAGGAAGTTAAGCATCAACTGGTTGAAAATTGAATATCTTTATTAGACAATGCTGGTTGGCTCTTGCCTCCTGACCTAAATCATAACAGACTGGTCACAAATTCAGCCAACATAAAATTAGGGCTTTAGTGCTGATTAACTTGGGTTTATATAACTGAACAGCTTCTGAATTGAGACACTCTGGAAATCAATCATGTCTTCATCAGATTAACATCCAATGTGATGCATAGAAGGAACAGCACAATAAAAAATATGATCTAGAAGGTAAATTAACTTAGTCATGCTACTACTAGGGTTGTGTGAAGCTTCAGTCCCTGATTGGATTCAATGGATTTTTGGCCTGGGGACTCCCCAGCTAGCTCAGCAGCAGACCTGGAAATGGACCAGAAGCACTTCTGGTCCACTTCTGGATCCACTGGAGAGCGCACTGGGGGCCCCCCACCCACTCCTGGCTTGGCAACTGGTGCCTCCTAGGTCCTGGGGGGGCACCCAAGGTGCCCCTGTGGCCAATCACTGAGCCAGGTGGAAGCAGGGAGACACCCCAGCACACTCTCTGGAGGACCCAGAACTGGACCAGAAGTACTTCCAGTCCACTTCTGGGTTCGCTGCCAAGCACGCGGGGGACCCCTCTACACTCCTGTAAGATGCTCCATTGCAGTATTCATGAGCCATGCCTGGTACCTTGAGGTATGTAGAAAAAACATTTAAAGCTGTATCTATGTCCAAATCACTGATTGTCCAAATCATCATTGAATCTGTAGGTTCAGATTCATCTGAATTGAACCAAGGACAGTGATCCAAATCAATGATTCGAATCGCTGTCCTCAATTTGGGCCAAATCTGAATCTGAATCAAATAGGGCCCGTTTTGCACACTCCTACCTACAACCCCTTCCCCCCCACTCCTTTTTACATAAGAGTCACCTTTCAAATGGCTGTTGTTATGATTGATTATTTTGGGGGTAAGTCTTAGCTTAGTCCCTTAGCTTAGCTTAGTGATGTTAGGGATGTTTTGTCACAGACGACTGCGTGTCTAGCATTAAGCACACAGTACTCGGTAGTACCAGAGCTGTGCAGGGACTCCTGTATAAGAGGTGTCTAATTCTGCTCTCATAGTGAATTAAATCTGACATGGTTGCATAGTGTTTAGCAAATGATTCTGGATAGCTCAGGGGGAATGATGAATGAGATGCAGAGCATTTCACCTTAAAGCCACTGATTTAAATCAGTTACATTAGTGATCAAAATGTTATTGTCACAAAACAGCTGTTTGGTTCCCTTTAACTAAGTCACTCTAAAATCAGTTGTGTGTGACAGATTTCAGCATCACAGTTAATGCTTTCAATGGCTTGAATAGGCATGGAGATTAGAGTTCCTTCCGAATTCTCAGGTTCCTACCAGGCTAAAGCTGAGGCACTTTACTAGGGAAGTTAGCACTTCATCTTCATGTATGTATGCTGCCTTATGTGTTAATACTGACACATAAGGATCATGGGGTGTATCTACATGTTGCCGTATGGTGACATTGCTATCACAAATTTGTTGATACAGTGGGTGCATCTACACAAGATGTTTACTGCACAGTTGACTAATTAACGGTGCAGTAAATGTCTCGGCATCTACACGTGTGCCCCTATTAGGGCACACAACACTTATAAATTCTGTAGTAGGGTGTTCTTGTAAAATACAAGTGCTACCCTGCTGCAGAGGTTTTTCATGCTCAGCAGCACACATGTAGACACTGGCTGGCTGCTTCCCCCAGCTCCACCTGCTATGGAGTGGCTGGCTGGGGCATAAGTGTGCTTCAGTTAAGGATTTGCCTTCCAGTTAGCCCTGCACTAAAGCACCGGCGTGCCTCAACCAGCCCCCACACTGCACTTGGACCCCCATCTGAGCTGACCCCCTGGGTGCCCTGTCAGCATGGGCTGCTCTGACTGGGCTCCATGTGCTGTGCATGAAAAAACTGTTCATGCACATTAATTGCATGTGTAGACACGCCCAATGAAGACTAGACTGTGTAATATAACCAGTTATGACTTTAAGAATCTGTAGCTGGAATGAATAAAAGGTGAAGTGAGTATATTTTGTAGAAAGCTTTGTCATAGATGGATCATGTTTGTGCTAGTACAGGCTATTTAAATATTCACCAAAGAGTATCTTAAGGTGTTTTAATTTTTTTGTTATAAAGCATGTGTTAGAAGATTAAAGCTCACATGTAATATTCCTCCCCCTAATTCATGTCAAAATGAAATTGATAATTGCCAGTTTTTAACCAGCTCAAAAGAGGCTTTCACAATTTTTCCTCTGCAGATGATTACTTATTGTTTCCTTTGAAGTCGACATTATTTAATAGGGATCTTTTTTTTTCCTTATGAATTGTTTCAACTTGTTCATGCTGTCTTCAATTTAACAAAGCTTTTTGAAAAGGAAACTGTAAACAATTGATATAGGATAGTTCAGTAAGAATGTGAATTGTATTCTTTAGTTAAAATTGTTTATGATGATGGTTTCATAATATGTAAAACATATGGACCACCAGCAATCTAAATATCATTGTTGTGGTCCTTGATTTATTATATCATGTACTTTATATTTTATTCACATTTCCAATGTTCCTTTTTTTCCTCTTCCTTTTCACTATTTTATTATTTCTGGCAATTGAAGAGATATGAACAGATCTATCCCTGTTGCAAAATCATAGCATTCAGTGAAACACATCAATAAATGCTGAAAGCAAGCTACCAAATGTCGTGATTTAGTAGGTTACAAGGAGAACTAGAAGTGTTCAAGTAGAAGGAAACCAAGAAACTGACTTAGCTTTTCCTTGCTACTTTTTTATTGTCATTATTATTTTTATTGGCAGTTGTGACCCACAAAACAGTTTTTTTCTAAAGTCTGACCCTAAATCTAACTGGGCTTTGACTTTGTTTATAGCGCACAAATGCAGCTCCTATTAATATCAATAGAAGTCAATCTCTCAGCTCAGGCACAATTCTGCCTCCTTTACCCAACATCAATAGTGGTTTTTTCCCTGAATAGTGATAGTCCAATGTCCATTGAGCAGCTGAAGGAGAAAGAGAAAGTAATTTCTTTCTCAATCAATACGAAATTTACTAAAAAATATAATTTCACTGGGAAATAATGGGGAATCGAATGTGGGAGTATAAAACAAATTCAACATTTCAAAACAGGTTCTTTTATTTGAAATTGAGGTATTTTATTTTTTAAAATATTAAATAATTCAAAATACAAAATATTTTGATTGCCCTGAAACAAATTTTTGGTTTTGTTGTTGTTACTTCGGTGGAAAAAACAATATATTTGCATTTGAGGTTGACCTAAGTCAAATTCTATTCAATTTTTTGGGTTGGTGACTGATCTAAAAACTTGTTATTCACACAGGTTTAATTTTCAGTGCATGGCTGTACAGAAACAGAAACATGCCAAGAACCATTACAAAATTAGTACTTATGACCAGCTATAGCTAAACTAACTTTGACATTTGACTTTCAAAATACAGGACAATACCACATTAAACCCATGTGAAATATCACATGATGAGCACTCATTTTTGATGGCATTCATTGTAAAACATTAGTATGCAGTTGAAGATGATTGAAATTTTTATCCTGTATTCAATCCCCTTGTCTCTGAGCTTGATTTTACTCAACTCTTCACTTGAATATTAACATTCTGCTGAACTGAAAAATATCTGCTACAAGTTTTACCTGTAAATGCCCTGCTAATTAGTCTCACATATTCTATTCAGGTGTTCACAAGCATGAACTAATTTACACCCCAACAAAAAATGCTAGTGTGGAATTGTCATCAGGGAAAAAGGGTGGGAGAAAGTTGAGAAATCTTTGATCCTCCTTTCAGCCAACCTTTGCCGTATAGGTGAATGAGAGATCAAACACAAAGAGACTTGTGTGCTATACTATGTTATAGGAATCCAATAGTCAGAGAATCATCTGTAAGTTAAAATAGGAACTCAGCCAAAAAGACTGTAATTAAGGAGATGCCATAAGTAATAAATGCAAAAAAAGATGTTTGCATTCTGTTCTTCCCTAGCTGACTTCTACTGAAGAAGATTGAAATATTGTCGCTTAGACTTCCGTTCTCCTACAGTTTTAGACTTCAGAGGAATACATTATCTAAAGATGGTAATATGTATTTTACAAGCAGGTTTAATAAGTCTACTTTTCCATGGGGCATTCATAAATATTATTATCACTGAAAGTATCATTCTTACCCATGACATAAGACGTGTAAACAAATCGTGTGGTAGCACTGACTGTATTAATCCTACCTTGGATCCAGAGAGTTAATTCTTTCTTCATTTCTCTGACAACTCAAACATATCTAGAGTGAAAGGTTTTGTGACAAACTATGTTGATATGTATGCTATAAATACTTTAGGTTTGCTCTGCATCTTAACCATTTAGGGTACTATTGTTTGGGGGGGCAGAATGAATGGATTGTATGCAATGTACAACTTCTCCCTATTCCCAGTTGAATGTGTGGTGGGCTTGCCAGCATTCACCCTGCTCTCTGGGCTCAGGAGACCACAAATGCACTTGGTGGGACAAAACCCACCAATCAGAGACAGGAAGGGGAGGAGCCAGGAGGAGAGTTCACTCCCCCTCTACTCCAAAGGGGAGAGCAGGATTAGAATTAATTGGGAACTGCCATTGCAGCCCTCCTGATTCGTTCATTTTCATTCTTGGGGTGGAGCCCCAGAAGGGGATACAAGGGGATACAAGCAGCTGCATGCCTAGCATGCAGCACAGTCAGTGAGGGACAAAGAAGGAAAGGGTCCTGGGGCCAAGAAGAGCAGGGAGAGCTGCCGAGTGGGCATATCCAGCTGCCCAGAGGAGCCCAAAAGATTCCACCACTGAACGGAAGCAGTAGGCAGTG
>NW_017729025.1:139431455-139432913 GCF_001723915.1 Gavialis gangeticus
AAGCAGCTGCACGCCTAGCATGCAGCACAGTCAGTGAGGGACAAAGAAGGAAAGGGTCCTGGGGCCAAGAAGAGCAGGGAGAGCTGCCGAGTGGGCATATCCAGCTGCCCAGAGGAGCCCAAAAGATTCCACCACTGAACGGAAGCAGTAGGCAGTGCATGCATCGCTACACAGAGGGTCCGTGAGGGACTGGGACCCTGGAAGCCACAGCAAGGTGGCTCAGGTCTCCAACCCTAGCACAAGGCCAGGCTGTGATGCAGGCATCAGTGCACAGAGGGTCCACAAGGGACTGGGATCTGGGGAGCCTCAGCAAGGCAACTCGGGTCTTCAACCACTGCATGAGGCCGGGCACAGGAGTTAGTGCTGCCATGGGGTGAGTCATTGCAGGGCATAAGGCCCAGGAGGAAGAGGGGCTGGGCTGTTTGAGACCCATTCCCTGCAGTGGGTCCTCAAGGGCCCTGGGAATGGAGTGGTTCCTGAGCACGGGGACCAGCATTCACAGCAGCACAGCCCTGGGTATGCACAAGGTGGACCAGGCCTGCAACTCCCCCTAAGAAGGATGCGTGACTGAGTCACAGTGCTCCCCTGAGGCCTGGACTGAGCCTTCCTTGGAGAAACTTTAGCCAGGCCAGGAGCTTATGAACACTGCCCCATCCAGCTTCTTGGGACACATGGGTCAGTGAGAAAATGGGTCTCCCACTGGGGAGTGACACTCAGGGAAGGTAGCCTCAATGAAGAGGCAGGAAGAAGAAATCTCCTAGAGGAAGGGAACCACTAGAGAACTCTTGTGTCTTATAGCTTGCAGTATTTATTGATTGTTTGATACATGCTGTGCATTTTGGAGTGCTTATTAACTGTTAATTGTATGCCTTCTATTTTAGAGTGCTGTTTATAATTGTATTTCCCTGTTCATATAATTTGAGACCATTATATTTACTGTTTGTATTTGGGTGTCTATATATAGAAAAAGCTTTGTTATCCGGCACCCATGGGGAATGGGGGGTGCTGGATAACAAGATATGCTGGTTAATTGAGAGGCCCAAACAGGCGTCTTTGCCTGTTCGGACTGCAGCTTCTTCCACTGCGTCTGGGACATCGCCACCTCTCCCACTGCATTGCCAACCCTCCTGGGGCACAGTGGGCTTCTGGTTTTGCTTTTACCTTACAAGCTGGCATGCCGGTTAATAGAGCATGCCAGCTTGTAAGGTTTCATAGATTTCATAGACATTAGGGCTGGAAGGGACCTGGGAAGATCATCGAGCCCAGCCCCCCGCCCGAAGGACAGGAAGTCAGCTGGGGTCATAGGATCACAGAAATTTACTCTTGAAGGTGTTCAATGTAGGTGCTTGAACGACCTCCAATGGCTGGCTATTCCAGAGCTTGGGGGCTCGGACAGTAAAGAAATTCTTCCTTATGTCCAGCTTGAAACAGTCTCACAGTAGTTTATGACCATTCGAC
>NW_017729025.1:139433572-139433987 GCF_001723915.1 Gavialis gangeticus
AGGTTTTTCCTCCCAAGGTGGAGAACCTTGCATTTTTCAGTGTTAAACACCATCAGGTTCTCATTTTCCCATTTGTTGAGCCTGTCCAGGTCAGCCTGGATGGCTCGCCTGTCTTCTGGTGTGGATGCTTTGCCCCAAAGTTTGGTGTCATCAGCAAACTTGGCCAGTCTGCTTCTGACTCCAATGTCCACATCATTAATGAAGATGTTGAACAATATGGGTCCAAGGACAGAGCCTTGGGAGGCCCCACTGGTCACAGGGTACCATGATGATTGACCCTCTGGGTCTGACCACAGAGCCAATTCCCCAGCTAGCGGATCATGGTGGACCCAAGGCCACAACTGGCGAGTTTTGCCAAGAGGTGATCATGGGATAACAGATCAAAGGCTTTTTTGAAGTCAAGATATATGACATC
>NW_017729025.1:139434191-139436262 GCF_001723915.1 Gavialis gangeticus
CCAGCTCCTTGATTACCCTGGGGTGTAGATTGTCAGGGCCAGCTGATTTCAAGATATCCAGCCTCTCAAGGTGTTTCTTCTCGAAGTCGGCATTGATGGAGGGCAGGGGATCTCCCTCACCTGCACCTGCCTGTCCCATAGTTGCCATGGGCGTCCCATGGGACTGATGAAAGACCGATGCAAAGTACCCATTTAATAAGTTGGCTTTTTCCTGGGCATCAGTTGTCAGTTGTCCCATCTGGTTCAGCAGGGGTCCAGCATTGCCCTTGCTTTTCCTCCAGCTCCCTACATATCTGAAAAAGGACTTTTTATTGTCCTTGATGTTCGAAGCTAGTTGGAGTTCAGTTGCAGCCTTAGCTTTCCTGGTTTTCTCCCTGCAGGACCAGACCAGTGCAGAATATTCCTCCTTGGAGGTGAATCCCATCCTCCATCCTTTGTAGGCCTTTCTTTTTAGCCTCAGGAGGTCTGCTAGATCCCTGGAGAGCTGGGGGGCTGCTGTGACCTCTTGCTGCCTTTCCTCCGAGATAGAATAGAATTAGCTTGTGCATTGAGGATTGCTCCCTTGAGGAGCAACCACTGTTTCTAAACTCCCTTCCCCCTAGGGTCATGGTCCCTTAGGGCCCCACTGACAAGCCTCCTGAGCTTGTCAAAGTCGGTGCTGGTTAAGGCAGCTTTTACTATAGTTATAACCTGTAAATAGTCACTTTAGTTCACTACCTTTATATCTGTAGATAGATAGATAAATAGATATACACCCATATTAAAGACTGTACCTGGTTAAAACATCGCTTTCTGTCCCTCCTCTATTGAGACACAATAGGTGGGAGGGAACTGCAAGTAACTGCAGTTTCCACCCCAGCACATGTGCCCTGCTGGCTTTCCCCTTCTATTGGTGAGGGGGGACACTCATTTTGGGGACACATGGATTACAAATCCTAGGAGTATAAAGATACCTCATGTACTCATTCCCATCTGTAGTGCTATAGTGATATAAATACTAGGGATGTGTGAAGCTTTGGTCCCTGGTTCAATCCAGAGGAGATTTGGCCCGATTTGGTGTCTGAATCTCCAAAGCCAAACTGAATCGGAGGACCCTCTAATCTCTCCGAATCTAATCAGAGCCCTCCAAATCAATTCAGAGAGATTTTGAAAGATTTGGTGATTCGGACATAGACACAGCTTTAAATGTTTTTTCTACTTACCTCTAGGTAGCAGGTGGCTCATGAATTTTGCGATGCTGGGGCACATGGAGTGTTCCACAGAAGCATGGGGGGCTCCCCAATGCACTCAACAACAGACCTGGAAGTGGACCAGAAGCATTTCCAGTCCACTTCTGGGTTTGCCAGAGAGTGCACTGCCCCCTCTCCCTGCACCCCCCGGCTCGGTGACTGGTGCCTCCTGGGTCTGGGGGGCACCCGGGGTCCCCAACTGATTGCCAAGTGGAGGGGGGGCGCGCTCCCCAGCAGATCCAGAAGTGGACCGGAAGTACTTCTGGTCCATTTCTGGGTTTACCGCTGAGCCTGTGGAGGGCCACCTCATGCTCCTGTGGGATGCTCCGTCTGCCCCAGCATTGCAGCATTCATGAGCCACCTGCTACCTAGAGGTATGTAGAAAAAACATTTCAAACTGTGTTTATGTCTGAATCGCTGATTCTCTGAATCAGTGTTGAATCTTCAGATTCAGATTCAGCCAAATTAAATCAGAGACAATGATCCAAATCAACTAATCAAATCACTCTCCCTGATTTCAGCTGAATCCGAATCAAATAGGGCCTGCTTCACACACCCCTAATAAATACTTTTATATCTGCATTTGATCTGCATTAGAAGAAGTTACCACTTTGTCTATACTACTATAATTAAAATGGTACAATTTTTGTATGCAGATAAGATACACAGACTGAGGGCAAACTGTAGCTTATAGCAGAGATTCCTTTTTAACCAGTAGAGCTGTTTGAGATGAAAGAGGAATCATTGAAGTCGGTATGCTAACCCAAAAGCCATGGAGCATGCCACAATGAGTAACAGGGGACTGATTATTGTTGTCTAACAAGGCTCTCTTCGTTTTCTAT
>NW_017729025.1:139436273-139437907 GCF_001723915.1 Gavialis gangeticus
CCACCTGCTACCTAGAGGTATGTAGAAAAAACATTTCAAACTGTGTTTATGTCTGAATCGCTGATTCTCTGAATCAGTGTTGAATCTTCAGATTCAGATTCAGCCAAATTAAATCAGAGACAATGATCCAAATCAACTAATCAAATCACTCTCCCTGATTTCAGCTGAATCCGAATCAAATAGGGCCTGCTTCACACACCCCTAATAAATACTTTTATATCTGCATTTGATCGGCATTAGAAGAAGTTACCACTTTGTCTATACTACTATAATTAAAATGGTACAATTTTTGTATGCAGATAAGATACACAGACTGAGGGCAAACTGTAGCTTATAGCAGAGATTCCTTTTTAACCAGTAGAGCTGTTTGAGATGAAAGAGGAATCATTGAAGTCGGTATGCTAACCCAAAAGCCATGGAGCATGCCACAATGAGTAACAGGGGACTGATTATTGTTGTCTAACAAGGCTCTCTTCGTTTTCTATGTATTTTCTATGCCTGTATTTGTTTTGTATTTCTTTTACTTAAATTTGTGACAAGAAAAGTCAGGAAGAACAGCTCTTTGCAACAGACTTTTTGTTCTTGTACTGTGTCAGCTAATTCCACTATCCTGCAGAATCTTCACAAGGAAAGTTATTTTGTTTTGGATTGTGACTTCTGACAACTAGTAAAGCTGCTGCATGCATATGTGTTACTAGCTTGAGTTTAGGAATATTTTCAAGAAAAGAGAGTGAGGGTTGAAAAGCTGTTACAATGGAATCCACCCAATAGCAGCCTGTAATGGGGAACAATTGCTCCATTACTGGGGAAAGGCTGCAAGGCGAACAACACCTGCAAGGACTTAAAAAGCCCCTGTGCTTAGGTTGAGTGACAGAGCTGGCTGGAAGGGGAAAGATTTACTAGTATAAAAGGTTCATCCTCAGACCAAAGGGGTTCGCTCTACCCCCAGATGGGAAAGGATGAAGAGATCCCAGGCAGGCTACTGTGGAATTTCAAGTCAGAGTAAGGGGAGTCATGGTGGACAAGGGCAAAAAAGTATTTTCTGAGTGGTGAGTGAAGATTTGATCTTGTATTGGTATTTTTGTGTGTACGCAGAATGGCTGTATTTTGGACTCTATGGAGAAATCTCAGTTTAGTGACACCTGCAAAGCCTGGGTGTGGCTAAGGGGGAGGCAGGAAGCAATTAAAACTGGAGCCTGCCAAGCTTGGCCAGACTTCACTATTTTAGTAAAATACGCACAGATTAAGGTTGCACCACTCTGGGACCATGGGGCACCTCCCACAGAAATAGTACTTCAAGGCATGGCAGGTAAGATAATGGGCAGCTATATGGAGGAGCAGGAGTGGGCCAGGCTAGTCCAACCACCAGAATGGCTTTTGTTGCTCATCATGGCTAGCCTACCCACACAGCCCCTTCATTCATTGCCTCTCCACCTCAATAAAAATAACACTTTTTTTACAAACATTCTACACCTTTAAGTAAATCTAAACATTGAAACATCTGGACATGAACAGTTCAGGGATCCAGTCAACTTCCCACTGCCGTATATAAATACTTCATCATTATCACTCCACCCTAGTTATGCTACCCACCCAGACTTAATTTGTTTGCCTTGATGTCTTATGTAATGGAA
>NW_017729025.1:139437918-139442950 GCF_001723915.1 Gavialis gangeticus
ATATCTTGTTGGGTGTCTCCTGGAGATTTTATGTATTGTGCATTAAACGTGTAGTTAAGTTTGTTTTATAAGGAATATAGGACCAGGGCATATAAAGCTGCAGTTTGTGAGAGTTCTTTTCATTTTTACATACTGCCGTATGTTAGTGGAAGAGAAGGATTATGCTATGAGTAGAACTGGAATGGCTGATCTCTTTGATATTGTCAGTTTATGACTGGTAGTGAATTTAGTTTTAATTCATATTATGACTCAAAGGTACCTTCTACCTCTATCCAGACTACTGCTCTTCCCTCTTTTTCCTTATATTGTAACTCTATAATTTTTCACACCTTCCCTCTGTTCAAGCCACCATGCAACAAGTCAACATCAGGTAAATCCATATTTTAATATCTGTAAATATTGTTCTACATAAAAACAGGTTGGCACAAGAGGCTCTAGCTATAGCTGTGGGTAGCAAGAAAGGGAAGCAGCAAGAAATTGTAGTGCAGCTACTGTCCTGCCATAATAGCTGTAATTATGGCAATTTCTATATGTACATTATACCAATACTGTAAAATCCACATATGCTTTATTTGAACTGTTTCAAGCAATAGTGTATACATGACATACATAGAAGGATCAGCTGCCTGTCAACAAATATGAAACAGGCTGTTGCATATTTAGTTTTTATTCCTTCAGCCTGTGCTGACTAAAAACAGAATCCTGTGGGCCATTGCATTATGAATCATATGTCATATTGTAATAACAAAAATGCAAAATATTTCTAATTCTTAACAATGAGGGCAAACCTTTTTCACAATTTTTATAGTAGTTCAACATAAGAGTGTCTGGTCATAATGTGAACTATCCCTTCAGCCATCCAGATGTAATTGAATGTAAACATGTAATTTCATAAAAGTTGCACACTAACAATGCCTTGCTTTATTATGCCTCTGATTGGTCTTTTGCTACAGTATGTTGGTATATGGCAGTGTGAACCTTGGCATATGAAAATCTCATTGTGGCTTTTGAATGTTATGAAACTGGTTACTTAAGCACAATTGACCAAGGAGAGGAGAAATTATCTGTGGTTTGGACTTGGTTCTGTTCATAAATAACCATGTAATTGGGGGATAATTATGGATATAGAATAATTTGATATAAGGGAGATATAAATATAGATCATGGATAACTCACTATATTAAAAATTGGATTACCTGTGGTTTTGTTTGCCTTTTACAAACAACCCTTTCCATGCAGGAAGTTTGAAAGTAGGAATGAATCACTATGTAGCTGGCCCTTGATACTAAATAATGATGGGTTTACAATCCGTTAATTCCTTGCTGTTATTCTAGATAGGTAGACTAGCCATTGCAATATCCTGCCATGCTGTAGGTTGTAGTGGTAATCCCAGTTCACAGGACAGAGAGATTATGTACCTCATAAATATGGCCATTGTGAGGAAGGGCTCTCCACTAAAATGCTGTGCCAGGTCAAGAAACGACGTTCATAGTAATAGAGTGCATAGGTCAGATCCTGTAGAGCTGGTGCAGTGTGGTGTAAGCTGCAGCTCCCTGGTCCTCCAGTTTTGGATGTCAACAATATTGTTGCACCTAATTCCCACAAGATTTAAATGGGGCATAAGCACTTAAATACCTTAGGCTATCCCAACTGTTGTGCTTCTGTAGCTTCCCATTCCTTTATCTTTCCTGTCTATATCTGTGGGAATTCCCTGAAGAAATTAATGTGGCCCCATGTGTTGCTGTCAACTTAGACACAGGGAAAAGGAAATGCACAACGCTGAGTCAAAATAAAATGTGGCTTCCCCCAAATGAAGACCATTCATTTCAGTGTATTTTAGTGTCTCTGAAGATCTCTTCAGAAAAGCCAAGTTGAATGGGATATTTGACTTTCTAGCTAGACTGTAAAGGAAACTTAGCCCATAATGTGGTGAAATGCTTAAATTAACATAGTAGTATTAAGTAAGCCTAGAAAAATGGGAAATTTCATTTAGAAAACCAGTTGAAAGCCTTGGTGTTTATCAGAATTTTATGCACGTTTTGGAGGTTATGTCATTTGGATTATGTTTTTCCTCTGTAGCATGTGTATTCTAATATTGTCCTTCTGACCCTCTACTTTCCACTCTTCCTTCTATCCTATTCCTTCCTTCTTTACAATGAACTTAACAATGCATCTATGCTGGGGAAAGTTTAGGAAGAGGTACATGTTTTTGTGTTGGTCCATTTTTTTTTACCATGACAAACCTCTGTCCCAGAGTTTTGAATAATTTAAGGTAACAGTGGCTCTTTGTGTTATGGCAGTTCCTATTTGAAGATAGTATTACAGTATTAGTCTTTGCCACTAAGATTTTTATAGCTTCTATTTCTATCTTCTGATCTCAGTCTGATCAAAATCACATGACATGGAGAATTTTTAATATTTTTGTATACACTGATTCCTGCTACTTTATTGCTTTGTCACTCTAATTAGCAGATACACATAACTGAAATTTATATTCTAATTAAGTCAGTGGTTTTCTCTGGTTCATTTATGCTGTGGTGGTTTAGGGATTTGTAACACAACTCTACCCCAGGCAATTACCAGCTGGAAAGATAGTTTGAGGCACCCCATTAAGCCAGCAGAAAATCAAGAATATAAAAAAACATAGGGTAGAATTCAATGATAAGGATTGAGGGCTTTTTTTTTTTGGAGGGGGCGAGTGTTGTGCAGGGAGGCAAGGGAGGTGTAGGTTGTATGTTTTTGCACTCTTCATTTAGCTTTATTCTTGCAAGATATACAAAATCTATTGCCCTGGCTGTGAGAATTGGCAGGGGGAAATTATAGCTGCTTGCCAGATGCATAAAGCCCTGATCTAGCAAAGCACTTCAGTATACGTGAACTTTAAGCATATGAGTCATCTCCTTGGGTGGAACTACTTCAAAAACTACTTTTAAGAGAGTGTTTCATATATGTTTGTGTATCCTCATGATTAGCTAGGCTTTAATAAAGCAGAGAAGGACCTGGGGGCTACAGTGGACCAAAGCCTAATATAAGCCAAGAGTGTGCTCTTGTTGCCAAAAAAAAAAGAAAAAAGCCAAGACCATATTGGGTTATATTAACAGGTGCATTTCTTGCAAATCAAGGAAGTGATTCCTCCACTCTAATCAGCACTGGTGAGTCCTCACTTGGAGTACTTTGTCCTGTTTAGTCCCCTCAAATCCAGAAAATTGTATGCAGATTGGAAAGAGTTCAGCGGAGAGTGACAAAATTATTAGTGGCTTCAGAAACATGACAAGAGGAATGACTGAAAGACTGTTTAAGCTGAAGAAAAGAAGAAAGTGAGAAGGCAGGGACTGGGGGTGGGTTTTGATAATGGTTTTCAAATACCTGAAAGGTAATTATAAAGAGGACGGAGACAGACTTTTCTTTGTGTCTGTAGGGTATAGGACTAGGAGCAAGGGCCTCAAACTACAACAGAGGAAATTTTGATTGGATATTAGGAAGAACTTTCTGACTGTGAGGGTGGTCAAGCATTGGAATAATCTACATAGAGAAACTGGAATCTCCATCCCAAAAGCAGGTTAAACAGATACTTGGATGGGAAGGCTTAGTTAGGCAATCCTGCTTTGCACTTGGGGCTGAACTACACAATGCAAGCTTTTAAGGCTCATGCTCCTAGTTTTAAAAAGGTTGGTTCAGTTCTTTGTAGATGAGCTTCCCTGTGGTTACACCTATCCTCTGGAATATTGAAAGTTACAGGACACAAATTATTTTTGGCCCTTAAATTGCTCTCTATAATGCTTTGCAATAAGTTCATTTCTGTAAAGTGAAAAAGGATATTCACTTGGCAAAATATTTCAGTGATAGTGAAAGCTAACAAGATATAATCTATTAGAGGATTGTTTTAGCTCTTTTATAAATTTCAAAAAGTCTAGCTTTTAACAGTTTGACTTTGTACGCAAAAGCTTTCTCACAACTCTGTTTCTTTCTCATTTTTTGGTATGCGTGCCAGGATTTATGACTGAATAAGTCAAATATAGAACAGACCACTTACATAATATTTAACATATGTTATAATGTCAGATGTGAGTTAATTTTAGAAAGAGTAATGGAGAGAACCAGACATTGTGGATCATCATTCAGCCCTGAATGTGATTAAGCAAACAGGAAGGATTCTATCCCACCCCACCCATGTATTCAGTATAAATTTCCTAACAGACCTGTAGCAGAAGAATATAAAATTGACTTCCAAATTTATGTAGACAAATGTGGGGTGGTCCCTGTTGTACAAGACTTATTCAGTACTCTCCTACAATAGGTTTGGTCCCCATCCAAATAAAAGCCTGAAAAATAAATTCTTCATCACTTTACCCAATCAAAGAGTGTTATAGTCTGTCAAAGAATACACTTCAATTTAAAAATACTATAACCTGTTATGAGAACACAAAAGTTGAAATTAAAATGAGAAGTTGGCAAATTCTGAGTTGTAATAGACACTCAACAACAAGCCATTGACTCTTCCACTTTGCATTTGCAATAAGCATTATAGATCTTTTGTTTTCTAACCACATAGGTAATGATTGCTGTGAAAATTCAATTTAGAAATGATTTTACTTTATGTGTGTAAAGAAATGATTTAGAACTAGATTGTTACCCAACTTGACCGCACATCCTCCCTTCATCCTTTCCCAATATTTATTCAGATTCTGGCATAGAAAGTGTCATGACCAAGTTTGCAGATGACACAAAACTGGGAAGGTTTGTGAATATATTGGAAGACGGAATGTGTCCATCCTCCAATGTGAAGGATCTTGACAGATTGGAAAGTCGGGCTAGAGTTAACAGGATGAAGTTCTATATGGATAAATGCAGGGTGCTACACCTCAGGAGGAATAATTAAAAACACATGTACAAAATTGGGGACACCTGCCTGGATGGCAGCTCAATGGAAAAGGACTTGGGAGTCTTGGTAGAGCATAGATTCCATGAGTCTATAGTGTGATGCAGTTGCACAAAAGGCCAGTGTGGTTTTGGGCTGCATCAAAAGAATAAT
>NW_017729025.1:139447950-139449937 GCF_001723915.1 Gavialis gangeticus
TAGAGCATAGATTCCATGAGTCTATAGTGTGATGCAGTTGCACAAAAGGCCAGTGTGGTTTTGGGCTGCATCAAAAGAATAATTAGATGTGTAAGACACAGGAGGTAATAGTGCCTCTATAGTTGGCACTGGTTAGGCCTCATCTGGACTACTGTGTGCAGTTCTGGACTCTACATTTTAAAAAGGAAGTGGAGAAGGGAGGTTCCACATGCGGGCAACAAAGATGATCAAGAGTATGGAAGGCAAGTCATATGAGGAGAGGCTGAAAGAAACCAATTCTTTCAACTCTCTCTCTCAGAACAAATTTTCCAACCCTCCTATCAATGTTATTGCTGTCCTTTGGACATTTTCTCCTGTTTATCTACAACTTTTTTGAAGTGTTGTGCTCAGTTCTCAAAGGAAGGCCTCCCCAGTGGAAAAATTTTACACAACATTTATATTAATACAGCAACACACAGTCACAACAGTATCACATTGTTAACTTATATCTAATTTATGGTTCACTGTACATCCAACATCCTTTTCTGGAGAATACTGCCTAGCTAGTTGTTCTTTGTTTTGAATTTGTGTTTGACTTTTCATTCATAAGTGTAGCACTTTGCACTTGTCTTTACTGAATTTCATTTTATTGATTTCAAGTCATTTCTCCAATTTATCAAGATCATTGTGAATTCTAATGCTGTCTTCCAAAGCACTCACATTTCCTCCTTGCTTAGTGTCATCTCCACATTTAAGTGTACCTTCTGTTCCATCATCCATGGACCATACTGTTAATGAAAACACAAATAACACAAGGCCAGATGAAACCTCTCAGGAGGGTCTCCTTAACATGTTCTACAAGTTTAAAATGAATGATTGAAAACTAATACTTTGAGAATAGCCTAGCAATGCTCTTAATCATTCGTACACCTGTTTTACAGTAATCCCATCAAAATCAGACTTCCCTCATTTGCTTATGGAGTTCATGTGGGACTAAGTCAAAAGTTTTATTATATAACACCTGCTTCCTCCCTCTTATCCATTAGAACAAAGAAAGAAAGAAATTAGTGTTGATGTTTCTTACCTCCTCATTAATTTATAGGTGCTTATGAACTGATAATTGAATCATTTCTTCCAGGTCAAGGTATCAAAATTCCATCAGAGTATCAAAGTTAGGCTAAGTTGTCTGTAATTCTCCACGTCCTCTTTTCCCCCCTATTTTAAACATAGCTATTCTGTTTGCCTTTGGGATGTCACCATCTTACCTGAGTTCTTGAAGATAATTGCTAACATTTCAGGGACTGTTTTGCTAGTTTCTTAAGCACTCTAGGGTAAATTGCATCAAGCCTTGCCAGCTTGAATACATGTAACTACTCTGTATACTACTTAACCCACTATATTCTGGTCCGTACTCCTTCCCCCTTGTGAATTGCACTTTTGTTAAATATCTCATCACAATTAACATTTTTAGAAAGATTCAAGAGAAAAAGACATTTCAGTCTTCTCTGCATAATCCATTATGTGCTCACCTTCTCCATTAGGTAATGGACCAAAACATTCCCTCATTTCTCTTACTTTTGAAGGAGTCATAGTACCTCTCCTTTTTACACATGTCCCTTGGTAATCACAACTACTTTTGTGCCTTCTGATTATCTCTCCACATTCTTATGCTTATTCTTTTATACTCATCATTAGCAAGGTGGCATTGTTTTTGTAATTTTTGTACAATTACTTTGATTCTCAGATTATTAAAAAGTTTGTCATGCAGTTATATTAGTCTCCACCCTATTCCCTGTGTTTCTTCCACACTGGGATAGTTTCCATTGTCTCCTTAATATTATCTCTTTTAGAAATGGCCAGCTTTCCCCCCCTTTCTCCTGGACAACATTCTTCCCATGCGATATTGTCTACCAATCCCCTCAGTCTGCTGACATCTGCATTTTTAAGCCTGTTATAGTTTCATAGTTACTAAGGTCAGAAGGGACCTGAGCAGATCATCAAGTCCGAC
>NW_017729025.1:139449948-139455286 GCF_001723915.1 Gavialis gangeticus
GTATGGAAGGCAAGTCATATGAGGAGAGGCTGAAAGAAAAAGAAATAGACAACTTGCTGAAAGGTGCTTAAGAGGAGACATGGTATCAGTCTTCATATACTATAGTATACTACTTCTATAAAGAAGATAGAAATCACCTTTTCTCTCTTGCTGCAAAGAGGGAGATGCGGACAAATGGCTCAAAGTTCCAGGAAAGTACATTTAGATTGCGTATCTGGAAAAGCTTCTTCACAGAGAGAATAGTGAAGCAGCAAAATAGACTGCCTATGGAAGCTGTGGACTCTCCATCACTGGAGGCATTCAACAGGAGGTTGGGCAACCACTAATTAGGGAAGATATAAGTGTAGCTATGCCTGTTTTCTACCATGGGCATTTTCCATGCTTCTGGGCTTTGCTGGTTGCTCACCTCTTCTGCCCCTTTTTTCTGCAATATGTGTCGGGCTGTTTTTAAACCTGCTCAGAGGCATTGTGTCTTGACTAGAGCTAAGGCTGGGGGCTTCAATTGGGGTATGCCGATTCTCCTGCTAGGAGCAAAGCCAGAGGTTCCTAGCTAGAGTCTTGCCCCTCTGCTCAGGGTCAGATCAATCATCATATTTGGGGTCAGGAAGGAATTTTACCCCATGGCCAGATTGGTATGGGCTGTGGGGGTTTTCAACTTCCTCTGTAGCAGGGGGCATGGCCCTCTGTTTGGGACCTCTTGAGCATGTATTGACAACATTTTGTTTAGAAGCAGGATTTTGGCTGCCATGGTTTCTCTGCTTTACCTGTGTCAGGTTATGACGTTAGGTCTATGTTGTGATGAGGGTAATCTTATGTAGACTGTAGATTATGGTTGTATGGGATAGTTTGGATAGAGATGATACTCCTGAGGCACGGGGTTGGACTAAATGACCTCTGAGGTCCATTCCATCCCTACTTCTCTATGACTCTACTATTGATAAGCAGCAACTGAGATGCATAGTCTGACTAGTACATGATGTGGTATAATAATCTGGTTCAAAAATGTTGAGGGCCAGATTCTGACTTCCCTTCTTGACTTGAGGCCTGAGCTGAAGCCCACTGGTTAACAAGGTATCAATTACATATGATACAAATCGCAGCAGTGATTGTTCTTTTTCTCAAATTGTCTGTATGATGTAGGAATTTGATATAGTTTAATTGTTTGTAAGAGTTTTATATTTAGGAATTCCCTGGACTTCATATATGATCTGCTAAGAAAATGGTTGGAAAGAAAAATATTGTGGATCCTTATAACAAGATCATAATTAAATATTGTGTGAGGAAGAGAAAACGTTTAAGGGACTCTATGATCTGACTGAGAAAAAATATAATTATGACCAGATAGAATGATCTCCATCCACATTTCACTCAGTTCCATTTACAACTACTGTTGTAGAGTCAAAGCCTTTGTTCAAATGAAAAGAATGGACTAGCCCAGCATTAAACCCACTAACTATCCACTATGATAAATTTCTGGCCACAGTACTCAAAGACTTGGCCAAAGAGCATGCAACATGGTCACACTTTAGACAGCAGCAGTTCTCAAATAAGGATTAACTGCAGTATGACAAAAAAAAAATTAAACCTTGAGGAATCTAATAAAATCTTTCCCCACATCTGATTTCGCATTTCACTCATTTTCTCTAAAATGCCTTATAATGTTGTGGCCCAATTCAGAATTGTTATTTGTAAACTTCCTAGAAGATTTAGCTATATCCACAGTCTAATAAAGCTTCACAGTGTTAGCCAGTGTCTCTAAGCTACTAGGATTTTATTGTGCTGCAGGATTAATTCCACTTTATAACAGTGAATTCCTTTTAAAAAATAGAAACAAGTGCCTCTTTTCATTTAGGATGCACAAACTTATTAGGCTCTGTAAAAGGCTTAGATTTTTGCCCTCCCTAGAGTGTAGTGTTCCTAGTGGCCAGACTGGGCTATTTGTGTTCCCCAACCTCTCTCTCTCCTCTGCTTCCTCTCTCTCTCCTGACATGACTTACAGTTAAATATATTAAGGGGAGGCTACCTATGAAAGCCAGAATACCCTACTCCTTGGTGCCGTTTGCCTCTTTATTTCTCACTCCACAGATGTACTCTCTCTTTAAGAGGGCTTTAGTTGTCTTAGAAGTTAGAATCATGAATGCTAGGTAATCCCATAATCATGCCCATGCCTCACAGATGACTTTCAGTGGTCCCTTCATAGCAGACCCCTATGTCCAAATCAACATTGTGCCCCTTTGGCTCCAAAACCCTTGTCCAGGCTTCTACCTGCCTTGGCTTTTTATCTTGCTGAGACCCTTCATCCCAGATCCACCATCTTAGACCCTAGCTTCTTGAGTCTCAGCCCCCAGTAGTCCCCTACCTCCAGCCCCTACCTCCCCCCCTATCTCCACCATATGGTCTTTCCCATGCTTCCCCTTCCTTTTCCAAGCACCGTCCTCCACTGCACAAGTCACCCTAGTGCAGGACAGGTGGCAGCTCAGAGCGAAAGCTGGAGCTGAGCTTCCACCTGCCCCATTACTCAAATATAAGATGAGGCTTTCCCCCCGCCCATGTTATTTTGATGGGGAAAACCTCATCTTGGATTTGAGTAAATATGGTAGTTTGGGCATAAATGTAATGCCAAAAATGTTTCAAAAGCCTTTGATTTGGAAGTTGCATAGAAAACTGGTCAAGTATAACTATGATGAAATTATTTTAAATTGCTGAAGCATGTCTGAGAAAATTATGAATCATTCAACACCATATTTTTAAAACTCCTTTAATACAAAACAGCAGCCCTCTGGAAAATGTGGAATCCTTTTCTGTTTTACTGCCTCACCTACACAGTTTAGAATTATTTGTATACATAACAGTATTTTAAAGAGCAAATCTTGAACCAATACTAAATAGACCTGACAGAGAAACTCAAAGGATTTATTTTATTTATGTTTTCCTTTTCTTATTCAGTTGTAGTACTCCCAAAACAGTTGCTTTGGCTGTGCACGCACTAGGGTTGAAGAGGTAGATCATTTCCATAATTTCATTCCTAATAAATTCCACCCAGGAATTAGGTCAGCGTGCATATACCCCAGATACTATTTTTTTGTAAAATGTTACTAAAATCACAGCATCCTCCTAAAATGTTTATTTTTGAGACATATCTGTATGTACAATATATATACTGACTTCATGATAGTGTCAGTAATCACAAAAGTAGTGTCTTGAGCAACAGCAGAACAATGCCAGAGGTGGCATTGCAGTTATACGAAAAAGCTTCCTTTGTGGGTCAAATCCACTCTCCCTCCAGCTTTGTAGCAATAGCTATTATGTCAGTAGAAGAGAGTTCTTGTAAGAGGCTACACATTATAGATCTATCACCTGTTCAGCACACAGAAATTTGTTCCATGCTATAGCTTCCCTCCACCATAGGGCACAGTTAGTAAGTGTGAACAGTGCAATAACCATGCAAGTGGGAGGTTGAGTTAGAGCATGCATATAATCTTGTATTATTTTCCTGTAGAAGGTAACTCTTTGGGGCTACCACTGCCACTTCACGTATTAAAATAGCTTGTTAGTCAAGGGAGATAATTTCCTTTTTTCCTGCTTTCTACTTGAGGAGATGCCTAAGCTGCATTACTAGGGTGAAAGCCAGATTCCTGGGCTTTGCCCTATATGTCCATCTTAACTGAGGCCAATTCATTCATCACTTACCTAATCAAATAGCTGTCTCATTGCAAATTCAAAAGAAAAACAAAATTGTCAATATGGATATATAATACAGCCAGTCTCTTGCTCTTGGGTAGTTTAACTTGCAATGCCATTATTTGTGAATTATTGTACTCCCTAGCTTACATGTTGTTTCAGTACAATTTCAGGTATATTTTTTGGTATGAAGTGATTCCACTAGATATTAAAGCATTTTGATAAGAGCCCATAGGAAAGAAAATTGGGTTGTGGAATAAGAAGCTCCTAAATGTACGAAATACCCACATCTTGTAAGAAGATGCCTAGAGATATTACTGTGCATGAGGTGGACATTCCCAATTGTTCATTTCATTTACTCATATTGTATAGTTCTTAGTATGAACAATAGAAAGATGACTAATTATACCAAAGACTGTTCCACATTGAACAGTTGCAGCAAAAGCTAGCTCCTCAAAAGTCATATTTATTGTCTCTCTGAAACTGAATTCTAAATCAAACCCAGTCTAACATTATCCAGCCATGTTGCTTAAAGTATGAAAAGTCTGAATATTGCCCCCCCAAAATTCCTCATTTCATGGACAGTTGGAGATAGGAAGACAGATTCTCTGCTCTTTTAAATGGCAATAGTTCCATTGAAGGATCTGCCTATTGTTGTATTCAACAAGAAAAGTACATGAAATTTCAAGAGGTTAAAATTTGTGCTGCCTAAACAGCTGTGAAGCTCCTGTATACGTAGGGCTCTGACAACGTGCTTTTCTGGGTAGCTGGTTTAGGAGGAAAGCTGCCACCACTCTTGTAATGTCATTTCAAATATGTATTGTGAGCTGACATGAATTCTGATGACCATGTCATAGGCAAGTTGCAGTAGGAGGGACAGAAGAGAAAGCCACAAACCATATTGCTGGTCAAAAGAAGACAATTTTACTTCACAAGATAGGATTAGCCTCTGTGGATGCTGAACTTGTGAAATGTTTGTGGCTGACACCCTTTGTGGTGAGCTGAGCCCTGGGTAATGACTGTAGAGGCCCCTAAGAGACACTGTTTTGCTTTAGCATAGTTTGTTTTGGTTAAATGAGGTTGCAGACTACAAGTCTAATTTTAGGTTATCCAGATGGAAAAATTACATGTCAGAAACCAAAGGGAGCTGTTCTGTGTGACCTTTCATAATGGAAGAGTGAGGGGAATGTGCTTAGAAGTATACATCCGATTAAATGGAAAAAAATGGAATGGTCTTGTCTTCCAAATCTTTTGTCTGATCCCACAATGCAAACAGCAAGTATGGAATAGAGAGATACACAGAGATCACTATGTATTTGGAATGCTGGTATATTCCAGACTGGTTTGTAGCAATAAATCATCCAAGAAGTCTTGGATGATTAGTTATCTTGTTATCTTCAGGATATCTTATTTTTGCATTATTGTTGCTAGTGAGTAAAAGTGACAGAAAACAATTTACCTCTGATTTTTCTTTAGTTTATAGTTTAGGGGTCTGGAGAATAACATTATTATAATAAATAGTATATATGTATCTAAAAAGGTGAACAAAAGAAATCTGACCAAAGTCTCATAATAATAGAAAAAGTGGCTAAATGTCTATGTGCATACTCTGAGAAGGACCTTATCTCCTCATTCATCATCTAATAGCCTGTTTTGG
>NW_017729025.1:139460286-139466156 GCF_001723915.1 Gavialis gangeticus
ATAGAAAAAGTGGCTAAATGTCTATGTGCATACTCTGAGAAGGACCTTATCTCCTCATTCATCATCTAATAGCCTGTTTTGGACTAACTGTAATGCTGTACATACCTAGTGCCATTTATTTTATGCAGCAAAAAAAAAATACAAGTTACCCAGATTCTAATGGGGTTAGAACTCTGTTAAAGCAATAGTACAAACAAAAATAAAAATAAAAAAACCTTAGCAGTAGCCTTGTTAAATGTTCCCGTTGTAGTGAAGTCAATGGGAGTTTTACTGTTGAGTTCAGTGGGAGTAGGATGAAGCTAGAAGCATCAGGCTTTTTTTTTTTTGCTTTACTTAATCATATTAAAACTCTGAACACTTCACACTATTAAAGCCAAAATAATCAAAGCCTCACTCTGGGTTGTGTTCAGATTAATTGATAATATTTGAAAATTAATTAGCTAAAGTGCCCTCTGTAGATAATCCTTCCAATGTCAGTGCATGGTTTGAAGGTAAAATTCTCCTTATACAGTAAATTATAAAATGGCTTTAAAAGTGTGAGCATAAATGGAGCTTTCTAACTGGCTGTCAATGATGTCATGGCCATGTCAATAACGCCCTTTAAGTGCAGGGGTCTGACTCTCTCTCCTTTTTGATTTATAAATTCCATTTCATAATAGCAAAAAGACACTTAAAGGAAAGTCTTCAGCTTCTTGCCTTATAACACCACCCAAGGCATACAATAATCATCGGAAAATGCACTGCCTGTCATGTCTTATTGCTTAAATATAGGCCTGAAAAGCTGCCTTACTAGACAGGATGATATAAGTGCTACATAGGAATGGACTCTGTAGGTGGGGGAAAATATAACCATATCCTCAGCTTCCATAACAGCAGAAGCCAGGCACAGTTCCAATTAAAGTTACAAAACCTCGATATGGTGGAACAACATCCTCTGTTTTCTAATGCTGGTCACAGAATGCACAAATAATATTAATCTCAGGACACGGCCATGTGTAGTTGCAATGAGGGCACAGCATTGGTGGGCATTTTCAATTCACAGTTGTGCCTTTATTTTATGAAAATCCTTTTCAGTTTCTCAGGCTTTTCCTTGTTTTCTCTCTGGTGAAGTTGCGATGGTGGTGTGTCATCTTTGTGGCATTCCTTTCCTTCATCTCCCTTCTTGTGGCTGCTCCTTTGTGGATGCAATTTGAGAACCGCTGTCCAGGAGAGGGCAGACTGCTGAGAGGCAGGCATTGTCAGGAGAATGAGAGGTCTCTGACCACACAGAAATTTACTAAACTTTGGATCAGGCGTTAAAATACTGGGAAAAATTACTAAAATTACTCTTGAGTGCAAATAGGAGTTATTCCAGAGGAACTTTTTATTTTGAATGCATCCCAGCAAGCCCCACAGAGAGAATGGATGGTTAAGCCAAAAGAGTCTCCAGTGAACAATTCTAACCCATAATCTTCTTCATTTGTTGCCAATAATTTAAATAGTTTAATTAATAAATTTATCATCAAATCACTAAATAAAGAACTAAACTGAGAGAAACAGAGACAGGCTTTGTAATTCTAAAGATGCAGAATTGCTTGTTTCAAGCAAAGCTGGTGCCATTCCAATATTATTTTGATAAGCTTATTAACCAAGACCAAAGACCATGGGAACAAAAAGAAAATGGTATTGTACATTATGCAAGCAAGCAATTTTGTTTTCATTCCTTTGCAAGATGAGTGGTCTTACAGGATGATACAGACCAGAACTCATTGTTAATACATTTTTGCTCAGAAGTTCTCAGAATGAAAGAGGTCTCTGGAAACTTAGCTTTCAGACAAGGTCAAGGGCAACAAAGTGCTTCTGGCCACTTTCTGCAACCTCACAGACTAGTCTATATTTTTCTCATGCATTGGCTGGAAACATTAAAAAAAAAAGTCAGCTGCAGCATCCAAGTTTCAATTTACTTTAAGGAAGTGGATTTTAAGATTATGTGACATCAGATAAAAAGGACACTGCCAGCTTGAAATGTAGTCGATTTTAGAAAATGAGTTAAAAACCATTTCAGATATTGTTTCTGTCCCCTAGTCCCTCTGTCAGTTTCTTCTGCTTTACAATTATCTTATTTTAGAAAATGCACTACTTTCTTCCTGTTATGGTGTGAAAGACTGATCAAAACATGGGAAACTAACTAAAGGCACAATTACGCCATACTACCTAAAGTAGTTCTTTATTCCTTTGATGTGATTCATTGCGAGTCCAATGGTTCCAACTGCCGTAACAGCCATAGCAGAAGCGCTCACATCGCGGCCCTGTCAGATTCTAACAAATCTGCAAATTCTGCTAAATATCTGTCATCAGCAATCTCAGACAGGACACAAAAAGAAGAAGCATGTGAGCCTGAGTGGAAGAATCAGGACTTATAAGCAAGGAGTTGTCAAATGCACAAATTAAATTCAATAAAATGTGTACATGTATATATTTCTCTAAATTCAGTGTTGTCTAGGCTACAAAAATTGCAGATACAAATGGAAGGATGAAGTTTGATCCCTTTAGCTAAATTCATTCTGAGCCAGATCCTTAAGAAAGCTTGCTCTGCTCTTTTTGGTTGACCAGAAACTTGAAAGAAGACCAGAGCCTTAAAAAAAATAAATAAATTATTAAGGTTGATCTTTCTCATTTCACAAATAGGTCTGTTTTTGCATCTTATGAATGACCTTCCACACATCAATACGGAACAGCAGTACTAACTGGGACCAATTCTATAAGATTATGAAAATATGCAGTTGACCTAAGTAACTGTTAAATCTGCTTGCTCCTCTAGCTATGTAAGTGTAGCAAAGCCATTGCAACTTTTGTTCAGGGTTATATTTCTGTTGATTTAGCTCATCTGTATTACCAAAAGATCATACAGAAGCAAGTTACTGAATAGCAACATCCCTTTCTCTATAAAAGCAGTCCATAGTCAGAGGTTACATTTTAAAGGACTTTGTTAACATATATTGGAATTTAGAAAGGTATTGTTTCAAGCTCTCACAAATATTCTGAGATTTCCTCATCAAAAAAGAGCAACAATCCTTTATTAGATCTTTCAGAAAGAAAAGAAACAGTGCTGCAGAAACCATGGGAACATGGTTGTTTGATGTTCTGTATTACCCCATGGAAATGTTAGTGTGACAAAGCATTTTTATTTGAGTAACTGCAATGTAACAGCTATAAAAATGTGTATTTTGGAACAGTTCTTCCATAGTATAGTGGAGCTGAATTTTGAATGTCAAGCCTCATTTCAGCTACTTTGTCATATGGGAAGATGACAGTACAGTTTAACCAAAGTTGCAGTGCTTTCTGACTTCCCATTATTTCAAATGTAAGTAAAGCCCATCACTGAGAGAGAAAATGGTTGTCCAAAATAGGCAGCCTTAACTCTATTCTTTAGTGATTTTTTCTCTCTAAAAACAAGTAATTTAGCCAAAGGAAATTATATGTGTTTAAATTAAATTATTATTTTTTATTATGGGACACAAACACTAGTTTTTGCATGGCAGTAGTAGATGATAGAATTATGTTTTTGTCTGTTTTTACAGCATATTTTTTTAAATACATGTGCACTTCTTTTCAGATGAATATCCTGAGATACATTGCTTATTTAGGTGGTGACTGCAATATCCCTACGCCCTATGATTTATTCCATAAATTACTGAGATGTAATTCTCTCCAATTTAATATTGTTTTTATCTGAGAATTAAATACATTTTCCAGTGATTATTATTGTACTGTTATTATTGTATTATTGTAATATTATTTGCCTCTTGGTGAAATGGGCTCAGATCAAGATTAGTACTAATTATTGTACTAAAAGTCTGGCTATGTTTGGCTAATGCATTTATTTAAGGGAAAACACATCTAGTAAAAAATGGGGATGCATGTGCATACATGAGGGCAGTATGGTCTGATGGCTCTGTACTACAGTTCAGGAGTCCTGGTTTCTATTATCAGCTCTACTGCTGACTGCTAAATTGCCATTGACAAGACTTTTCATGTCTTGTTTCCCCTCACACTTTTTGTCTGTTTTGTCTATTTAAACTGAGCATTTCAGGTTGGGTTCATCTCATTATATGTTTGTGCACTGTCTAGTACAATGGAGTTCAAACTTGGTTGAAGCCCTAAAAACTACCATAATACAGATTAGTAACAAATGACAGATATTGGCTTCATGAACCGACAAGCAAAATCTTTTTCTTCCCCATACAGAAAAGAAATGCTTAAACAAGCATGGTCAGCTATAGTTAGCCTGTCTGAGATGATTTGTACTTTCTACATAAATTTTATTTATCTTGGTATTTGTTGTTATTTTACAATATCAAGTAACTTACCTGAATAGAAGCTCTCTTTCTTGGTTTGGAAATGTGACCTTCTCCCATAAAGTGTTTGATGGCACTAGTGGGATTAAGCAGGCATTATGGAAACTAACTAAAATCATCAAGTGGTCACATCACTCAGTAATAAAATGTCACTGTGTTTTAATACAAAGGTCAAAAATTTCATACTAAATGTACAACAGGAACCAGAGTAAGATGGTCTCTTCATTCTTACACCTGAACAAGTGTATATATAGACTTACACAATGGTGCCCAAACTTTCGGCTCTGCAGAGCCAGTCCAGCCAGGGCCCAATCCCACTATGTGGGGCTTGAAAATCTGGTGGTGAAGGAGTGGTGACAGTGTTAACTGCCACAGCTTCCACACCGCCAAATTTCTGGACACATGGGGAGCCTCTATTGGGGCCCTGGCAAGCAGCCCACATCTGCCTTGAGTTCCTGGCTGACAAGGTTTGCCCCATCTAATTAAGCAGCTGGCTTCCTGATTGGCTGATAGGAGTACACCATACCTATTTAGTTACAGCAATGGCAAGAGACTCTAGGCCTGGCAGCAGTTGTGACCAAGGTCTGCTTTGGTAAGCCTCCCTGATCTGGTACTCCTGGTTTCCTGGTTCGAGACACCCAGTTTGGCTTTGTTCCTAGACTTTGGCTTTGGATTCCCCCTTGGATCTGTCTCCTGACTCTACCTGTCTCTTTTCTTGGACTTGGGCCAGTGGATTATCCTGTTGGATCTGGTAATTCAGCTCCAAAACCCTGACTCAGCCCTTGACCCCCTGTCTTCCATCAGTGGCCTAACCCCTAAGCCATACTACCTACAACCCTACCTCTTATAGCCTCACAGGCCAGATGAGATGGGTCCATGGGTTGCATCTGATATTGATAAAATATAATTTTTCATGATATTCTTTGGGAATCACTACAGGAGATTACGGAAAAAATGGCTCCTGGTGCAGTCAGTATGCAGAAGATGTGAACGCACATTTTCCGGAAAAGCTTCCTTGCATTTCAACTATTATATTTAGAATCACAGAAAATTAGAGTTGAAAGAGACCTCAGGAAGTTATCTAGTCCAACTCCCTGCTCAAAGTAGGACCAGCCCCAACTAGATCATGCCAGGCAAAGCTTTGTCTAGCCTGGTTTTAAAAACCTCCAAAAATACAGAACCCGCAACCTCTCTGGGAAACCTGTTCTAATGCTTTACTACCCTCCTAGTGAGAACATTCTTCCTAATATCTAACCTAAACTTCTCTTGCTGCAACTTGAGACCTTTGCTCCTTGTTCTGTCATCTACCACCACTGAGAACAGTCTAGCTCCATCCTCTTTTGAACCCCACTTCAGGTAGTTGAAGGCTGCTATTGAATCCCAACTTCTTTTTAGGTTTGACACAATTTTTTCTAGAATCCATCAGCTATGCAGTACTGGTTTCAGACTAGATCATGCCTTCATCCTAAACAAAGACACACCAGGGACAGCTCTGGGAGGTGTCAGCCCATAGCCTGTGAGTTTCAGTTACTT
>NW_017729025.1:139471156-139472451 GCF_001723915.1 Gavialis gangeticus
GGCCACAACATGAGGTGTCAGCCCATAGCCTGTGAGTTTCAGTTACTTCTCTGTTTTCCCTACACTCTGAGCAAAGTTACTAATATGATGCCTCTTTCGTGTAATAAATTATGACACCACTCTTGCGAACTACTGTGCTCACTAGTGCAATTTGGAATATAACCAAGGTTCTGTTAAGGTTATGCCTCTTCTACTGATAGCTCTTACATCTGAAGTTATTCATTGCCCTTTTACCCTGTGCAGGTATATAATCTAAGACCCAATCCATCCCTAAGAGATCAGGAATTTCCCTAAATATAGCAATCACTAATACGTAAAAAAAATCTAGATTACTTAAGTACCTGTGAATCCTTGAGCAGAGAGAGGTAGTAGGCTATGCTATTTTGAAGTCAGACAGAAGGCAAGGAAGACATGCAGCTTTAAAGACCATGAGTGTTAAACTCACCTTGGATCTTGGGCCAAATCCAGACTGTGGGGCTTGTTGTGGACTAAATCCAGTCTTGGGTATAAGGGATGCTGCAGTGCCACTTCGGCAGCTGCAAGGGGTCTAGTGGCAGTGCTGTGGGGTTTGGTGCTGGTGGTGTGAGATACAGAGGCAGCGTGGAGTTCAGGCAAGTGAGTCCAGGGGTAGCAGCAGTGAGCTGAACTCAGTGCTGACATTCATGTCCAGAAGGGCCAAAGGACTCTGGCTTTTACCATAGGCTATGCCTCACAACTTCCAGTGCATGCCGATAGCCCTGTAGGTCAAATAGAGAGGCTCCGCAGACTAGATCCAGGCTACGGATTATATGTTTCACACCCTTGTATCAACTAACTGAATCAGAGATGAATAAGCTTTTGTGCACAAGAGCTTACTTCATTGGATGGTTAGAAAGACATGCAGAAAGTAGGCCACCAGATCACTCCTACTATTTAATAGCCTAATCTCTGCATGTCCTTCCAGAGTACCTGAGGAAGTGAGCTCTTGCTCACAAAAGCTTATATATCTCTGATTCAGTTAGTTTATAAGGTGCATCTCTACTCTGCCTTCTTTGGATCCTTTGGGATGTGTACAAACATTCACTGCACCCAGTCTATGATCATGCAGTTTACTTTAACCCATGTAATTATAGATCAGGAGTCTCATGTGCAGACACTTGCTGGTGCCAGGATCTGCACTAGGAACATAGCGTAGGTAATTCAGCATTTTCGGGCAGGCAGAATTGCAGCAGGCTGGTGGGTCTGTGAGGGTGATTGGTGGATCTGTAGTCGGGGGATAGTTGTCCATCCAGAGGTGGTGAGTTTGGAGGCTGGTC
>NW_017729025.1:139477451-139488555 GCF_001723915.1 Gavialis gangeticus
GAGGCCCATTTTCTCCAGCTGTTCCATGTGCAGTAGGTAGTGGTTTGAGGCTGGTCAGAGTGGGAGGAGGTAGGAGGAGCACAGACCCAGAGTTCAGATGAGCAACTGAGCATTTCCAGCCCAGGGCTGCACTCCAAATGTGTGCGGTGTTTGCTGGATCTGGTTAATTCATTCCTAATCTAAGTTAGTTTACCCCAAAAGGTGAGTAGGTGAATTAACTTAGATCAGGCCTACCATTTTTGGGCCAAGTTAAACCCCCTGAACATCTGTACAAATCAGCATTTAGATCCACCTAACCCTTGGTAGGTGGATCTAAATGTCACTTCTCCATGTACCCTCAGATACTGAAATATTCACCCAGTAACTCCAGTACTGACAATCTAAGAGCACGCTCTTGTATTTGCATTTGTATTCTTGTATTTGTATTTAAGTTTGTCCAATAAAAGATACCAGATTTATCCAAGAACCTTGTCTGCCTATGTCCTTAGACCAACATGGCTACAACCTATGCTCTTGTATTTGTATGTTTTTTCATTCATGCAGACAGCCGTTCTCTTTTAAAATTCCAGCCGTATACATGCTCAAGGAAGCTACTTGAATGTGGATCCCACTCATTCAGAAATAGTGTGGTTATGAACACTCTCTAAACTAGTTTCCCTTGCTAAAAAAATTCAGGGAATCAAGCAGTGGAAATGAACACATCATGTGAATAATTGTTAGCAACCTACATCCCTAACTTTTCTTCTTTTAAATTGGTAAAAGGGAGTGGGGAACCAAAAAACCCTTCAAGTAAAAGATTTTGAACAGGATTGAAAACTTTATTGCTTTCAATGACCAGTAAAGAGGACTTGGAAAGATATCAATAAAATTGGTCAGAGGACAAAAAAACCCAAACATTTTCTTTTAATTTTTAAACTTTTTGACATTTATATTCCTTGCTGGAACATAAAGAAAACCTTTGGCAATAATGGAACTCAAAGAGGACAGCTATATATGGAATATTAGTGCGCAACAGCAGGGACAGATTAAGATTAATTGGGGCCCTGGGCCTGGCCCCTCCCTACAGCCTGGGGCTCCACTTGACCCACGCTCTGCCTCACAGCCATGGGCTCCATCCGTGGCTGGTGCAACAGGAGCTGCAGCCAGAGTGGGATGTGCTGCACCCCATGCCTGAGGCAGGAGCTGCAGCTGCCTGTCTGCAGGTCTGCACTAGAGCTGGTGCTGTGGGAGTGGAACATAATGAAGCACTGATCAATCATTTCTGCAGTTCCATCTGTCATGTAATCTAGTTTTCATCATATCAGAATTGTAAGTGTGCTACGCTCCTATTCCCAAACCATCTTTGAGAGTACATTCCAGTTTAAGGTCCATGGAGCTTAAATGTCTACAGTATATCCACATGCTCCTATGCATATCTTTAACATGATGTTTGTTGGATTTCAGGTTTTAAATCATTGATACTAGAAATACTGTCACTATTTCTCCATGGCAGATGAGTGTCGCATGCATGCTGCATAAGCAAAGAACTACAGAGATTTCCCTGTGCATGAACAACTGGTGCCTCCTGTGACTTTGGGGGCACCATGGTGGTGAGCAGGGACTGCCCAAAGCCACTGCCGGTGGTGGTGGGGTGTGGCAAGCAGCAAGCAGGGACTACCAGCAGAAGCCATGGGCCACATCGGCGGCAAGTTGGGGGGTGCATGCAAGTGGTGGGAAGCTGGAGGCAGCTTTGGCAATGGCCAGTCTTGGGGGTGGGGGGCACATGCTCCTCCATGCCACCCCTACATGTTGGCTATGGCTTAGGGCATTGTTTGTTAAAAACAGGAGTGATGGTTTATGATTTACTGTCTCATGGGACTGAGGGCCAGGGCAGGTGGGGTGGTAGGGAAGGGCTTTCTATTAAAATTAGCTATTATATCTAGCCTTTTGGCAGAATTTTAGTGAAGTGCATTCATCTTGTTATGCCTGTATTTCTGTATTGCCTGAATACTCTTGGGTAAGTAAAATTATCTGCACAGCCTGCCCTTACCGTATTTTCCATGGTGCTTGCTGCTTTATAATTACTATAAATTTCCACCCTTGAGGTGACTGCATTTCATAGGCTGTCAACTGTTTCTGACATGCAAAACTTGTAATGCACGTTGTTATCCTGTGTGGTTGAAAGGTGCCATATAATTGTAAAACTTCATTTCCTTTCAATTAGTGGCTGATTACATTTGATGAGCTGCAACATTGTTTCCTCCATGCAGATTAGGAGTCAACACAGTCAATGAGCTGTGAAATTCTCTCACATACTGAAACAATAGACAATGATTAAAGTACAGCTAATCTGATCATTACAAAGGAACCCTGCTGATCATTAAAAAGAGAATCACATAGCTTCTATTGCCCATGGGTTTGCCCATGATAGTTTGATGATTACAGGTAAATAACAGCAACAAGAAGCAATCGCTTTCTGAAAAAGAAATGAGGAAAGCACACAAAAATATTAATAGAGAAGGTATGCAGTTGAGGCATTTTGGGAAGTATATTGTGAAAATAGTTACCATATTTTATCACGTATAACATGCCCCCAGGTAAAACATACAGCTTCTTTTTGAAGGGTAGGACATAGAAAAAAATATTCCTCCTGGAAACATAGAATGCATGGGGAAGTGTAGCATCTCGGGGGATAGTGTAGGTGAGGCAGCAGGAAATAACTTGATATTTGAGGTAAAGCGGCCTGCCCAACTGTATTTTTGTGATATTTGGATTTGCCACCAGTTGTCCAGTAACTAATGCAGTCAGTATACATCAACACGCTCCCTATACAAACTGACTGTATTAGGTTATGTCTACTTTGCAGCTACTGCTGGTCATGTTAGCCTATTTGAGCTTATTTTAAAATTGAAAGTCTGGGTATTACTATCAGTGTACCTGTTGCAGAATAAAGCTCTGCCTGGTATGCCAAAGCTTCCTGAGAATCTAGGTAAATACTTAGGCTGGTAAGCTCCATGCTGCTCCAGCTAGGTGGCTTCTACTACCTGAGGTCGCTAGCTGAAAACTAATTTAAATATGCCTGTACCATACTGCAGTGACCACAGCAAAGACCTTCCTTTGGCCAGTCTCTGCCTTAGAGTAGTGGAGGGAGGTGAAAGGTCATTGTCCAGCAGCCTCATTAAGTAGTTATATTTGGACTCATTGCTCACAGCCCAGCGTCTTTTCCATCATGTAAGCTGAGATCCAGAGAGGCCTTTTAGGAAACTGGATCCAAAATGTAGGTGCCATAAGGGTCTTAACTGCATATGCATGGAAGCAAACCACTTTGAACAGCTGGGCACATAGCTCCCACCTAGGTTCTGTTATGACCCTCATTTGAGGGTGAGGATCCTCAACTCCTAAACTCAACTCCAAAACTCAATATAAATTCTCTGTGGGGCTCAGCCTGTTAGGCAGGCTCTGAAAACACCTGGTACATACTAATGGCATTATGTCCAGTACAAAGTGCAGGAGTTGCAATCACTGTCTTTCAAAAGCACAACCAGTGGTGGTACCTGCCTTTATATATAAATTTAGTTACTAGAATAGTTACCCAGGAGGTATAGCACCTCCATTCCTGGCTATCTTCATCTCTTATTCCTACCCAAGTAAGGATGGTCCCTTCCACCCTTTCAACTGAGGCACTTGGCAGCCACAGCTGGAAGTTTTTTTGGGGGCCAGAAAGTGAGCAAACGAGAGGTAGCCTGACTGTAGACTAATAGTTAGAGGGTTTAGCTTGACGGGGGCAGGTGGGGTTCCGGATTGGAGTCCCAGTCCTCTGGATTTTTTCTTTCTTTTTTTTCCAGTGACCAACAAAAGTAAAATGTAGGAAGGACAGATGACCTTGTAGATAAAGCATTGGTTGGGGTAGTGGGGATGAGGGTGGCATCCTCATTCTGGGTTTCAAGTACACAGGGCAGAAGCAGATAGGCAAAGCATATTTTTTCAGTATAGGCATGTCCACACTGACTAGGGCCTTCAGGCCCCAGTCTGTGTCAAGGACAATAGATACTACTGTAATTCAAATAAGAAAAAAAAGGCAAGATACATCACTTTGGTCTTCCAGTAAGTGACAGAAAAAAAGATGGACCATCTGGGTTTTTGAAAGACCATCTGGGTTTTCAAAATGTTAAGATTATAACTGTCTTGGTGGGGTATGATGTTGCTATGGTTATTATTTGTTTTTTGATTTATTAGGTTTTAAATGACCTAGTTTTCCAATAAACAGGCCAAGTATGAGAGATGGAAGAGAGATGGCTTCACAGTTCAGATCCTATTGAATCACTATGTCCAATGCAGTCAAGGCAAAAAGGGTCATACCCTGCTTTCAAATTGTGATGTGTGAAGGAGATGAAAGGGGTGGAAAACATCCTAAAATGACCCATCATCTGTCAAAGGGAGGAGAGCCAATGTGACATCATCCCTGCAGCTCATTGCCCTAAGGAAGCCTAGCCACAGGAGCACTGTGTTAGGGGTATGTGGCTGGTCAAGGAAAGACCTAGTTGGAGGACAACTGTGTTTTTTTTAATGTTGGGCCACAGCTTTTTTCTTCTGTCTCATCTATTCCCCTCCATAGTGAGGTAAGTTTGTTCAAAATGATCAACTCCTTGTCATGGAGCACAGTATTGTTGGGGATGATTCAGTGCTTGAGTCTCCCAGGTATTGATGTTAATATAGCATTGCTTCAGATTGGCCTTTAAGGTGTCTTTGAATCTCTTCTTTTGCTCGCCTCTAAAGTGGTGACCATACCTGTATTGGGAGTACAGAATCTGTTTTAGGAGCTGGTTGTCATGCATCCATATGACATATCCTGTGCAATGGAGCCCTATAAACCTAGCTCCAATGCTGGTAGATTTTGCTTGACCCAGAATGCTGGCACTCATTCTTCTGTCCTTCTAATTGTTATGGAGGTTTTTTCCACTGAACTGATGGTAATGTTACAAAGCTTTCAGTTATTTCTGATGCGTCACATCCATACAATAGGATATGATATTTTCACATCCATACAAAAGGGTAAGGATGACAACAGGATAGTAGACAAGAAGTTTGGTTTAAATCCCAATGTCATGATCATCAAAGACACAATTCAGAGATGTCCAAAATCTGCAGCACTGGCAGATTTTATCCATTGTTGATTATCATTGTTTAAGTTTATTTTTTGGGAAAGGTGGCTACACAGATAGGAGAAATGCTCGAAATTCTCCCAGGATTGTCTTGTAATTGTAATATATGGAAGAGCATAGTTGATATGGGCTGGTTGGTAAATTATCTTGGTCTTTGTGAAGTTGACAGTGAGTTCAAGCATTTCATATGTTTTACAGAAGTAATCAAGAATAACCTGGAGCTCTCCAGGTGAGTGGGCACACACAACACATTCATCAGGCTGCTGAAGATCAGTAACAGAGATGTTGGTTATCTTGGACCAATTGATATTAAAGAGATTTCGATCCATGTGGTACTGGATGCTGACTCCAGAGGCAAGTCTATCAGCAGCGAGTTGTAGAATAGCTGCCATACAGATGGAAAAGAATGTTGGTGTAATTACATATCTTTGCTTTACTCCAATTCCAATAGTGAGGGTGTCCATTTCCAAGCTATTGCATAGGACAGTTGCTGTCATGTCATCGTGTCATGAAGAAGTCTGATAAGCGTAACACATTTTCATAGGCATCCAAAACTTACCAGGATGGAGTCCAGTATAAACTTCTCCAGCTAATTATAAAGCTTTATGCCCACTTAGAAGGAGAAAAATGTTTCCATTTCTATTTTCACAAAAGGTTCAGTATCGAATTCAAAGAAACATGTATACACTCATATAACTTAACTATCCACTTATATTCAGAACAGCACTGTAACATGTGCTTAAGTCCCATTCAGACACATCTTCAAGTTAATAATATGATGAATGAGATGAATGTATGCTTTAAGTTAAATGAGAGCTTTAATAACCTCCATGACCTAACATTTTGCATGAGGACTTCTGGTTGCTTTGTTTCTGTTCAAACCCCAAAGCCTCTGTTTTGGGTTTTTTTTTGTTTGTGTGTTTGTTTAATGAAAGCCAACCCCCTACTGCTTATGAAGTTCCAACAGCTCAGACATGGAACAACTCCTATGAAAATGTCATTTACCTTAAATGTACTTCGTAGAAATCGGAAAAGGTAAATTATGTTAGATCATCTAGTCCATGCTCTCACTTGTATGTTATTGCTATTGGTTTACTTACATATTCTCTTTAATAGAAGGCACGTTATGTAACACTTACTCATTTTTGATAAGAGCAGTCTAATACATCTAATTTCTGTAATTTCTACCTATGGTTTTCCTCTTAAAGGTAATTTGTTTCCTTTCAAGTAATTACAGATAGTACATTTTCAGTCACATTAAGCCAAAGTCAAGACTGAGAACTAACTAGTCTGATTCCACTCTTATCAACATTTTATGAAAATTAAAAGAGAAAACATCACACTGGGACCTTTAGAGTTGCTTGAAGTTGTTTTGAATAAATAACTGAATCTCTCATAGCTGTTATAATTAGAACAACTAGAAAAAATCCACCATGATCTGTGAAGCCTTATTTTTATTCTTTCTAAGGACAACAGTTCTGTCTGTGCTATGTAGTTTTCATACCATTTAATAGTAATTTGGCAAAGAAAAGTGAAGAGTATTTTAGAGATGCTTTCAAAAAATGTTATTTTATCAAACTACTATTCTTTGAATAAATACATAAGAGGAAGATGATGTTTATTTGTTCAAATATTTTGGTTCAATGTAGTAAGCCAAAATTAGTTAATTTAGAAGGTTCAATGGCTTTTGTCTTTTTTGGTCTTGCATTTTGGAAGTTTGCTCTTTTCCCCCAAGTTCATGCCTTTTTTGGAAATAAATTTAAGCTATGTAGGGACTTTTCTTGAGTAAAAGACGTCAGAAACTTACGGTAGTCCAGCTCTTGTGACCTGTATCATGCAGGTTCAGAGGTCTGTCTGTTCAACGCAATTTACAGGATCAGGGCCTAAACATAAAATATGCTGTCTGTTTGGAAATGTTGTAGTTAGTAAAAAGCATACGTTGCATATGGAAAAAGCACTAACAAAGGTATTTTTAATTTGAATAGTCATGCCTGAGACTACATAACGTCTTTCATCCAAAGAACATAAGAGTACTTTATAAATGTTAATGAGTGCCCAAAATACTGTTTTGAAGTAGATAATTATTCTAGTACCTACTTATTTAGGAGAGAGGCCAAAAGGCTCCCAAAAGTAAATAGCCCAAAATCTGACAGGAAAGCTGTAGCAAATTAAGAAATATAACCCAGGTATTGTCTGGTACCCAGCCCCAGTTATTTTACAATTCTACTTCAACACTCAATTTTTTTCATAAAAACCAGGCTGTAAGTTTAGTCAGTTGGAATGATGTGGAGGTGGAAAGTAATGCATTGTCTTAGCCAATACATTACCAGCTAAAATGATTGATAAAGAGAATATATACCTATTTTCCTGTCCTCTAATAAGCAATATAGTGGGAATAATCCTCTGGTACTCAAACTACATTCCATATTAGTGGGAATACAATAGGGTCACACATGTCAATTCCACAGAATAAAGGATAAGATTAGATTACTCTCTCTCCTTAATAAAGTGAGTATATTTTAATGAGAATGGTTTGCCAAGGAATCAAGATTATGTATGTGGTGCCAAGTATCATCTTTTTAAATGAGCTTCAATGAAAATACAGCAAATTGAGATGAACTTTGTGGGTGTTTGTGGGACTGGTTTTCTGTTACTAGAAACATGCTGGAATTCGGTGTAAACCTGAAACCAAACATGATTTTGAGTTTACCTTTTATCACTAAGCAGGGCCTAAGCTATTTTACCTGAAAACTCCATATCAGTGGAAAAAGGAGACAAAAATAGAGTTGTGGAGAATATTACATGAGGCCTTGAGATCAAGAAAAGAACTAGAATTCCAGAGATTTGGGTTCTAGTTTTCAGAGATAGACATATATAACTAATGATTTTGTGCCCTTGGAAAAGCTACTGGAAAGTAGGTGAGGAAAGAGGGTTGTGCCAAGTGCCCGAGAACAGCGGGGAAGTGGATTTGGGGGTTGTGCTGAGGGCTGGAAGTTTCATGGGCCAGAGAGCTGGGGTGGGTGGTATGTTAAGTGCCAGACAATCTTACTTGATCCATGGTCATGATTGCAGAGTGGGGGATAGAAGCTCCCTGCTGCTGGGCAGGGAAACATTGTCCCCAGCCAAAATGAGATTATCCCCAGCCAGCTCCAGGCTGCACATGCAGACTTCCCTGTGAAGCCTGGGGATGGCTGGGAACTGTCCTGATCATGGGAAAGTCCCAGTCCTGCAGCTTTTTCCCAGGCCTGTGCTCTAACTGGACAATTGGGAATCTCCACCCAGCCAGGGACTCACTGCTAGATGCCCCAGTGGCAAATCGGGGAAGGGGGATGGGACCTGCCCCTCCCCAGCAGTTCTTTCTAAGTCCCCTGCCTCTGACTAAGGGGCTGGGAACTCTCTGCTGCTGCAGTAGGGGGACATTGCTCCCACCAAGGTTCCACCACTGGAGCCTGCCCCAGCACCAGGCAGCCCCAGGGGGCAGGGAGTAATCTTCCAGCCCCTGCCAGGAGACATCTGTCTCCTGGCCCTGTGCTCCCTACCAGCTCCTGGGCTAACACCTGGGGAAGACTAGAGCTCCCCTTGGATGCTGCAGGGGTCCAGTGCAGGGGTGGAGGGAGAAGGAGCAAATTGCTGCAAATCTGCTCCCAAATTGGCATGTGTAGATGCCTGCCCAGGGTGGGTTTACTCCAGAGTAATTTACTCTGGAGTAAACCTGTGCAGCAGCATGTGCACACATAGACAAACCCAGGATCTCATAATTAAATGTGTTACTATGGATGTATTTTAGTTTTTCTAAAGAAAGAATGGAATTCTCAAATGAGATTAACCACTGATTTCAGTTGGTATGTCTACACGTGTGCGTGACTGAGCAGTAATCACCATTACTGTGTAGTCCCAGTGGCACATGGGTCATTTCTGTCCCTACTGTGCAGTAGCTTGTTGCTGCTACAGAGTAGCATCAGCATCAGGGTTCATACCCTCTGATACTATGTCACTGTAGCTCATTGCTATGGCGACGTAGCGTCTCGTGTAGATGCACTCAATATATGACAGTAGTAAAAGGGTGGCAATGATATAAATCAAATTCTGTAGTTCTATCACTTCTCTATCTCAAGGCACAATTGAAAAAATTGACAATTTGTAACAGGATGCCATCATTAAAAATCTTTAAATTAGACCCTACTTCTATTCACTAATAAGTTTTTTATATCCAAACACCTAAGAATTTTTCCATTATTTCACAAGGTTATTTGTTTGTACAGTATCCAGCCCTCCTCCATTCTTAATTAAGTTTATGGGCAAGAGTGCGTGCAATTTTCCAACGAGAAAGAAAGAATTGGTTGTTATTCCAAATATAGGTCAGAATTATATATAATATTCCATCTGGTATGGAGCAGATATTCCTAAAGGATTTATTAAGAAATGGCCTTATCAGTCAACTCCTCACTTTTATTTACTTTAGCAGTTGCTTTAAAAATTTCATTCCAAGATCTGACTAAAATCAAGAGAGAGGAGTAAATGTATCTGCTTTATCTCATTAGTTAGCAGAGACACACAATGATTTGATATCATTTTCTTTATGTCAGACAATCTGTTATAATTAAACACAGACCATCATCAATTCTCTGACAAAGTGACCCAAGAGGTTGAGAGGTCTTTTGTGTTTAATAAAATATAATCCAATTAAGATGAACATTCTGGGCCAAATTCTCTGTTGATGGAAACGGGTCCATGTAAATTGAAATCAATGGAGACCCACTCACTCATATTAAGTAGTGAATTTGCCCTATTAAGTATATGCTATCTATATTTTAATGATGAAAGCTGTAATTCAGGACTTATCTTCAACTATTGTTTTAATACCAGCAGTGAAAGCCAAAGAATGCTTGATGCAACTCATTTAATAAATGAATGGTATGACCATCTTAAAAGAAATAAAATATCCTGACTTTGACCAAAGTCACTAGTATGTCTTGAGAACAGCAGGCAGGGTACATTCCCACAGTGAATTAGTAGGCTGGTACTTTCATGACTGAGATGCATGAGAAAAAGGAGCTAATGTCATAAAATCTTAGTGTGGAATGGCTAAAAGTCTTTGCTTATATAGGACCCAATCAGCAAAGTTCACACAAACATGCTTAAGTCCCGCTGTGATTTAAGTCAAAGTGATTTAAGCATATCTACGAAGTTAATAATGGGCTTCAGTGCTTTGTGGGGGGTGCAGTGGATCAGCATTCACGTTGCACACCCTGGCATTAGGGGGATGTGAAACAGGCGTTATTCAATTTGGATTTGGCTCAAATTAGGGACAGTGATTCGATTAGTTGATTTGGATCACTGTCCCCAATTCAATTTGGCTGAATCCAGATTTGAAGATTCAGTGCTAATTTGGAGAATCAGAGATTCGGCCATAGACACAGCTTTAAATGTTTTGTGTACATACCTCAAGGTAATAGGTGCAGCTTGTTAATGCTGCAATGCTGGGGTGGATGGAATGTCCCATAGGAATGCAGGGAGGGGCGGGGGCCCATATGCTCAGAGATGAACCTGAAAGTGGATTGGAAGTACTTCTGGTCCACTTCTTGGTCCACCGGGGAGCACACTGCCCCCCCCTTTGCGCCTTTGTCTCAGCAATTGGCCATGGGGGGACCCTGGGTGCTCTCCCCAGACCTAGGAGGCACCAGTCACTGAGACAGAGGGGTGTGTGTGTGTGGGGGGGCCTAGCGTGCTCCACAATGAACATGGAAGTGGACCAGAAGTGCTTCTGGTCCACTTCTGGGTCTGCTGCCGAGCATACTGGGGACTCCTCTGCACTCCTGCGGGATGCTCCATCCACCCCAGCATTGCAGCATTCATTAGCCACCTGTTACCTTTAGTATAAAAAACATTTAAAGCTGTGTCTATGTCCAAATTGCCGAATCTTCCTGAATCTCTCCAAATTGATTCAGAGGGTTCCAATTTGA
>NW_017729025.1:139488604-139490182 GCF_001723915.1 Gavialis gangeticus
GCCACTGAATCAGGCTGAATCTCTGCCAAATCAAATCAGCGACTGAAGCTTTGCACAGCCCTACTGTCAGTATCCAGGTCATCCTGGGGAAATGAATGAACCTGCTATCAGACTGTATTCTAAGAGAACCTTCGGAAGAGCCTCCTCATGACATCCCAGTCCCTCTGCACCCGACAGCCCCAATGTTGAACAGTCCCCTGGTTTTCTTGGAACAGGGGCTGCTCATCGAATTCTGCAACTCAACATTGTGGGCCTGTCAGCTGCCAAGCATACCCTTATCAGAGTTCTTGCCATTCAACACTCCATTGACATCATCTGTCTGCAAGAGACCCACACTGGAAATGAGGGAGCTGGTCATTATTATATCAAAGGCTTGGACTTACTGTGCTTCTCCCCCCATGCTAAGCACAGCCATGCCACCTATGTCCAGTCCAACATAGGCCCTTTGTCATCAGACATGTTCTGTGACACTATACAGGTGGGCAGCTTCCATGTAACAAATGTATACAAGCCTCCAAGTGCCAACTGGGAACAGCAAGTCCAGCCAACACTGCCCCACCCAGATACCTACATGGAAGACTTTCATAGTTACCAGGTGGACTGGGGATACTCATCCTCAGATAGTGCTGGTGAGCTGCTTGTAGACTGGGCCTCAAGAAATGATCTTTCCCTGATATATGACCCCAAGCAACGAGCAACATTCCACTTAGCCAGATGGTGCCGCAGCTACTCACCTGACCTGTGTTGGGTCAGTTCCCCTGATGACCACCCTCAACCAGCACAGTGCCTAGTCTTGGATGATTTCCCACATAGCCAACACAGGCCATCACTTATACATGTTGGCTTTTGCCTTCCAGTCACCAAGAGCCCTAAAAATGATGTGATGGGACTTCCACAAAGCAGACTTGCCATAGTACAGTGAGACTGTGGACCACAGCATTGTAAAAATACCCTTCTAGAATATACCTGTAGAGGAGGCATACACCCATTTTTGTGGTGCCAACTTTGAACTCAGTTAATGAGGAAGCTATTGCTTGGACTTGCAGATTTGCATTCACTAAATAAATAAAGTGCTTTGTAATATAAGGACATTTTGCTGACTCCAGGCCTTGGGTGCAGATTTTAAAGGGCATTTAGCATTGCAAGACCCATTTTCAAAAGTAAAGTGATGTTAGACTCTCATGTAAGGTGGGATTAGTGCAAGACTTAGGTAGTATTTAGATGTGTATTATATCTAGGATCCTGGCCCTTGCTGGAGGTTGGGTGTCTCAGTATGTCTTAGGACTGCAGACTTTGGGTTTTTTGATAATGACCCATGCTTTTGTAAGGAGGGCATGCTGGGGGTGGGATGGGCTTCACCTCTCCCCTAAGGGCAGACATATCTTTTCCTCTAGGTTGGCTGATCTCGTATGGCAGGCTTTAAACTAGCTTTGCCAGGGGAAGGAGCCGCTTTGAGTAGAGAGGCATGCAGGGTGACAAGAGGAAGGGAAGCCCAGGTAAGCAACAATGTCCAGGGAGCAGGGGGCCACAACTGTCCTGGGAGTGGGAGGGAGGCACATGCACCCTCAGGAGGCCTCA
>NW_017729025.1:139496133-139496601 GCF_001723915.1 Gavialis gangeticus
ATGTGGGGGGGTTGTTTTCTATGTCAAAGAGTACGTCACATCATCAAGGATTAGCTTTGGGGTAGAGGAAGGTTGGGCAGAGACACTATGGGTCAAACTACAAGGGGGAGTGTGGCAAAAGGGACCTTACGGTGGGTGTCTACTATAGACCACCCAACCAGGGGGAAGAGCTGGACGAGAACTTCTCCAGTCAGCTTATGGAGGCGGTTAGATCAAGGGATGTTATTGTCATGGGTGACCTCAACTACGCAGACATTTGCTGGTAGGAGCAGACAGCCAAGTCTGACCACTTGTGTAGGTTCCTGGCTGTATTCCAGGACCTTCACCTTATCCAGGAAGTGCGCAGCCCCACTAGGGGTAACGCCTTGCTGGAACTGGTCCTGGCCACGGGGGATGACCTGGTGAGGGGACTGCAGGTCCTTGACCACCTGGGCAATAGTGATCATCACCTGCAGGTGTAAGTGTCAA
>NW_017729025.1:139496811-139497515 GCF_001723915.1 Gavialis gangeticus
GTGCTGCACCTTGGGAGAAGGAATCCACGGCATACATACAGGCTGGGGAGTTCCCTTCTTGAAAGCACAGAGGCGGAAAGGGATTTTGGAGTCATTATTGACTCCAAGATGAACATGAGCTGCCAGTGCCAGACCGCAGCCAGCAAGGCCAGCCATACCTTGTCATGCATCCAAAGGTGCATCTCAAGCCGGTCCAGAGAGGTGATACTCCCCCTCTATGCGACTTTGGTTAGGCCGCAGTTGGAGTACTGCATCCAGTACTGGATACCACACTTCAAAAGGGATGTCGCCAGACTAGAGAGGGTTCAGAGGAGGGCCACCCACTTGGTGAGAGGGCAGTAGGACGGGCCCTATGAAGAGAGACTGAGGGACCTGAACCTGTTCAGCCTCAGCAAGAGAAGGCTCAGGGGGGACCTGGTGGCTGCCTACAAACTCATCAGGGGAGATCAACAGCAAATAGGTAGAGCCCTTTTCTCCCCAGCACCACCTGGGGTGACAAGGAACAGTGGTAATAAGCTGATGGAGCATAGGGTTAGGTTAGAGATCAGAAGGCAATACTTTACAGTTAGGGTGGCCAAAATCTGGAACCAGCGCCCTAGGGAAGTGGCCCTCGCCCCTACCTTGGGCAAATTCAAGAGAAGGTTGGATGATCACCTGTCTGGGGTCTTGTGAACCCAGAGTTCTTTCCTGCCTGTGGCAGGGGG
>NW_017729025.1:139497593-139499529 GCF_001723915.1 Gavialis gangeticus
TCACTCCAAGGCTGAGGCAGGAGTGGGTTCCCTTAATTGCCTTGGCCTGCTGGCTTTGCAAGGGTTGCTCAGCGGGCCAGCAGTGGCAGTATTCCCACCGCCCCCTGGCGGGCTTAGTTTAAAGCCCGGTGGAGCAGGTCAGACAGTCTGGCTGAGAAGAGCCTCCTCCCCAGCGGAGAGAGGTGGAGGCCATCTTTTCCCAGCAGCTTGCTGCCTCTCTTGCCAAAGAGAGGGCTGTGGTCATGGAAGCCAAAGCCTTCCCGATGACACAAGGACCACAGTCTTTGGTTAACTACCTGGATCCTCCTCTCCCTCCTCAGTCCATACCCCAAGACTGGGAGGATTGAAGAAAACACCACCTGTGCCCCCAGACCCTTTAGCCCTAGTCCCAAATCCCTGTAGTGACTCATGACCCAGTTGGGAGCGCTCCGAGCCATGTCATTGGTACCCACATGAATAAGAAACATGAGATAGTGGTCTGTAGGCTGGAGGAGCTTAGGAATCTTCTCCGCAATGTCTTGGATGCATGCCCCTGGGAAGCAGCAGACTTCCTGGGCTAAGGGGTCGGGATGGCAGATTACCCCCTCAAGATGGAGTCTCCCACAACAAGCACTTTGTGTTTTGTTGTGGGGAGAGCAGGGGCGGTAGCTGCAGTTGAGCCTGTGTTGCCTGCAGGAACTGGCAACTCAGAAGGCTCTGCTGGGGCTACAAGAGGTTCGTACCTGTTGCTAAGCTCCAGCGGGGCAGGGGCCTTGGTGCAGCGGACCTTAGGACCCTTGACCACCTTGGTCCATTCCCTTGACTGGACAGAATGGGAGGTCCTGGAATCCTCCCTTGTCCTGGAGGGAGACTGTGGTCTATCCTCTGGCTTCCAGTGGAAAAGGACAGTAGGAATCTATATCCTGCTTGCAGTCCCTGATGGCACGCAGTCTCTGGACTGTGACCTGGAGCTCCTCCAACTGGTGTGCCAGAGACCCCAAAAGGGAGCAGACCCCACAAGGGGAGGTAGTCATGATCCTGGGCCCCAGAACCTGAAAAAGGGACAGGCAGCCCCCACAGCCAAGAGCCAGGGGCTCCGTCTGCGTGGAGCTTGGAACCATAGGCTCCATCTGGGTGGCTGTCTCTGAGGTGCCAGAAGGGGGGACCCCGCAGACCCTGAGGGGACCCTCAGGGTGCAGTGAATGCCCATCCATGGCATGCCGCAGGTAGGCAGGCTCGACCTTCCTAAGGAGCACATGATTTTGATATTTTTATTTCTTCCTGAAATTTGGATTCCCTAATGTATCCAAGATATCAAGGCTGTACCAATATCCCAAAAGCCCATTGTTATATTTACATATAACAATGACTTAATCAGCTGTTGTCCTGCAGTATGCAAGCAACTCCCAAGGAGTTGAGCTGTGGCCCCCAGGCTCCCAGTCTAGGCATTGCTTCCCCTACTGTTCCAGCTGCTGCACTCACTGCCAGACTCTCCAGGATTCCCCTCCATCTTCTGCTTCCAGCCTCTTCCCCTGGGGGTAGAGTGGCACAGCGTGGTGCAGTCAAAGGAGCTTGCAGCCCAAGGACTAGGGAGACCTGGGGACTCTCACAGTTCAGGAGCACAGTGCAGTCAGGCACCTGTCATGTGGTGGGGGGACCACATGGCACAGTGGAATGGAGTAACTGGTATGGTGTCATGGGGTGGAACACCCATCACATGGACTGATTGAGTGCCCATATGGTGCCTGTGCAGCCCAGGTGATGTGCAGGGGTCTAAAAAAATCAAAATTTAAAAAAGTGGAGCAGGGCACGGTCCTGGACTGTGCCCTGAGGCAATCGGACTCTGGGTCCTCCATGGAGACACTCTGGCTGCCACAGCATCTCTATGGTTGGCCCTCGCCCTGATGCTGAAACATGTGGCAGGCCAGGCTGCGTGTTTCAGCACCAGGGCTCCAGT
>NW_017729025.1:139500764-139501182 GCF_001723915.1 Gavialis gangeticus
CCTCACACACTAACTTGCACCCCTAGGCCCCCATGGCTGCCCCCAGAACCCCAGGCACTGTCACTTAAAAAAAAAATCCCAGGAAAAAAACCAGGAAAAAAAAGGGGGGGAAAAAAGCCTCTGCTTACCTTAGAAGCAGGGGTGGGGAGCATCCAGGACCTCCTGGAAGAGCTCCCCAGGCAGAACAGGATAGTAGGGGGGCAGGAGGGCCCCAGTTTGGGGCTGCTGGGACTGTCACCCTGTCCTATACCATGCAGGCAGGGCCCCAGTCAGCCAGACAGAAGCTCCAACTGCTGGTAAGTGCCGGGGGGTTGTTTTTTTTAAACAATGCGGGGGGCAGAGATGCAAGGGCTTGGGAGGATGGGGGGCAGGGATTGGAGGCCTTGGGGGGCTGGCAGGGGGAGGGGCCAGCCAGGGC
>NW_017729025.1:139501835-139502563 GCF_001723915.1 Gavialis gangeticus
TGGCTGCCATGTGGCTGACTGGGGCCCCACCTGCACAATGCTGGGTAGGCTGACAGCCCCAGCGGCCACAGCTTGGGCCCTGCTTCCCTTCCACTGTCCTGTGCTGCCCAGGGGCTCTGCCAGGAGGCCCTTGAGCCCCCACCACCCCTGCTTCTAAGGTAAACAGAGGCTTTTTTTTCCATTTATTTCTGTTTGTTTGTTTGTTTGTTTGTTTTTAAGTGACAGTGCCTGGGGTTGTGGGAGTAGCCTTGGGGGCCTGGGGGTTCAAGTTGCAGGGTGAGGCTGGGTGGGGCAGCCATTGGGTGTCTGGGGGAGTGGGGGTGGGGCTAGGTGTGGCAGCCATTGGGGGGTTGCAGCAGCTGGTGGGGGATGGGGCCAGGTGGGACAGCGATTGGACAGCTGGGGTGGGGCATGTGGGCCTTGCAGGGGGGGTGGTAGCACTACTTTCCAGGGTGGCTTTTTATATAGGGAGGTGGGTCCTGCACAGCCCCACACAGCCTGTTATGTCCCCGGGCCATGGGGGCTCAGCAACATGGGCTGCTTTGCCCCAAGCAATGGGGTTCAGAGAAACTGGAAGTGCCATGGTGGGCACTTCCGGTCTCATTTTATCTTACAAGCTGGCATGTAAGTTAGTGGAGCATGCTGGCTTGTAAGATGCTGGATAACAGAACTTTTACTGTAATAAAGTGAACTCTAAATACGTGTTTCATGAATTTATGAATACATAT
>NW_017729025.1:139502939-139518393 GCF_001723915.1 Gavialis gangeticus
GACCCCTTACTCACCAGCACTGGAGCCCTGGTGCTGAAAACGCAACCTAGCCAGCCATGTGTTTCATCACCAGGGCAAGGGACCAACTGCAGAGATGCTCTGGCAGCCAGAGCATCTCCATGGAGGACTCAGCCTCTGGTTGCCTCAGGGTATGGTCCAGGACTGTGCCCTGCTCTGCTCTTTTAAACTTCAATTTTTTTAGACCCCTAGATATCCAGGGGTCTAACTTTTTCCCCGCACTGCAAACTTGCAGTGTGGGGAACGTTTACGTGCCTGTTGCCCCACCTCAAAGGGGTTTGAGAAGAGGCAAGAGGCACTTGTGCACTCATCTGGATGCACCCAGGGGGTCCTGAAGGGGGCAGACTGAATAAAGTTTCTTCTTGCTGAGTCCCAAGACAGAGTTTCCCTGAAAGGTGTATAATCCATGACACACAGGTGCAGAAAAGGAGCTGACCTGTGACCTTTGGAATACATTTATTGTGATGGTGACATCTGCTTGTAAAGTGAGCACTTGTGTATAGATCATGTGCTATATTTTTAACTGAATTTCAAATTTAGCCTGAAATAAGTTCCTGATTTCGCTTAAGTCAGAGCCAAATTATTCATTTTCTTCAAGTGGACAAGTCTGCGCCTTTTTTGCCTCTCATATTTTCAGTTGGCATGGTATGGTAAGTCCAATTCAGCTCCTAGAAATCTTATGAAATTTGTAGAGCAGATTTAAAATGTCTTTGGCAAATTTTTCTTTTTCTGATGAATATATGATTTTTTTAAAACAAAAAATATAAAACGTTGGAAAATTTGCAATCAGCTCCAACAAAACACATGCTTTCTCTTCAGACCCATTACAATAAGTACCAGTTAAAAGTTCACTGCCTGGTAAACTTAGAAACTGACAGAATCCCTAAGGGGAGTAAGGGGCCAAATAGAGGAGTTTTCTTTTAACTACTGGTGACCATTGCATGCCAAGGGAGCCATACTACTTTATCTCAAAGGTCCCATTTTTCTTCCATATTATAGAGCAGGGCTTATAAATCTCCTTAACATGTAAGCATGGTGGCACAGATACTATGCCTTCTATTTCAGATTTACTAAGGTAAATTATGAAAGCAACTCATGGGCTACATGCATATATGCACAGCACCCAGTCTATGATCATGTGGCTTGATGGTGAATTGGGAGCAGCATGTACAAATGTTTGCTAATGCTGGGAGCCATGCTTGGAACCTAGTGAGAGTAATTTGGGACTGGGAGGTGGCTAGGAGGTCCATGGGGGTGTTTGGCAGGTCTGGGAGTGGGGGGTGTTGGAATCACAGGGGCTGACAGGCCTGTGAGAGGGGATGGTGGGTCTACAGCAAAGGTGAGCAATTATTTCAGCTGGAGGGCAAGTTAATGAGTTTTGGTGAGCTTCTGAGGGCTGCCCACACAAAATCTTTCAGAAGATATCTTTTAAACAAATTATAGATAAAAATAAATCATCTACTAAAAATAAAACATCTGCTATAACATATTTTAATCTTATTTTAAAAAATAATATTTGTCCTGATTTGGTTTTTTTGAGTAATGTATACAGGGGTGAGTGCATAATACGTCAAAATAACGTCTTATTCTTTTATACAGTATGTTTGGAGGTAGGGAGATATGGGATGGGTGTGGGGGGGTGAAGGGATGTGAGGAGCCATCATGTGTGTATAGGGCGTGTGGGTATGGGTGCATGTGAGGGGTGAGGTTGCCCACACGCTAGGTTCCAGGAGCTGGCCAGGGGCCTGGGAAGAGAGGGTGTGGCAGGTGGCACATGCAGGAGAGCCCATTGGACACTGCAGTTGTGGTCCTCTCCCCACTACCCCATCTGGCCTACAGCTGCCCCCACAGTACTCTGCATGGGGCTGAGCCCCACCCAGTCCTGCCAGGGGCAGCTCATGTTGTGATCCCATCTGCAACCACCCTGCACCTGCTGATGACCCCAGCCTTGATCAACACATACAGTTTCCTGGCAGGGCTGCTGCTGTTGCTACTGCTGCAGCCACCTGGATACTGCTTGAGTCAGCTCCCTCTGCCTTCAGTAGCTCCTCCTCCTCCTGCCCCTGCTGTGCCACTCCAGGCATCAGATAGTTCAGGGAAGCAGGGGTGGCCATGGGAACTCATGCCAGACACCACATGCCTAGCCAGGTTGGGTGGGGGAAAGCTGCTGGGCAGCTCCTACCCCAGTATATCGGGGCCCAGCTCTGGCTCCCAGTCACTCAGCCCTCAGTACAGTGAACAGCCACCTGCAGGCAGCCAAGTGGGTGGAAGGCAGGAGCATGGCATGGGCTGCCCTGGGTGGGAGTGGACGGGAGCCACAGGTGACACGTGGGGGGGAGTGGATAGCATTGGCCATCTCAGGTGGGGCACATGCCTCCCTGTGCCCCACCTGAGACAGCCACTGCCGAAGCTGCCACCAGCTTCTGTGGGCACTCATTGCCCCCCTACTTGCTGCCAATGTAGCTGCCGGTGGCTGTAGGTGGACCCTGCTCACCACCACAGAAAGCATGGACAGCAGCTGCAGGCAGTCACTGCTCACCGTTTGCCACCCACCCCCTCGCTGCCACCTGTGGGTGGTCACCATGCTCCCCTGCCTCCAGGGGCATGTGATGTTCATGGCGGGGGCCAGCCCCATGTGGAGCACTACAGGGGCAGCTGCGGGCCAAATACAATCAGTTGATGGGTCAGATCTGACCTGCAGGCCATAGTTTGCCCATCTCTGGTCTACAGCAGGGTTGTCTGCCCAAGGGTGGGGAGTTTGAAGGCACTAAAAATAGCCCAGCCAGGCTCAGTGGGGTAGGAAGAGCACAGCCCTTAGGCTGGGACTAGCAGCTGGGTTTTCCTAGCCCTAGGACTGTGCTCCAAACATGTACAGACATTTGGTGGATAGAGTTAACCCTTTCTCAATCTAAGTTAGTTCACCTATTCAGGTGAAATAATTTAGATCAGATCCACCATTTTTGGCGCAATTTAAAGTCGCTGAATGTGTACAAAGATCAGCATTTAGATTGACTTAACCCCTAATTAGGTAGATCTAAATGTTTGCACGTGCCTATAGCCTTTTTTTTTTTTATAGTTCTCATCACCAAAGTACTTGAACTTTTTGCTTCTGTTGTGTATTTATCCTCACAATTGGCTCCTTCTTGCCTATAGAAGAAAATCCCACTGCCTTAACTGAGGTACACCCAAGGACCAAGCTGCTATGATGTAGGGAAAGTATTATGATTCTTACCTATAGGAATAAGCATGGAGAGAGATAAAGGGTATGTCTAGACTGTTTCACAGCTCTCCAAGAGAGCACTGGTCTCAACCAGGCCCCAGGCACCTGTTCCATTAAAAAAAAAAAAAAGAGAGAGATAATGCCCCTTACCACTGTTCTCAAGGTCTTACTCTCTCTGGGTTGTTTGAGAGTGGCAGCATGGGAATCCTCAGGGAGGGTTCACTGCCTCTTTTCCAGGATTGTCATATTCAGTGCAGGAACAGAGGCTGGGGTGTGCTTCAGCTCAAGAATCCAGGGAATGCAACAGAAGCAATATAGACATACCCTAAATGATTTGCCTTAGATCATGCTAGAAGTCACTTCCTATGGAAAATAACCCAGATCTCCTTAGTCCTTGTTCAGAACCATTCTTCCTTTCAGCAAAAATGTTCTTCTGGAAATTTCTTATTTCTAGTATATCTGCTCACACTGGTCTCAGTAACAGACATGGGTTTATAAATCCTAAACCAGGTCTATAAAATTGCAACCAGGTGTAACCTTGAGAAAACTGAGTTCACTTAATTATTTTCCCCCACAAAATTCAAAGCCTGACAACCCCATTCAAAATGATTTTCAAAGAAACAAACTGATAAAAGTTGTAGTTCTAAGACAAATAGACAAATCAGAATCAAATCATATTTTAGGAGTGAGATTACATAGTAATTATGAATCTCAAAAGTCATTCAAGCTGACATGGTATTTGAGGTAGAGATCCTACACTTCAAGAATTATTGCCCCTATTGGAATGATTTAAAACACACGAGATAATACTAGTTTTTATTTCTGTTCCTGTCTTTTATACATAGTGACAAAAGCTGAACAGTGATAACATACACAATGTTGAATAGATGTCAGGTTGCATCATAAATGACAGAAGCAAGGGTATACATAGTTAAGTGGGAAGAGTGTTACATTCACCCAGTACAATGATACAATGAATGAGGTGCTTTCAGAAAAGTGCTAGAGTGGTTCCATTTTTCTTCCCTTATTTCCAAGTTATTTTAAAGGCCATATTGAAGTCTTAGATTTGTAATAGGATAGACTCTTCAGGAACTTACCAAAAGGGTAAAACCAAATTCATTCAGGACCTATTAGTGTGGTCAAATTAGTTCTTTAAGAAGCAATCAAATCAGTGTGATCTAGAAATGCCCATTGAATCCAGATGCACTAGAAGCTTACACTGTTAATTTGTATGCTTTGTTAGAATGATACCCATGACTGGTCACAACAGAAGTCTAGGACAAGCTATATGTTGAGTTTAAGGAAATATTGCTGTCCTGAAAATACAAGGTGTTTATTTTAACTTGTTGGAAAACTTAGCTAATTAATATAAAGTATATTTTTTTAAAAATTCCTTGTGGTTGTTGATCCTCACTGCCACATCTGGAGAGCATACAAACACCAACAGACTCGCCTTATGTCTGAAGAAAGGTGTTTGTGACCAAAAGCTTGCAAAGAACATTTTTTTCCAATTATTTAGTTGGTCTAATAAAAGAAATCACATCTACCCAAAGAACCTTGTCTGTCTTTGTGGCTATAAAATTCAACCACGTATTTTTTAATGTGCACTGTCCTTTCCCTTTTTTTCCATACAGCTAAGACAGTGAAAGTAGACAACTAATTCTCTGTACAACTCTGCTTCCTGGCACTTTTGAACTACACAGTGCTCCAGTGTTTGGGTGCAAGAACATTTACATTTGATATAAAAGGTTTTCATTGTAATGTTACAAAATCTGATAAAAAAAAAACCTTTAAAAGACCTTTAAAATGTAATTTCATTGTTTTTCTCAAAAACCAAAAAGAAGAGAGACTTCACATCCTGGGGTGCCTGCAGACGTTCAGGGAAGCTGCTCCGATGCACTGTAATTACAGCACATTAGAGAAGACTGGAACATGCCAAATAGTGGACTCCAGCAGCCTCCACATCTCGTGTATTCAGCATCCTCCCACTCCAAAATGGTGGTGGGGGCACTTTAACTAAAGCTCATTGAACAAACTTTAACTAAAGTGCCCTTGCTGCCATTTTGAAGTGCAAGACACAGAATACACAAGGTGCTGCAGGCACTTTAATTAGGGTGAATATTAGAGTCAATCTAATTAAAAAGCCTTCCTCCCTTCCCCCCCGCCCACACCTCTGGAGAATGCATAAAGACATCCCTAGTTTTTAAGCTTTCTAAAGGCAGCATCCTCATACAATAAGGCCATGATCCTACAGAGACTCAGACACTTGGGGCCTGATTACATGGTCATTTTAGGTGGCTCTTGGAGCTCTTAACTCCTGGATTATCCACACATTAACACCTGAAACTAGTTTTAAGCATATATTATGCTGCTCAAAGTTAAGCTACTCCAGCACAGGATTATATCTGATCTATGTTGCCCAACTCATGTTACACTAAAGTGTAGCCACTCTAGGCTATGCCTTAGTGTAAACACCCTACCCACCCCCTCTCCCCCACTGGTCCAGAGCAGGACCCATGACCTGGACCAGAAAAGCAGCAGTGCAGCAGCAGCAGCTGGCCAGGCACGTTAACTCTTCCTTGCCTACTCCCTGGAAAAGACAGCCACAAGTAAGTAATGCTCTGGGGGTGGAGGGAAGGCAGAAGGCAGGAGGATGGCCTAGGAGTGAGGTGGGGGGGTGAACTGGGGAAGCCCTAGAGGCAGGAGTGAGGAGGGAGCCCAGATTGGAAGAGCAGGGTGGGAGATTCTTATCCTTCAGTCATCCAGGCTCCCATTGGTCTGAACATGTAACTGCCCCAAACTCAAGCTAGGACTAAGGTCCTTGTTACATGTTACACTGCGAGCCACACAAGTCTTGATGGGTATTAGTGGTAGCTCAAGTTTGAAACAGTCATAAGTTCAGGCCAGCAGGGTCCTGGAGTACAGAGAGGTAAGGATCCCCCCCACCTACTCTGGGCTGCTCACCCCTCAGGGCTTCCCTGGTTTTCCCCCTACCTCTGGGGCACCCCCTCCACTTCCTGTGATTCATGATCCCCCCAGCCATGACTGCTAGGCTGCTGCTCCTCTGGGGGGCTGAGCCCACCTAGAAAACAGCAGCAGCCAGGTTAGGCAGGCAGGTTAATCCTTCCCTTCCTGCTCCTCCAGAACAGACAGCACAGGCAGCTACAAGTAGGTGGGGGGGACAGTGGGCCTGATCTGGGCTAGCAGGGGAGGGGAGTGGAGATGATGTTTACATTAAGGTATAGGCTAGAGTGGTCACCCCTTAGTGTAACGTGAGCTGGGTAGCACAGATCAAATATAATCCTGCCCTGGAGTGGCATAACTTTGAGCTGCTGGAGTGAGCATAGCCGACTTAAGGGGGGTGGCTAATGAGATTTAGCCCTCCCAAATGTTGGGCAGCGGTAGGGCCACAAGGAAGCCTGGCCAAGGGCTTCCAGCAGCTGCAGCAGGGGTGAGGCAGGGGGAAGGGCAGGCTCTGCCCAGCAAGCAGAGGGTGCAGGACTGAGCCACAAGTAGGTTAATCCAGGGTAAATGGCTCCTGCTGCTTTGCGCACCCCAGGAGGCATGGGGAGTGCATGCCTGATCTGCATGGAGCAGGGTGGCCTGCTGCTGCAGGCTGGGGCCAGGGCTGGGGCTGTGTCAGGCTCTTTCTGGCAGGGGGGAATTTGCTATGCTGGAGGCAGGCAGCAGCAGCACTGGGAGGGAGGATATGGGTGGGGGGTGACTGCAGCCACCCAAAGATTCATTATAGCCCACCTGACCCACTTCCCAGCACCACCACTTCCCACCCCCAGTGTAGCAAGGCCCTCCCCCTTGCAGATTGGGGACACCCCCCCATGCCTTCCAGGATGCATGCAGCAGTGAGAGCCACCATCCCCTCTCTGCACCCTGCCCCACCCCAGCTGTGCATGTCCTGACAGGGCAGGTGCAGAGGTTCCAGGGGCTCCATCCTTTCTGGCCCAGAGGTGCAGCTGAGGCTGGCCCCGCTCCAGACTCCTGCTCCAGGACCCCCCCCCCCGAGGTGGTGCGGGGCTGAGGCCAGGGCGTGTGTCAGGCTCAGGGGTGGTGGGTTCATTGGTTCTGGTGCTGAGCAACAACCCTGGGGGCGGGGAAAGGGGCAACCACACCGGTGCAGCAGGCCCCAACCCCCGACCCAACTCTGCTCTATTCCACTCCCTCCCTATCCCTGCCCAGTCCCAGCTCCATTCTCTCTCCATCTCTTCCCCAACCCCATGGACTTTCCCACCTGGAGGATCATGTGCACGTGTGTGTGTGTGTGCTTAGCGCCCCCCACCCCAAAATTTTTCTCCCTCCACCTATGTCAGTGCTTAAAACCAGTTTCAGGTATTAATGAGCAGATAATCCAGGGGCAAGAGCTCCAGGAACCACCCAAAATACAGCCAACCAATGGTCAGTGCCAATACAGTAATAAGACACTTGGAGGGACTGGACATGTTCAAATCACTGGGACCTGTGGGACTCCATCCATGGGTAATGAAGGAATTAGCCAGTGTCATAGCCAAACCACTTGCAAGGATATATGAGCACTCATGGTGCTTGGGTCAGGTCCCGGGGGATTGGAAGAGGGCCAATGTCATCCCAATATTTAAGAAGGGAAAGAAGGAGGATCCAGGGAACTATAGACCAGTCGGTCATCCTTACCTCTATCCCAGGGAAAATCCTAGAAAAAAAAATTAACAAGGAACACATCTGTGGGAGCCCACTGGCTAATGTGATGCAGAGGGGTAACCAACATGGGTTTATAGCAGGTAGGACCTGCCTGACTAACCTAGTTTATTTTTATGAGAAGGCCACCAAATGTTTAGATGCAGGAGTCAAGGTGGATGCTATCTATCTGGACTTCAAGAAGGCCTTTGACTTGGTATCCCATACTATTCTTATTAATAAACTGAGGAGATTTGCCTTGGATTATTATATGATATAATGGGTAGCAAACTGGCTCAGGGGTCACACTCAGAGGGTGGTGGTGGATGGGTCAGTGTCAACCTAGAAAGATGTGTGCAGTGGAGTCCCTTAGGGCTGAGTTCTGGGCCCGGTGATGTTCAACATCTTCATCAGTGATCTGGATAAGGGGGTGGGAAACACTGTGTCCAAATTCGTGGATGACACAAAAATATGGAGTGAAGCTAACACCCTGGAGAGGAGGAACCAGATCCAGGCTGACCTCAAGAGGCTGGGGAAATGGGCAGAGAGCAACAGGATGCAATTCAGTAAGGACAAGTGCAAGGTGCTGCATCTAGGGAGAAAAAACTGCCATCGTACCTATAGGCTGGGGAGTGACCTTCTCAGCACCACTGAGGCAGAAAGAGATCTTGGAGTCACTGTTGACTCCAGGATGAACATGAGTTGTCAATGTGATGAAGTCATCAGCAGAGCCAATTGCACCTTGTCATGCATCCATAGATGCTTCACAAACAGGTCCAGGGAGGTGATTCTCCCTCTCTGCACGGCACTGGTCAGGCCACAGCTGGAGTACTGTGTCCAGTTCTGGACACTGCAGTTCAAGTGGGATGAGGACAACTTGGAGAGGGTCCAAGGAAGAGACACTCATCTGATTGGAGGCCTGCAGGGAAGGCCCTACGAGGAAAAGCTAGGGGACCTTAACCTTTTCAGCCTCTCCAAGAGAAGGTTGAGAGGGGACCTTGTGGCGGTGTACAAATTAATAAGGGGAGAGCAACACAAAGTAGGCAATGATCTGTTTACCAGGGCACCCCCAGAAGCAACAAGGAACAATGGCCATAAGCTATTGGACAGTAGGTTTAGACTGGACATTAGAAAAATGTTCTTCACGGTCAGGGTTGCCAGGGTCTGGAATGGGTTTCCAAGGGAGGTGGTGCTTGCCCCATCCTTGGGGGTCTTCAAGAGGAGTCTGGACAGGCACCTGGCTGGGATCACATGATCCCAGGTCTGGTTACCTTTTCTTGTGTGCCAGGAGCTGCGGGTCGTACTAAATGGCCCACTGAGGTCCCTTCCAACCCTAGAATCTATGATTCTATAAACCTATGAAATTACCCTGTAACAAGGCAGGGTAACACTGATCAACATTTGTCCAGCTCACAGCAGAAGGTGCAGCAAGGCCCTGACATTCATACATGGTTAATCTTGCTACCATATGTAGCTCCATGGGGCTATGCACACAAATAAAAGCTAAGAGTGGGTATAAATGTTTGAAACATAGATACTTAATAGAAAAGAATCACTGTCAGCCTAGAAAAATGCAAGGCTACTTGTTTTTTAAATGTTTTGAAAAAAACCTCTACACTTTGAAAAATAATAGCTATATGAAATAGTAAGTGTATAAACTGTAAGTGTATAAACTGTGCATGGCAAAATAGCACACATCTTATAGATTAAAGCCAGCTTAAAAAAAAAGAAAAATTTGTGGGGGAAAAAATCAAAATTTAGATGTCATTTTTATTCCATGGGTTTTGATTTTTTAATTATTATTTTAGAACAATTTTCATTTACTCAAAATATATTGAAATGAGTACTTTTGAAAATACTGGTTTCCAAATTTTTTTGTTTTCAGTTCTGTCTTCATTCATCTGTTTCTTCCTTTTATTCATGCTAGACCTCTCTTCTCTTTTTAATCTTTGTGACAGGGGGCTGTCATGAGGCTGGTCTCACAGTCAGCCTGCCCACCTGCCTAGGGCAGTCTGCCCTATCTTTCCTGCCATGACTTGATGTATTAAACTAGATGTTGAATACTGGAGGTTGCCCATTTAATGCCCCAATGCCTAAGGTGTTATACAGAACTCCATCCTTCCCTATATCATGTCCCATGCCTTGCAGATGGCATCCAAAGTTCTTAACCTTTGACCCAAACTAAGTCTCAAGATGTCTGAGGACTTACTGTGGTCTCCCTCTGACCCAAAACTCAGCCACACAACATTTAAGGACTTACTGGGGTCCAACTGTGGCCTCAGGCATCCGTAGACTCAGCTTGGCCATTCTGACCCCTCCCTGGGGCTTCAACTTACACCCTCATATTAGAGCTTTCTACTTGTGTTAACACTCTTGTGGGGTCAGCCCATGCACAGCCCTTCAGCTTGCACCTGCAACCCTACGCTGCATGCCTCCCAGTGCAGCCCTTCAGGCCTGCCTCAGCAGACCCTGCTCTGCACCCCTCACACACAGCCCTTCAGGCCATCACTGTGAATCCTATTCTGTGCAAGCTTCTGCAGATATTTCTTCCCTCTCACTGGGGCCACTTCTGCCCCCACTCAGTGGGGCCACTGAGATCTTACACCCCATGGGGGTCAGGTGCCTCTCCCTAGGCATGCCTAGCCCCTGTGCCTGTCCCTACATCTGGGTTACTCACCAGGATGTTGGGGCTGGGGCTATAAGGCACCCCATACTTGCCTTTCACTAGGGAGGCAACTGGTGTGGCATTTCCTGGGGACCATCTTGCCACAGGCAGACCCAATACACCTTCCTACCCTAGCAAGGTATAGTTCTATATCATGCCTCAGGACCAGGAGCCTTCTGCCATCCCCATAACTCTTGCCCTTGCCTCCAAGATGTTGTGAGCATCAGCTCTAGCCAGGTGATGTTCTCCCTATGGCTGCAGCCAGCAAACTGCTGGCTCCCCTGCTCAGGCTTGCTCATATTACCAGCAGCTGAGCCCTCTTCCCCAGTTGGCTATGTGACTCTGACTGGGGAGTGCAGCCACCTTCAGGCTGCTAGGTCTAAGACCTGAAAGTGGAAAGCACTAAAGGTGCTCTGCCACAGTCTTTTCCACTGGAAAAAGGGGGAAGAAGGAAGAAACAGAAAATTCTTCTCTCATTTTGATGGAAAACTAGAAGAGCTCAAGAAAAGCAAAATACGTGTGTAAAAAAATCTATCTTTCAAGAAAAAGATCTTTTGGTCAAAACATTTCAGTTAGTTATATGACAGATCTTTAGAAAATGGCACATCTCTGTAGATAAATTGGTGATCAACATGTTAATTATCACTTGAATTAATTGTTAAATTCTCTTATTTTCACTTCAATCTTCCTGTCTATGAAATAGGAATCTTTCACTTCCCTTGTACTCAGAGATTTTAATGAAAACAGAGAACCATAGAAAATGGCTATAAATAAATAGATTCCAACGTGTACTCATTAACAAAGTTAATGTCAGGAAAACTGACAATGATGTAAAAAAAGCTATTGATCAACTTTTTTTGAGAATTCCAAAATATATCTTTGTGACAGGTGCCATGGCCACAGGAGTGGCTGTGACATCCCTTAGTGGCCCTGCAGCTTCTGCCCAGCTCAGACTATAATGCCATTATCCTTAGATTGCTCTTCTTCCATGCTTTGTTCTTAACATTAAGAGGTTAAGGGAGGCTGCTACCATAGGTGGAGGGAGAAAATTTTTTGTAGGGGGCTGAGTGGGTGTGCACATGTGCACACATGTCCCCTGCCCCCGGGTAGGAAAGTCTGTGGTGGGAGGGGTGGGGGAGGCAGAGGGAGAGGGAATTGGGCTGGTACTGGGCAGGGATTGGGAGGGAGCAGAGCAGAACTGGGCTGAGGATCGGGCCCCACTGCACCCATGCAGCCACCCCTTCCCCTGCACCCGGGGTTGTTGCCCAGCACCAGTAAACCCACCACCCCCAAGCCCAGCACCAGCCATAGCTGTCTCCCTGCACTGGCCCCGGCCCTGGCCCCACACTGCCCAGGGGGGCCTGGAGCAGGGGGCTGGAGCAGGGCCAGCCTCAGCTGTGTCACCAGGCCAGACGGGAGACATGGGGACACGTGCCTCGATCTGCATGAGGCAGGGCAGGCAGCCACTGCAGGCGGGAGCTGGGGCAGTGCTGGGGTCTTCCCAGTGGGGGGGATGCTACATTGGGGATGGGCGGCACAGCCCCAGCCCTGGCTCAAGCCCACAGTGGCAGATCGGGGGCATGTACCCCCCAAGCCTCCTAGGGTGTGCATAGCATCAGGAACCGTGCCCCTCCGGACAAGCTACTCATGGCTCAGTCCCACACTGCCCAAACCACCGACACATAGGCAATACATGGAGGAGGTTGGGGGGAGGCATTCACCCCCCTCCCAAAAGTGCTGGGACACCTCCTGAGAGTGAGAGCTCTGGCCAGTAGAGGGGCATGGAGAACACTTGTGCCCCCACCCCCCCAAAACTGGCTCTGCTGGCAGGACGCTGGCGGTGGAAGTGCCAGCACATCTGCCGCTCCTGTGCTGCATGAGAAAGTGCTAGCACTTCTGCCACTGCTGCACCTCTGGCACACTCAGAAACACAAACAACAGCAGAAGCAGCCCTCTGCCCCTTTAAGAGGGAAAACTTTCCTCATCTCCTGGGAGGTATACCTTCCACAGGGACACTAGCCTATACACTCAGCCCCTTTAGGCTTTTGGACCCTTTGGTCTTGCACACAGCCTCTCCTCCTGGCTCTCAGACCCTCTAGTCTCATACGCAGGCCCTCCTCTGGGTTCTCAGACCCTCTGGTCCTGGCTCAACCCTTTCCTGGGCACATGGACCCTCTGGCAGGCACCTCAAACTCTCTAGGGGTTAACATAAAACAAAGGCCACTTGCCTGTAACCCATTCTTTCTCTGCCCAGGGAATTTGCTTCTGGTCCCAGGCCTGCAGAGTTGTTTAGCTAACAACAGGTACCTGCAGAAGCTCTGTTGCCCTGCAGCCAGGAGCTCCTCACTTTATGGTTGCCGGGGAGAGATTCCCTGAGTGGTAAAGGCTCTGGGCTTATATAGCTCCAGCCTGAGCCCTCTTCCAGTCAGGTGAGTCTCTCATTAGCTCCCCCCCGCCACCTTCAGGGGGCCTCTCAGGCTGCTTGCTCTCTTAAGGAGCAGGTACATCCTGGTGTCCTGCTACAATATTTCATATCCAAAAGTAATTAATATTTTGACCACAAACCATCTGAGCAATCTGTACAGAAAGTATTCCTTAGTGAGCTCGGTGAACATCATATTCACTTAATGGGAGCACAATGGGATCAGCTGTCTTCTCAAGTAAATCTATAACATTAACACAGTGTTTTATCCTTCTTACTCAGGCTTCAAGCACATAAAATTTTAATATGTACAGTTTTCAGCAGAATGTTCCTGTGTCCATCAGTTACAAATGCATGGTTTCATCTATAGGCCACTAAAATAACTCAGTACCTTAACTTTACTGTGCACAGTTGCTTTCTAAATCCATTACAAAAGAGCTCATAAGTTAAAGGCCTATTCTACATATATTCTGCCTATGGCTTTGATAGGCTTCAATCCGTATTGTTGCTCATGCTATATTCCTAGTTTCTTCTCTTTACTCAATAAAAAAATAGGTCTTCAGAAAAAGACCTTATTTGAAAGACACTTTTCATAAAAGGTCTATAAAAGAAAGATGGGTTAAAATAGATGTTTAACATGGCTGTCCAACTTTAAAGCAGCTGGTGGGTTGGGGGGCAAAAACATCACAGGCCATACCTCTGGGTTGCACCGAGGTAAACTATGGCACCCTTTTTCCGTTGTGTACTACCCCATTGCCCCCACCACTGCTGCACTGTGTACTCATGTAGTTCCAGACTCACCCTCAGCTACCTTGGCCTTGCTGTGCCTCAATTTCCCATCTTCCTGGCAAAAGCCAGAAGAGGTAGGAGGAGCCTGAAGACTCCTGCTGTTATTGCAGCCAGATTGATGGGAGGAGCAGCATCTGAGCAGGAGCCTGGTAGCCACAACCTAATTTCTTGTAAGTCACCAGTTGAATAGCCCTGATGCATAACATCAGAGAAGGTCTTGATGTACTTTTCTTCATCATTTTAATTATTCAGAAAGAGTTCTACATAGAGGCAGCATAATGAATTGGCACTGAGCTGGGAGTCAGAAGACTGGGCTTCTGTTTGTGGCTCTGCCACTAATTTTCTCTGTGACTAGTAGTAAATCATTTCCCTTCTTTCCCAGCTCACATCTGCCTGGTCTGCTTAGTCTGTTAGCTCTATGTCACAGGGGCTCCCTTGTACTACATGCATGTACAGTGCTGAGTACAATGAGGCCTTGATCTCATCCGACATATATAAGCACTGTTGTGTATAGATTATGGTAATGGTGTCAGAAGACATTTTTACACATGCTGTGGGATGTGGCGCCAGGCACTTTAATTAGTGAGCTGTGCTAACTAAAAGTGCCCACATGTCACATGTATCAGCATTGCTGTGCATCCCCACGCTGAAAAAATGGCAGAGGGGTGCTTTGGACTAAAGCTCATCAAACGGGTTTCATTTCAAAGCACCCCACTGCCACTTTTTCAGTATGGAGACACATGGTGCTGCTGATACATGTGATGTGGAAGGCTATCAGAGCACGTCAATTTTCATGCTCTAGCAGACTTGATTAATCGAGTCTGCTCCAACATGCTAGATTTTCAGCATGTCAGAGCAGGCTCCACGCATGTGTGTAGGAACCCAGTGGTGTTTATTTTGCACTTAATTTTCCCACTTCATGAAGGAGTTTACTTGCATACTTGAAAATGACACTTGTCTTAACTGTGGAGACATATCACAGAAGATGCTACCGGGTATGTGTGCCTTGTAACCAACCAATACATGCACTCGAATCAACACAGAAAAAGACAATGTGCTTATGCTTTCTCCAATGTAAAAACTTGAAGGAAAAACAAAAGTTACAAGAGCAGAAGCTGTTCACTTGAGATAAAGTCACCATTTTTATTGTTCGGTGAACTATTTGGATTTAGCAAACAATGAGCCATTTGAATATATGGAGTCAAATTTGAATCTCAAATTAGCATGCAGAATTGCAGGTACAAGAAGTGATTAACAGCACAGAAATATGGTGTTGGAGTTGAAATAATGCTTTAAAAATACACGCATAGACTTATCCTTCAGAAGAAAAGAGGAAGGGTGTAGGAACTTGTACTTGACTGTGGAATAACTAACTGATCTTCAGTTAAAATTGGTATGTGAAGCCTGCTGATCAGGTGGATAGGGATTCTTATTTTCAACCTGAGTTCTGTCAAAATGTGAGTTGACTAAAGGAAGTTGTAGAGTCTGTTGTACATATAGGGCATGTCTACACATCACCATATGACAACATTGCTACAGTGCTGTAACTTTAGTACTTCCTTTTGCTTGACACAGTACAGGCTGTTACAGTAGTGGCATGCTATACTGGGGAAACGTGCTGCATAGTGATGTAGCTGGCAATTACATGTAGATCCATGTGATCACTGTGTTGCCA
>NW_017729025.1:139523393-139530096 GCF_001723915.1 Gavialis gangeticus
GGTATGTGAAGCCTGCTGATCAGGTGGATAGGGATTCTTATTTTCAACCTGAGTTCTGTCAAAATGTGAGTTGACTAAAGGAAGTTGTAGAGTCTGTTGTACATATAGGGCATGTCTACACATCACCATATGACAACATTGCTACAGCGCTGTAACTTTAGTACTTCCTTTTGCTTGACACAGTACAGGCTGTTACAGTAGTGGCATGCTATACTGGGGAAACGTGCTGCATAGTGATGTAGCTGGCAATTACATGTAGATCCATGTGATCACTGTGTTGCCATAATGCACTGTACGACTATGTAACATGTCACTATGTCACCAGAGGGTAATGTGTAGATGCTCCTGGAGTATGCAATGATCATATGAAGCATTTTATTGGTATGCAGAAATGATAACTTATTCCTACATCTGCAAAACCCAATGGATTAGAGAATCAACTTGCAACTGTAAAAATGTAACTGTTTGGATAGGTTTTAAAGCAGTAGTAATGGACCACAATGAACAATATGTGTCCCTTTACAGGAGTGCAGGAGAAGAAAGATGGGAAGATACTGGTAGAAAAGATTGTGGCGGTAGCTGATTACACTTCATAATCAAAAGAGAATACAGAGATGGATTATGAAGTAGTCATACATAGCTATTTTGAGCTGGGTCCATTTTAGCATAACAGAGCTCTTGGGTATCACTTGCATTTTTTTAAGGGGACAGTTGGTGAATTCCCTCAAGAAAATACAGGCTAGAGGAAAACAGATAACAACTGGAGATTAATACCCAAGTAGCAACAGTCAAAGTGGTTTGTTTGCCAGTACAGAGTTAGAGTGAAGATTCTGATGAACAAAGCTTCTATCAGGAGGAGAGGCTGAAACAAAATGGCTGTAGAACAGCTGATTACAAAATTCTCTGAGCTGTCCAGTAAAGCTAATAATAACAGTGGCAGTGACTGCAGACTGGTTAAAGACTGTAAAATGTCTCTATTCCAACCTTCTGTCACCAACCCTTTGTATAAAGTATGACTCGGACCACATGGGGACAAATGGCTTTCCATAAGAAGAATCATAGTTCTTGTTTTCTTGGGGTCTCAGTAGAAATTTTGCATGAGCCACCTAAAGTGTTATGTATCTATTAACAATAAAAGCCATAAACAATACAGTGGAATGTCCTTTGATTTCAGTGGGGATAGGATTTCACCCATCTAATGCTTAAGAACCATTGTGTTAAGAACACAAATAGTGCTCAAGTGATACATAGGCCTTCTGTTCAGAGCTGAATTTAACCCTTGATAAACAACCTGCTGTTACACCTGTTCCTGAATCCTGTCCAGAGATTAGCCCCCCAAATTTTAGGCCATTTTCTGGCTTCACCAAACTGTCTCCTATAGGTGCCACTATAATTGAATTGGCTGGGTTCCCCTTGAGAAGCACCAACAGATTTGTATACTTGATTATAATGCACTGTAAAACAGTTTAGACACCCAGTACACTGGGCCTGTACTCCCTGTCTTTACTCATTCTGCTCTCAGGTTCACCTGAAATTTTATCTGTCTAACAATATGAAACCAGTTTGTTGAACCAGCCTTGATCCTCTCTCTAGAAAAGATCAATTGACAAATTAAATGTATAATATTTTTGCTGATGAGACCAATAGTTGTTGCTGGTTATCTGTTTCTGTGCAAGCTGTAAGAAATTCTTAATGTAGTGTATTTATTTCAATAAGTTGCAAGCATAAATTCATTTAATCAATATTATAGATTTCAGTTGTCAGTATACATTAATTTCAATGTCAATGTTATCTACCTTATTCTCAAATTTTGAACTGAATAACAGTGGAAGCCAACACATACACATTATTTTTCTATCTGGATGAATGACTGTTGCAGGTAGAGAGTTAGTTTCAGTTCTCTATCCCTCTCATCTGAGAAGACCAACTTTTAAAAAAGATCCCATATCCCTCAGGTATCTGTTTTAGTAAACACATATTCAAAGGGAAGCTAGAACAACTACAGTTTTTGCTACGGTTACTACATGTCAAGGTTTTTCTCTATAGACAGCTCTTTTTATAGTTGGCCACAATAAATAGCTAAAACTAGATTTATCCTTTATTAGCTGGAGGTGGGGGTGAATTGCCTCACATCTGTTAAAAGATTATCACCTGATTAGAACATCTGAGATCAGAAACACTTTACATCAAGCTCAGGTCTCAACAACGCACATCCTCTGGGCTATATTCACCAGTACATATAGCCAACATGATCATGCAAAGGGAGATGACAAGTTCTGAATACTTACATTTTAAGTGCCTAGTGAATAGATGATTGGAATTGTGGATTCTAGGGGAGGCAGGAGACATGAGAGTGACTGATGAGCTTTTTGTGTGTGTGTATGTGTGTGTGTGTTTCTGTTCATTGGAGAATGAAAAGCAGATCCAAGATTCTTTAGAAAATGTACTGATTTTCCTGAAGTAAGCTCTATGCTTATGCCTTTTTAATGACCCTGATTTTTTTTTCCAAGCAGCTACATTCAACTTAATGCTTACTTGCTACTTGAGGAAATATTAGTGGGAATAAATTGTTGCTAGATTATCAGGAAATGCATTCTGTTTCAATGCCACTGCAGTCAAAATTTTCATGTGATAAATCCTTGTATTTTACAGGAAAGAATTTTTAAACTCCCTTATTAATATGGAATCTTGAGAGAAAGGATGGTGTGCTCAAAAATGGCCCAACTGCATTTTGTCATACTAAGCAGTTTTAAAGAGAGAAAGAACCTGAAGAGAGACCAAACTCATCTGATAAATCCTCTTTTTTTATGGGTAGGGAAGAGTAGGGTAAAATTCAGGCACTGGAGCCTCTTTAATAGCTCTTATCTTTACAGTACTCCAATCTTTACAAAATCTCAAATATTCATATTGCAGTCTTTCCGCCCCTATAAATAAAATATAATTCTCTCAATCAAGTTCAAAGCTGCTGAATTGTTCCTTTAACTGTACAGTTATTTATGAACTACACAATTTTCTCCCCCTTGATTTACTAGTGTGCATGGTCATTTTTCAGTATCTTTGCAATAAGGAAATGCACCCACTCTGAGCTGGTGAGGGCAGCAGGAGGAAAAAGTTTTGCATGAACTGTACAAGTCTTGAGAAATACTGTTCAGTATCATTGAACGACAACCAGACTATGATTCTATGAACCCCTGAACTTTGACACACTGTTGTCCTTGAAATTTTCCATCTGTTCACAACAAGCAAGGCTTCCTCAGACTAAAACGATGAAGCAGTGTTGCTTCAGCTAAATGACCAGGTCTAGATCAACAAAGAAACTGAGATACTTACTTCCCACTAAAATCAATGGGAGTCAAAGCATCTAAATAGATTATATGCAATATATTTGTGAATCTGAACCCAGTTCCATAATGGAACTTTTTCACGGTCCACTCAGTAGAAGAGGACTAATAGTCAAACTGGCATTAATATGGAATGCTTAACTATATTTGCTAAAGTCTTACATATAATTTATATGTTCACTTGTAGTGATGAAAATGTTTTTGAATGAATGGATTCTGAGAACTGGAGATGGTGATGGCATTCCCTGCACTGGCCTGCTTCAAAACATGCACAGAGAAGAGAAAGAGAGAAGGAAATGAACAAGGTATCAGAGGGTGCATCTACATATGCACTAAAGTGCTTTTCCTAATGCACATTAAATTTAGTGCATCCAATGTGAGGATGCCTATACATGAATGCAGAGGCTGCCCCCAACGTGCTGTAATTACCATGCATCAGAGCAGATGTGATTAATCAAAGCTGTTGGAGCGTGGTAATTATCATACTCCAGCTAGCCTCTGCATCTTATGTATCAGCATCACCACACTTCAAAATGGCAGTGGGGGCCCTTTATCTAAAGCTCATTAAATGGAGCTGTTCTAATTAAAGTGCCTCCCACCCCTGGAGCACATGTATAGATGCCCTGAGGTACTAAACAAATGTGCATTAGGCACAGCAACCTATTTTATGGTGCATTAACCCACTAATACAATGTAGGGTGAGCTCACCCAGGGTGAGCAAAAATCATGGACTAGAAGCATCAGTGATCAAAAAGATCAAAAAGTATGAATATCTAGTGGAGGAAGAATGGCAAGGTATGGATACAGCTTGGATGTGAGGGGTGTGCTATGGCTGTTTAGCACCTTTCTAAGAGGACAAAGCTGACAAAGATCTTTTGTTTTAAGCTGTTCATGATTTGCCCCATGTATGAGATGTTCAAAAGAGAAAGGGGAATGGCTGAGTTGTCTATACCTCAGGGATCCCTGGATATCCAAATGGCTACCTTGTAGTGGCAAATCAGCAATAAATTTCAGCAATCTTTAGGCTACTCCAGTATTTGGTGCCCCATTCAGTTTTGGAATCAAGGAAACCCAAAGACTAAGGACAGAAATTACACATAAACCCATATAAGTGATCAGAAATTGGTTCAAATCTGTAACACAACAGAAGTTCAGTGCACATAAACCACTTTCAAAATTGCTGGAACTGGTTTAAGATAAACCTGGATAGATGTAGTATCAGACCTGGCTGATTGAGGTTAAATCAGTTTATTGAACGTCTGTCCCAGATCAAAAAGATAACCCCTTTTTGCTACCTTCTCCTGTGATTGTGCTCCAACAACAGGTCATTCAAACCAGAGAAAGTGGGGTTATTTTTTGTTCAGTTTCCAAGATCTGGGAATACCTTTTCTCTTTTAAATGGAGTACAGTATGTAAACTAATTGGACACAGGAAAATGTGACATTTTAAAGTGAAAAATAAAGGAATCCCCCCTCCCCCTCCTGCCACCACTGCCTTTTTTTTAAAAAGGGGACAGCTCAGTGATAGGGCTTGTCAAATATTACCATCAAATCTTTTTTCAGTGGAAAATTTGGGTTTCAGTTCAATTTTAAAAAATTATTGGAAATTCCCATTACAAAATCATAGAAAATTGGGATGCAAGGAACTTTGAAACATCATTTACTCCAGTAATGTTCAACCTTCTAGCCCCACGGGCCAGATGAATGGTGTGGGGCTGGTCTGTGATCAGGATCCTGAACACCAGGTCTGTGCACAGGCACAATCCTAGATACCAGCCCAGTCCTGTGTGCCAGATCTAGCCACATGCTGGCTCAATCCCTTATGCTGCCCTAATCTTGTGAGAGCCTGATTCCACACACTTGATCTAGCTGCTTGCTGACCTGATCTCACATGCTGGATCTAGCCCAGCACATGTTGAGCATGCAGGACTATGTTATCCAGCCTGTGGGACTCCCTAGAGGTCTGTAAATTTGGCAGCTGACAGTTAATGCTGCTACTGCTCCCCCACCACCAAATTTTCAAACCTGTAGGGGGCTCCAGGGGCCAGATGTCACTGCTTTATGGGCTGGATCTAACCCGTGGGCTGGAGGTTGAGCAAAACTAAATTAGTTCATTCCCTCCCTTAAAGCTGAATTATATCTAAACCACTCTTGAATGATTCCCTAAAAATGTTTTAGCCCTGCCCCAACCCCAAAATTAAACTATTCACTGGAAATCTGAAAAATATAACTTGAGATTTTTTTTTTTAATTTTAATTAAAATGTTCTATGCAGCAGATTTAAAAAGAGATAAAAATTCCAAACAGTTTTGGGCACAATGTGAATTAGGTGCAGTGGGCAGTATTTCCATCCTCTTTGTAGGACAGGTCCCTCTGCAGAACACCAGCCCTTAATAGGGCTCAGAAGCATTGAGAGTGGGACCCAAGCATCAGTAATTACATGGATTTCAGGAATCCCATAAGAGACTGTAGAGCAGCAGCAGCTGCTGTTCCAACATATGAACTGGAATAGTGGTTCCAGAATCCTGTGTTGTAGCTCTGCAGCCTGACCTCCTACACTAACGAATTCTATCCCAGTCCAGTGTAGGTCCCTGCACAACACTTAGTTATTTGGGTTTTCTTGGTTGTGGCAGATGAATGTAACTCAAATGTCAAAGCCTTCAGAAATGAACACCAGAAATAAAAGTCATTCTTCTTAGGTTTGCTATTAGTGTTGCCTTTGTTTATTATTTTGTTTTTATTGTTCCCTAAAAGATTTTTTAACTGTATCTGCACCTTGATCTTCAACTTATCATAGTTAAGATTTGTTAGGAACATGATCAATAAACATTTGATTCTGCACTTCATTTCTCATGTTACTTTGCATGGATTATAATTTAAAGGTTTTCATACTTTGAATTCCTTATCATGTTGTTTATATCTAATAAGTGACTCACCCTGTGTTTTTTTTAAGTCAGATTTTTAAAATACTGTGTTTGAACATCTGTCAAGGGATGGAGATTAGCTGAATAGACATAGGATGCCAGTATATTATATTCTCTGTTATCCTGTATACTGTAATTATCTTGATCCTCAAACAACTCTAAGACAGTTACAACCACTTTTCCAGACTTCTTGTTAGTGCAAATTCAAAAAATTGTTTTATTTGAATCTAAATTAAACTGATATGTAACTAGGTTTTTTCCCTCCACATCTTCAAAAATCTCTATCTGCAGTTGATTAAAAAGCAGTACAACACAAAGAATTTCAAACTTTATTGAAAGGATAAACTTATAAAAATGTATCCAATATTGTGGCAGCATAGGCAAATAAAAGCAGCTTGCGTTATTCAGTCATTGTGGAGAATGAGACGAGAGAGACTTAG
>NW_017729025.1:139535096-139541395 GCF_001723915.1 Gavialis gangeticus
GCAAATAATAATCGTTTTCCAGAACTAAATATGCTTGAGGAAATGGATGACTGACTAAGCAAAACTGGGAGAAAGTCACAGCTCATATACAAGAGAAATCAGACATGGAGGAGTAAATCCTATTGCCCCTGCCCAGACAATATAGCTAGGGTTATCATCATCAGAGCTGTGGGAGCTACGAGGAAAAACATTCACACCAAGTTTGTAAGTCATTGGTTATCTGCCAAGTCCTGGAATCACCAGCATATACCACAGACATATTTGAGCAGCAACCACAGTTAGAGGGTTAGACAGTGGCTGCACAATACAGGGTGAGTCACTTATTAGATATAAACACAGGGCAAGTCACTTATTAGATATAAACAACATGATAAGGAATTCAAAGTATGAAAACCTTTAAATTATAATCCATGCAAAGTAACATGAGAAATACAGTGCAGAATCAAATGTTTATTGATCATGTTCCTAACAAAACTTAACTATGGTAAGGGTTGAAGATCAAGGTGCAGATACAGTTAAAAAAAATTTTTTAGGGAACAATAAAAACAAAATAATAAACAAAGACAACACTAATAGCAAACATAAGAAGAACAAAAGCAATTTATCAAGCCAGCTCTCTCACATAAGGCGTGCATCTACACAAGATACTTTACTGTGCATTAGACTAATCTAATGTGCAGTGCACATGTCTACATGTTCATTAATGCTCAGTAGTTACTGTGCATTTTAGTACTTGCTAAATGAAGTACTAACTAAATGCACAGTAGCTAGTAAATACAGTTACTGCACAGTAGTGCAGGTGCATGGTTTTTTTGTGGCTCTTACTGTGCAGTAGCCTAATAACACTGCACAGTAGTGTATTAGCACAGTTTTTGACCAACTCACTACTGTGCAGTGTTATTACACTACTGCACAGTAAGTGTCTCATGTAGATGTGCCCACTACAGCTTCATTGTCTACATGTGTGCAGCAATTACTGCTCAGCAAATTAGTTTAATGCACTATTTTCTAGTACCTGTAGATACAAGTACTAGAATTGGCACATTAAACTAATGTGCCAAAGTGCTTATATAGAAGCAAATTGCTCCTGGTCAGCCTAAGCAGCAGGGATCATAGGGAGTAGGCAGAGTTGTCCCAGCTTGGTAGAAAGCTGCCTTCCAGCCACATGGAGATTGAGACATGTCCACGGGGCAGGGAGGCAGCTGCCCAGCAGCCAGGACAGCTCTTCCCCACACCATGGAGATTGGGACCAGCCCTTGTGCCCGCTGCCAACCTGGGACTGGCACCTGGGGGAGCCTGGAGCTCCCTCTGCCTGCTGTAGGAGGTGGGGACAGACATAGGCAGGAGCAACTCTAGACTGAACTGTTTCTTTCAGGAGCAAATATGCTCCCAATGGGTACATGTTCAGATGTGTGATAGGATGCAGTTTAATGCACCTGAATTTTCTGTGCAGAAAATTCAGGCACATTAATTACACATGTGGACATTCCCAAGGAGAATAAGCAGCTACAAAGGCCACTGCAACCTTTAGGCAGTTGTAACACTTATACAGTAGTTTCATTTATAGTTTGCAGTCTTGGTATGAGACTTCCCTTCTTAGCTCCTGTGACAGACTATGGATTTTATTGTGCTATTTCTATGTTAACTGCATTCAAATTGTTATAATATGGTGTGACTCAGTTTACCTCAGTTGATCATGAGTTAGATAATTGCACACCTCTCTTGTGCAAAAAGAATTAAGGGTTAAGCCAGGGATGGCTGCATGCAGGAGGAGACCAGATGGACCTTTAGTGTCAGCAGAATCTTGTTGATATATCAAGAAAGCCATTCAAAGGTGAGATGCCAAAAGGGTGCCCAGAGAAGAAAAACCTGACAATGAGAGAGAAGGCTGGAAAACAAACAGCCTGCCAGTTCCCAGTGAATAGAGTTTAGAGACTGAGAGAAGTAAAGAAGCTCTGGGGAGCTGGAGAGATTGAAAAGAGAACAGCTATGTGTTTTTAGGAGTGCTCAAGGCTGTGTTGACTGGATTGGGGACAGAGAACCTCAGGCTAGCTGGCTTTTGCTCCAAATGAATGCCTTCCTGAAGAGACTGTCTTCTGTGCTTCTTGGAACTGTGAGTTGCACTGAGTCACCTGATGAGGTGAAGTCTCTCTCAGGAGTGGAAGTGGATGCTGGCATGATCACAAGTGGGTCAATGGGTCCATAGGGGGGAGGAGTTGTCTGGTGTCAAGGGAGGGTTGGAGGCCTAAAAATAGTCAGAATCAAGTAGGTGGGGCTGCACCAAGAATACAGGTGTTCACAAGATAGTGTAGCCTGGGTACATCCAGGGGTGTGCCCTGTCCCCAAGTGGAAGAGATGGAGTGGTCAGGCAAGAGTGCTGTGAGAGTGCCTGCCACCTGGGAGCAGTTCCCTCTCTTCTCTGTAGAGCCAGGCCAAGACAAAGTGCTTAACTATATATACATTTATTGCTACACAAAGATAAATATGAATAAGAAATATTAATTACATGAACAAACATTACAAAACACTAAATATTTACAGCAGAATTAATATGTGACACCATATACAATAACCTGCAATCAATACATTGTAACACTTTGAAGGACTATAAAATATAAACTGGATAATTCACAGCATAGGCAATAATTAACCCCGCTGCACAGAATGAATATTAACACTCTGAAACAGGTAAGTCAAGGCATCAAGACAATAAACACATATAGCATCAACTTAGATTAACCCAGGTAAGTTGAGGCAGCAATGCAATAAATGTACACAGGCAACAATACAGGTAAGTTCCAATAACAGGCAGTAAACATGTATCAGTTAAGAAAACAGATAAACCCATATAAACCCCCTTAAGGAGTACCCATAACTATATTAACCTTTACAGTATGAAGCAACATCAATCACAGGATATGGTGGTGCACTCAGCACCCCACAGGGTGTTCCCTGGAGCCCCTCACCTTTAGGGCCTTAGGATGTGGACACACCCCCTCCCACAATGGAGGAGGGTGGAGGCTGCAGACCTTCCTCTCCCAAGCCCACCTCCCCTGTGGGACCCACTTCCTCAGCAACTCCTGCTCCTGCTCCAAAACAGTTAAGGCTCATCCCCTGGTGGCCAGTCCTGCAAGGGCCTTTCTCCAGTCGCATCTCCGGCTTCTCTTGATGGCCTTTTGCCCTGCATTGGGCACCAAGGGTGCTCCTCTGGGAGCCAAGCCATTACTGGCTCTAGTTCCTCAGCCTCACACCAGGGGTCTTTTCCCTTCCCGAGCCCTGCTGTGGGAACCGGGGCTCTTTTAGTTTAATGCAGAGCCATACTCCAGGGCTCGGGTTACTCAGACTACAGCCAGAGCTAACTTGAACAGCCTTGGGCTGCTCTCAAGGTCAGCTCTCTCTGCGCCAACCTGCACACTGTGTGGGGCCCAAGCAGCCTCGGGCTGCTCCCAGGGCCAGCTCTCAATGCACTGATCCATGCACTGCCCTCCCAGCTGCTTGCCGGGTTCACAGGCTCAAGCTACCTTCAGCAGCTCCCAGAGTCTGAGCGCCATGTGCTGATCCATGCACCATCAAGGCTCAGGCAGGGTCCCAAGGACGGTCTTCTCTGGAGCTCCTCTCTCCTTGACATCCCTCACCAGGTCTTTCCTGAGCGTGCCAAGCAAGCTCTCCTTTTATATGCTCTGGGGGTTCTGCCACTGAAGTCCAGCAGACCTGCCGTGTTGCAGTACACAGTCCAGTAGCGGAGCTCCCCCCCCCACTCCCTTCAGGAATGGAGTGGTGCTCGTTTTCCCTCAGCTTGTTTATGATTGGTGGATTTGCTCCACCAACCAGAATTGAGGATTCTCAAGCCCCTAGGTGTGTTAGAGGTCAATCAGGTAGGTCTGTCACAATAAAGTTAACCCTTTCTTAGATCAGATTAACCTGAACTTGATCTAAATTAACGCACCTACTCAGGTGAACAAACTTAGATCTGGTGTGCCATTTTGGGATAATCATACATGCCTGTATGATTCAGTATTTAGACAGGGGTGCAGCAGATATATCATCTATATCTAATATACAGATATATATTATCCATCTATAGAGATAGAGATAGAGAGTTATATATATACACATCATCTAGCAAAACCTTTTCTTCACACCCCTTAAACCACATTTAAAGCCCATGCACCCATTACAATAAATACCTCCATGGTCCTGCACTCCTGTCTGGAGTCCTTTTCCTAACCCAATCTCAGTCTCTTAGTCCTAGCCCCAATTTTGGGTTTTACATTCTCAGTTCATTCACTGTTGTTGCCATTGTCACAGTTGCTGTCACTGTTGCTTTTGCTGCTGCTGACACTGCTGCTGTCATCACTACCGTCTCCAGGTCCAGTTGTCTTGCTTGTCCTCTTGCTGTCCTTGTGCACTCCCCTCTGAACGGGGGAGGGGGAGAAGTCTTTGAAGAGCCTGTGCCAAGTGTCCTTTTGCCAGGTGGAGTTGGCTGCAACTTCTCTGTCCTTGTAAGTTCCCATGGCGTTTGCTAGTACATCTGGCTCTTATGGACCTCTTGGGTCTCACTCTCTTGTTGGGAACCAGATAGCTTGATGTTAAAGTATTGGTTTTGGAAGGCCTTCAGGAGGTTCTCTCCTGCCACATCTTTAATGGAAAAATAAGTATGTTATTGGGAGTAAGATGCTATGTCTCACGTTCCCCAGGACTCTCCTTAACTTTGCTTGTTTGTTTTCCCAATTTGGGGCTCTGCCTCCCCTACACCCCGCCTTATGCCAACCTTAAGTTCTTATCTTCTGCTCACCACTAGGGTGAGCCACAGTGGTAATTTTTGTCTTGGCCTTTTTGATTTTAGAAAATAGGATGTGGGCCTTACTTGGCCTGGGTTCCAGGCTGTAGTGAAAATTGACTTATGGTCCTTGCTGTCGCTTGGTTACCTTGTTTTCAAGGACATCTCTACTTCCTGGTTGTGTCACTGCTGTGGTCTGGACTCCCAGTTTTCTTTTCCCTTTGCAGGGTCCCTGGCAATCCAGTCATGTCCGGAGACATCTGGGATCCACAGCTCGGATTTAGGTAAGTACCTTAGCCCTTGTGGGCTTGTCTCTTCTCCACGTACCCCTCCTGAAGCAGCCACCACTGCTCCTCTCTGGAGCGCTCTCCTCCTTGGGGCTTTTTGGCCCCCCCCAGAAGCCTCACATCCAGTCTCTCTGGCTCTGCTCTCAGCAGAGCTTTTATCTCTTCCTTAAGGGGCCGGGTGGTGAATTTGCACCAGCATGCCACCATAAAATGGGTCCATGCCTGGGCTACAGCCAATCCCGGCTCTTCCTGGACCCGTCATACTTTTTTTTTTCTCTTTTGTTGCCATGGCATTTTTCCCCACCATGGTTTCATTTCTGCCAGACTTCTGGTTCTTATCAGTGTCCCACCAGCTTGGGAGGTCTTTTTTCAGTGTAAGTTTTCCGTCAGGCAACTGCCCTTATCACAGTCCTCTCCTACTGATTTCTGGTAGTAGGACTGGAGTTCACTCAAAAACATTTTAACACAGTGTCTTTCCTTGAATTCTGTGTGTCTGTATATCAAGAGGTTCCTGGACTTCCACAGGGTGGTTCTGACACAGGACACAAACTGGTTGAAGTGGGGTGTCAGGGTCCCCTGATGTTTAGTCAGGTATCCGTACAGCACTGCCTCCCTTGTCATCAGCTTGACCCCTGCCACCTCTTCATGGAACCAACTTACCTTTTTCCACACCCCTTTGGCATATGGCAGAGCCATAGGAGGTGGTCACCTGTCTCTGTTGCACCTTGGCAAATTTCTCTGGGGCAACTGGGTCAAGTCCCTTCCCCTTCTCTGTGTCTCCACACCCTCATGGGAGTGTGCGGTGGGCTATTAGTCAGCTCAGGTCTCTGTGGTCCTTTCGTAGGTCTTTGTGGAACATCTGCTCCCAGACAGCTTGGTAGTCATCATCGAGGAGCAGCTCCATGGTTGATAGCATGTCTCTGACCACCTTCTGTATCTTCCTATGGTTTGACATAGTCACCAAGCTTTCATTCTGTAGCCTGTATTCACTCCAGAACTCATTCAGGACCCTTTAGAACCAGGGGTGTTCAATGGTCTACAGTTTCCCATTGGTTTGTGCGTACACCCCTGGTCTCAGGACGTGACCTGCAAAATACCTGACAAGACAGGCTGTTTTGGCCTCGGCACTCATTGCCAGCTCTACACCTTGCTCAAAAGAACAGAAAGATGTCTAGCATCCCTATGCCTCCAGTCCATTTCTTCTTGTTCAAGTTTCCCCCCTTCCCACCCGC
>NW_017729025.1:139541467-139573844 GCF_001723915.1 Gavialis gangeticus
CTTTAGAACCAGGGGTGTTCAATGGTCTACAGTTTCCCATTGGTTTGTGCGTACACCCCTGGTCTCAGGACGTGACCTGCAAAATACCTGACAAGACAGGCTGTTTTGGCCTCGGCACTCATTGCCAGCTCTACACCTTGCTCAAAAGAACAGAAAGATGTCTAGCATCCCTATGCCTCCAGTCCATTTCTTCTTGTACAGGGTCTTCCTTGCCACCTTCCCTCCTCTGAATCCCCAGAAGAAGACATACATGACTCTCTGGATTCTGTGGGTGACATGCTTCAGAGTGGGGAAGACCAGTGCAGGTAAAGAAGCACCGGTAGCAGCACCACCTTCGTGAGTGCCACTTACCACCCCCAATGAAGAGGTGGCACATAAGCCACAGACCCAACCTCTGCTTAATCTTGGCCTCCTTCTCCCAGGCTATCTGTCCACTCAGGCTAGGGCCCCCTGGGTGAAGGAGGGGGAGGAGTGGTTTGCTTTCTTCAGCAGGTTAAAGAGCAAAGGAAAGTCTATGACATGTGTGAGAGAGGGAGCAGGAGTGGAGCACGGGTCAAAGGAAGGCATGCTGGAAATGGCAGCTGCCTTCTATCAAGAGCTCTACACTGTGTGAGTGGAGGACCCAGGGGCCATGCAGCAGTGCATGCAGGGGCTCACTTGGGTCCTTGGGGAAGCTGAACAGCAGCAGCTGAAGGAGGAGTGGATTCTGGAAGCTGAAAAGACCCTCTGGAGTTTCAAGAACAATAATACTCCTGGGTCAGATGACCTCCCCAAGGAGTTTTATGTGGCCTTTTGGGACCTGTTGGGCCCTGACCTGCTGAAGCTTTTTCAAGAGCAACTGCGGAAGGGCCAGTGGGAGCTGGGATGGACAGGGGCCTCAGGACCCTGTTGTTCAAAAAGGGTGAAGGGTCTGAGGGAAGATATGAAAAACTGGAGGCATATTACCGTCCTGAATTTTGACTATAAGATGCTGGCCAAAGTCTTGGCCAAGCAATTTAAATTAATCCTAAGTTCATCCTAAAGTTATGCCACTCCAGGGCAGAATTATCTTGAACCCACTTAAGTTTACTCGTGTTCCATTAAAGGGTGGCCACTCCCTACAGCTATTCCATCCAATTTGAAGTCTTCCAGCATCCCAAGATGCAGCAGTCCTTTCTGAATTAGGGACACAGGGGTGCAGCAGTCATCCATATGATTTGAGTGGTCATCCATGAGGTTTACTTGTGTGCAGTGCCAAGCCATCAGATCCACAGGACCCTGCTGCAACTGAAGGATGCCTTCTAGCTGGAATGGGACAGAGGGCAGAAGTTTGCTGTGCTAAACCTGGACCTGGAAAAGGCCTATGACAGAGTATTACACTGGTTTTGCTTCAAGATGCTGACTGGGCGTCCCTCTGACCTTTATCAGTTGCATAAGGATGCTGTACATGGACATGAGCAGTGAAGTGCTGGGCAACAGGCTCTTGAGCATGAGGATCACAATAGAGTCGGAGGTCCAGCAGGGCTGCCCACTTCCCAAATCCTGTTCATCTATGCCATTGGATACCTGGCCCAGAATATCAGGCAGGACTACATGATAAGCAGATTCCAGACCTGGTGGAAACAAGGAAGAGACCAGGGTCATGACCTGAACATCCTATGCTAGAATAAGCATTCAGTAGAAAGACCCCTGTGGAACACATAGGACTATGAAGTAGCAGCCAGGGCCAAAGTCAGCTTGAGCAAGAACACCTGTCTGGCCATGGGCGAGCTCAGGGACCTGGAGTCCATGGGGATCTCACTTCCCTGCATGGGGACAGAAATCCTTGGGATGAAGTTTGACCCCAATCTCTTACCATCATCCGCATAGCTGTGACTTGCCAGTAGATGCTTGATGAGGAGGGTCCAAACTAGGAGTTAGGGGCAGGACTGGCTCACTTGTCCTACTAGGCAGAGCAAGTGCCACAACCCTGGAGGGCCCAGTGGCTGAAATGCCTACCACCACCACCTGGACTGGCTGGCTGCTTGAGCTTCAAGGTACCCAATCCTTTCTTTTCTGAAGCCTGCCACCCTATGCTACCCCTGCCTGGACTTCCAGCTCGCTAACTGGGCACTTCCTGAGCTCTAAAAAGATTGAGCCCCTCAGAGCTCAGGCAGTGCCCAGCTTGCCAGCAACCCAGCTGACTGTGGTGGTGTGGGGGAGGGGGTGAGCTGCTAGCCATCCAGACACCATCTGAGCTCCAAGGGGCTTGATCCTTTTTTCCTCCAGAACTCACTTCTTCTGCGCTGCTGCTGTGGCTGCTGGGAACTTTAGGACTGTAATGCTTGCTCTGCCCAATGTCCCTGAAGGGTGAGGTGCCATGCCTGGCACTACTGAACCCCTGTTTCCCTGATCACCCTGACTCAGAAGGGACCGCTACATCTTGGGATGCTGGAGGACTTCAACTTGGATGGAATAGCTGTAGGGAATAGCCACCCTTTAATGGAACAGGAGTAAAATTAGGGGGATTCAAGATAATCCTTCCCTGGAGTGGCATAACTTTAAGTTGAATAATGAGTATTTTATGTCATGTAAAGGTTTTAATATACAGTCCATCCAAGAGTTAACTCCAGAAACTGCCTCAACTTACTATGTAACAAGGCTCTTATGGAATAAAAAGCAGCAGCCACAAAGACCACTGCAACCTTCAGCCGGTTGTAATGCTCATACAGTAGTTTTACTGATAGTTTGAAGTGTGGGGATGAAACTTCTCCTCTAGTTTCCCCACCCCCAAAATTCACTCTGCATACCAACCTGTTGCTCTGTCTTAGAAGGAACTGAATTGTCCAAGGGATTCCGTGGTACAAGAATTGGAATAGGATAGAATATATGTTACTGATAGTTAACAACTAAATGCCTGTCTGGAAGGTGCAAATAAGCTAAAATCCACAAGGCAAGGCAGTTCTCAGCCTTCAGTAGGAACAGCTGACAGGTAATCCTTATCTGGTCATTCTGCACTTCTTTTGGTCCAATCTCATAGAAAAGACAATGCGTTAGCAAACTCTCCAAAGAAGCCACAATTCCTCTCATACATATGTATTGGAAGGAGAACACCTGGCCTTTAATAATATTGTTGTATGGTGCCATATGCAATGGTTCATTATCGCTCTATGCCAGTTTGGTGTTAGGTTGTAGGGCTGTGAGGCAGAACAATTTAGGTATCTTTGCATGGATCAAGAAACATGAGTTCAAGTCCTGCTCTGGACTTAAACTGAAGGCTGTCCCCAATAAATCCAGCTGCACCTGACCTGGGTCAACAAGTCAATGGCCACCAGCTGTGACCTCTAGAATGAGCTATTAGGTTCAGGTGACCCTAATAGATTTGAACTTATGAGAAATCTTGTTGCTATATCTATGTTGTGATGCAATCAACAGCAAGAGAAAAAAATCCAGTTTTGTGCTGACAGTAGATCTTTACCTTTTCCAGATGTGTTAAGCACAATGGTACATACTGTTGTCACATCCATGTAGAGCAGTCGTATTCAACCTGTGACCTGCAGACCTCTGGGGGTCTGCAAACTATGTTTAAGGGGTCTGTAAAAAATGTTTGTGATCAATCAAAAGTATGTGAATTCCCACACTTGCAATTCAAGGGTGTCCGCATCCCCTTTCAGAATTTTTTAGAGGTCCACAAATGAAAAAAGCTTGAAAAACACTGATTTAGAGCACCTGTTACTCTAGTAAGAGTAATCTAGGTTCTGATCTCTCTGATGTTAAGAGCAAAATCATCACCACTGGGACTAAATTTGGGCCTATATGCCTTTGTTTGTAATGGTTAGTTTGGTACTAATATTGCTTAAAGCTGTGAGAATAGTTTAATTAGTTGTCTTTGGGTGCATCTACACAAGACATTAAATGCACAGTAGCCTAATATTACTGTGCAGTAGTGTGTCATGTCAAAATTAGTGCTAGTACAGTACTGCACAGTAGTATTAGGCTACTATGCAGTAGCATCACTAAAAAGGCATGTGCCAGCCCTGCTGCACAGTAACTGGTTATCACGCATTGATTTAGTACTTGGTTATACAAGTACTAAACTTAATGTGCAGTACCTATGGTGCACTAATGGACATGTAGGCTTGCTTTTTGTTTAAGGAAAACAGGGCTTCCAAACAACTCTTTTTCCTCACCCTGTATACCTGCTCAGGATAAGGAGCATTAAACACTATATTTAAACCACTCTAATAATTATAACATATATTCATATCAATAAGAATCCGCTACAAGATTCAATGGTAGCTTGATAAAAATGCTTTGTACAGGAAAGAAGTCATTGTATACAGAACACTCTATCAATGTTTATTTATATGTATTTAAAAAATAGAAGGTTACACACAATCATTCTCTAAAACATTTTCATACAGTTTATTCTTTTTCATCTCTAAGTATTAAGACATACTATGTCAACCATCAAACCAATATTGTGATTAGACCTTTTTCTTCAGATTGTAATCAAGGCTCTCAGTTTTCAGGGATATCTTCCTATAATGTCAATGACTGATGAGTGTAATATCCAAATGCAGCATGTGGCCCTAAAACAGCTATTCTTGATGTGGCAGACAATACAGCAAAAATCCTGATTTTCTACCTGTACAATGAAGGGATGCATACTCTTTCTTAATTTTTCTAAATCTGTGAGTTTATAAGGTTACTATGTACAAATATTTTTCTATACAGAATTTTTTTTGCTATGTAGCCATTTTTCTAAAGTACATAATATTGTGACATATGAAAATTAAAAGTAAATTCTCAGCAGTCTTCTTCCCCTCCCTGCCCCTCCAACTGGGCTTTGCATATGCAATGTTATCTTCATGTACGCATACACCATAATTAGCATATTCAAATAGTTGCACATACTTTTAAAAGGTCCAAAACTCTACATATAAACAAGCAGTAGATTGTTCACCTGGAAGTAACAGTTATTCTATGGTGAGGGTGTTAGGTTTTTTAAACTGCACGTGAAGATGCTTACATTTGCAAGAGTAGTTTCATGTGTCTACATGCAGGGGAATGGAATCTAAAATTTGCCCTAAAATGTTTTGGACTATAGGAAAAATAAAAAATCCACACTGGGTGCATGTACATGAGACACTACGTTGCCATAGTGATGAGCTACGGTGACATAGGTCAGTGGGCATGATCCATGACACCACCACTACCGCACAGTAGCAACGAGCTACTGCGCAGTAGCTCATTGCTACTGTGCTGTAGGGTAAGAAACAACCTGTGCAGTGCTGGGACTGAGCAGTACTGGTGGTTACTGAGCAGTTAGGCACATGTGTAAACACACCCACTATGTGTGGAAATTGTCACTTGAAAAACAAAACTGTTTAATATTAGTGAAAAATAAACAAGACTTGATGTATACTTGTAGATTTTGTCTTGGGATTAACTTGGTTTCGATGCTTAAAGGATGACCTTTAAACTATTTCAAATTTGATTTAAAAAAAAAAAGGAAATGAACTAATACTAAGGAGCAGAGACAGGATACTAAGATTCAGAACCAGCTTTTCATTATGCTCCAGGAACTGTAAGCAAGCTTCTTATGAAAACATTGGTAAAAAACAAGTACTACTGTAATAATTAAAAAAAAATTCAGATTCCTAACAAACATATTTTTAGCTTATTAAAGTATTGAATACAAAATGAAAGTGAACACTGTTCCTAGCCAAACTAACATGTGACGTTTGACACTAAATCCTAGAAAATTACTAGAAGATATGGGCAGTTAGGGTCACATACCCACTCTCAGTCAGATGGTTTTCCTATTTTTCTATTACCTACTGCTTTCTTGAGATCAAATTAATTAAACCCTAGCAAAATGCTGAGAGAGTGACCACTTCAAAGGGCTTTTAAATTGAAAAATAAACCTCCCCCCTCCCAAGAATTTCTACAAATGCTTTAGACCTGGTGTGTCTCATTATGTATGGGAAAAGTGACACCTGTTTAGAGGAAAAATTTAGCTTTTTCTTTGAGCTTCTAGTGCTTAACAATTTGTTATTTTTAACTCCCTCGGTTAAGGAATGAAAAGTTCATTATGTACATGTATGGCTGCAGATATGATACACTAAGCATCTACATTTATATTTACAATTCTTTGTCGGGGAGTTCCGAAAAAGTAGGTCTATCTGCATTACTTCTAATTTTGCAGTAGGTGGCAGTAGGTAGTGAAGAATATACAGTTTAGGTCTCATCACATTTGTAAGGGAAGCTTAAAAAAATAGCCAGGCATTTGCTGCTTTTGAGTTACGAATTTATCAGACAGAAAAGAATTGTCAAACAGAATTTGTAAATTGTTACTACTAAACAGAAGCTTTTACAAAATACCTGCAAAATAAATTAAATGGATAACAAAGGTAAATGAAGATACAAGTGCAGTATACATCTGTAATAGTGCCACTATGTATGTAAGGGAATGCACAGTAGCAAATTAAATCAAAGTTTGCAATTTGGAAGAGGTTATGCTGAGCGACTTCATGAACTGTGAAAACACAGCTAACGTAGTTTACAAGTAGAAGCAGAAAATCTGCATGCTGCATTGCAGCCTCATGCTACCCAGGATCATGAAGTGTACTTTTTGATACAGCTTTTTTAAGAAAATACTGCCGTAATTGTTTACATGAAAAGCAATAGGAAGAGAAAGCTTAGGAGCCACGGTGATGGGTATAATACAAGACATTAATAGGGTTACGATAAGATGCTAGTTGTGGAGGGAGGTGGAGAGGGGAGCAAAAAAAGTTAGAATGATGCTGGCAGTATTTGCCTGATTCTGCATTCTTTGCACACTTACAATTTGTGTAAGTAATTCAAAGTTGGATGAAAAGCACTGTCAGAGAAAACCATTTTAGGTTGCAGTATATTATTGATTCATATTTTATACTTGTCTTGAAAATCTGGCCTGACTTTTATATCAAAAGTGCTCAGTCAGCACACACAATTGGTCCCAGATTTTCAAAGAGCTCAGCTCCCATTTCAGGCACCTCAAGCAAGTGGCTAGAATTTTGAAAAGTGCTCAGCAGCTCCCATCGGGGGCACTTTGTGGAAGTTGCTCACTGGGAGCTGCACTCTTATAAAATTCCTACAAATTATTTAGTTGTCCCGAGAGGAGCTGTTGGATGCTGAGCATTTTGGAAAATCTGGCCATACAATTACAGGGTTTGATTCCTATTTCCTAAGGTAAAACTCCCACTTAAGTTAGGGCATTAATTTTATTTGGGATTTTGTATATAACCTCTGTTCTTGAATGTTGAATGTAACAAAATGATAAAACCCACGGTAAGTTAAATAACAAGGGATTTCTTTCCACTTACAAAGTGTTAATCACTGATTAATAAGTATGATATGTTACTTATGCTAGTAGCAGATATTATAGATGGGTGTAAGAGCATCAACACAAGGGCTAGGAAGGGACATTTAAAAAGCCTGAGGCAGAATCAATCTAAGTTATGCGGTTTTCTGTAAGCAAGGTAGCTTAGACAGGTAGCAAAGAGAACACATATTCACTCTTTGGTGGTGGGGAAGGGGAAAATCTTAGACTGGGTTCTGCCATTTTTAAGCATGTCTGTGCGCCAAACTTCTGTTCTATTATGGTATAAACTGGTTTCCAATCACTTATACCGGTAAAAGTGTATTGTCTGTACCTGGCCAAGGTGTTACAGATACGTATAATGTATAGGTGAAATCATGGCTGATTTGAAGTCAGTGGATATTTTCCCATTCTTTCAATGACATGTTACACTTTAACAATATTGACTAACCACTTATTAAAATGGTTATTGACCCTTTAGAAGCTATTTATAAATGGAAGCAAAATACCAAATAAATAAAGGCAATGATCCTGCAACAGTACGGGTCTGTCAGGGTAGAAACCACAAAATAGCAGTATAAAAAATCTCCATCCACTCAAAGTAAAATAAAATAACTGTCAACAATTATGGGACTGGTTTGCAATTCATTATTTCAATTTTATACTTGTGTAAGTTTGGAGTAATACAGTGGTTAATTTGACCCTATATATGTATTTTTTTCTACTCCTTGCTGCTCCTTTCTGTTGGATAAAAGTATAGCATACAAAAAATAGATTGTCTTCTTGCCCCAACAAGAGATTGTGTAATAAACACCTCTTTAATAAATCTCCAATCAGGCTGAACTGTATTTTCCAAAGTAGATCAAGGTTCGCTATAAAATGAATCAGGATTTTCTATCGTCCTGTTTGTTGTTAGTTTTTTCTTATACCATTGGAAATATTAAATACTCATTTTTGATTACACTTGTTTTTCTTTTTTGCTATAAAAAGATACCTTTGCATGACATGACATATTTTTATTTTCTCGTTGTGCAATCTGACCATTTATGTTTCTGTGCTACAAATCTTAGAATGGCCACTCTTGCCCTGAATCATTTTAGTCATACTTTTTTTATTCCATGTGGATGGTAATTTTAGGCAGCAAGGCCATCTTAAAACCAGTAAACATTTGCACAGAAAATGCTACAAGTGACTCCAACCTTTGGACTCCAAAATATATAAATAAATTTAAAAAAATTAATAAAAAAAGGAAAGAAAAAATCATGTTTAGCTGCAGTGGGTGTGTCTATACATTTATTAATGTGCCTTAGGTATTGCACATTTAGTTTAGTACTTGTTTAGTAAAGTATTAACTCAGTGCTAAGTAACTAGTGTTGCTGCACAGTAGCACCGGTGCAAGGTTGTTTGTGGTGCTTGGTGCGCATTAGCCTAATAACACTGCATGTAGGCTATTAGCATGGTTTTTAACCACCATGCTACTGTGCGGTGTTATTAGCCTAATGCACAGTAGGCATCTTGTGTATACATACCTGGTACTGATTAACCACACCAGTGCAGATGAGGAACCTGTGTTGTTCTTAGGATAATGCTGTTGACTCAGACAGTTGATCTCAAGGATGATTTGGCCCTATAAGTTGTTTTTTTCAGTTATGTTTGTTTCCCACCCCCCCTCCCCCTCTCAACACACACTTCGGGTATCTCTTTCAGTTTCCTGAAATAAAGTCAATAGGAAGGTTCCTGTTGATTTCAATAGGCATTAGATCAGGCCCTAATTCAGAAAATGTAGTATAAAATTAAACCCTTCCTACAAAGATAGAAATGTACAAGCAGAGGATTGTGGGGGGAAGCAAATCTTAGTTTATGAAATAAGGAAAACAATCAAATTCAAGTTATATTGATAAAATTATCAGTGAAAGGATCTGATGGCCTGCATAATGGATTCTGTAAAGCTAATGCGTCTGATTATAAGTAGCCCCACTGCAGAACTTCACTGCATATGCATCGTGATTTGTTGGGACCTGCCTGTTTGGTCAGGTATTTAGCAAACAAAGCTAAGCTGAGATAATGTGTAGTGGGTCTTTGTTTTATTTTGATATTCTAGTTACCCTTTTATGTTGTCCAGTTCTCTTACCATGAGCCACCCTGAGCTGTTGTTGGAAAGGGTAGCATATAAACAGGGAACTGTATTTTCCATTTCCATTGGAAAAATGGGGAAAAAACATGAATTTTCCTTTTTAACAGAAAAAAACAGGTTTTTCATTTTAACAGAAAAACATGTGGATTTTCCACTTTTGCAAAGAGCTCTCTGTTGGCTGACAGAGTTCCAGCCTGCAAAGGGCTGCAGGGCAGGGCTGTGCAAAGCTTCGGTCCCTGATTCGATTTGTTAGAGATTTGGCCAGATTCAGTGGCTAAATCTCCAAATCTGAATTGAATTACAGGACCCTTTAATCTTTCTGAATCAAACTGGAACCCTCCGAATCAATTTGGAGAGATTCAGAAAGATTCAGATTCGGACGTAGAGACAGCTTTAAATGTTTTTCCATATACCTCTAGGTAGCAAGGGCTCATGAATGCTGCGATGCTGGGGTTCATGGAGTGTCCCACAGAAGCATGGAAGGCTCCCCAGTGTGATAGACAGCAGACCTGGAAGTGAACTAGAAGCACTTCAGGTTCACTTCTGGGTCCACTGGGGAGCATGCTGGGGGCCCCGCTTTGCCCTCCCTGGCTCAGCAACTGGTGCTTCCTAGGTCTCGAGGAACACCTGGGATCCCCCTGTGGCTGATCACTGAACCAGGAGGGGTGCAGGGGGGCCACCCAGCATGTTCCCTGGCAGACCCAGAAGTGGACTGGAAGTACTTCCAGTCTACTTCCAGGTTCACCGCCAAGCATGTGGAGGGCCCCCCTGCACTCCTTGTAGGATGCTCCATGTGCCCCAGCATCACAGTGTTCATGAGCTGCACCTGCTACCTCAAGGTATGTAGATAAACCATTTAAAGCTGTGCCTATGTCTGAATTGCTGATTCTCTGAATGAGCATCAAATCTTCAGATTCAGCCAAATCGAATCAGGGACAGTGATCCTAATCAAAGAATCGAATCACTGTCCCTGATAAAGTTCAAATCTGAATCTAATAGGGCCCATTTCCCACTGGGGGGGAGTGGGAGAAGGGCGGTCAGGCAGGGGGTGTCATGTGCGTGCTCATGCATACACATGGCCACCAGGTAGCCTGGAGAGCAGCTCCCACAAGTAGGTTTCGTGGGAGGGAGGGGGGATTGCCATAGGGAGTGAGGGAGTTGGGCAGGGCTTGGGCTGGGGCTGTGGCACTCCTGGGGGGAATAGCAGCGGCACATGCCCCCAGTTCTGTACTTAGGCCAGGGGCAGGCTGCCTGCTGAGGGCTCATGCTCCCTGCCCTGCTACCCTCCCCCTGGGGGTCTGTAGCCCAGTGGGTGGGACCCGGCACAACAGGGCAGAGCAAGGCTGGGTGGAGAAGCTCCTTGCTACTGCAAGCCCTGCGCTGCCCTGGCAAGGTGGCCCCTGCCTGCCCAGCAGCAGCAGAGGCAGGGGCATGAATTTATATACCTCACTGCTGCTGGGCAGGCAGAGGGCACCTTGCCATAGTGGCATGGAGCTCCCAGTGGCAGCAATGAGCCTCTCCACCTGGCCCTGCTTTGCCCTGCTGTGCCAGATCCTGCCCACTGGGTCACAGAGGCCCCGGCATGGGGCAGCAGGGTGGGGAGCCTAAGCCTGAAGTGGGCAGTCTGTACCCACCCCCCACGGGCTCCGCTCTGGCTGTGCTGCCTTTGGGGCAAGAGGTGCTGGGCTCTGTGTTCCGCTTCACTGCAGCAGCTGTCACCTCCTACGGGCAGCAGTCAGGGCTCAGGCACTGCTGTGTGGGGCAGGGGGCTGCGGACCCAGGTCCCTGGACATGTAGGCCCAGCAGCTTGGGGCCCCCTCCAGCTACGTTGGGGGGCCAAGGGACTGTGGGTGGGGAATGAGTGGCACCAAGAGGGCTGGAGTACTGTGGCTTGGGAGTGGGGCCTGGACCTGCATCCTGCTGAGTGAAGGGAGCAGGGGAAGCTCTGATTTTCCGTGATAAAGAACCCAAAATCAAATGCCAAAATTTACAGGTATTTTGAATTTATTTTACTATAGTCATTGAGGCACTGGTAGGTTTTCAACTTGCTTTAGAATTGTAAATATATATCAATAAGACATTGTTCTCAATTGATACCTCCAGATATATAGTGGCATTTCATTTTAATCATGGATTTTTGGATTTTTAACCAGAGAATTTGCAGCTTTTATCAAATGATGTGTGATTTTAAACAGGGAAAACCAGGATCCATGATAAATTGAATAAATTAACAATTAATTTAATTCATTTGCCAGTCATATTGAGGTGTGTGGTAAGGTGTCCTGTGTCCTGTGAGCTTGGGGGCAAGTATTACAGATGTTTTATGAAGTAGGCTCCCTAAGTTGTAGCTTTCAGTGGATTCTTATAACCCCTGCAAAGTTGAAGTAAAGGAGGATTCCTTTACTCAGTCTGCCAGAAAGTAAAAAAGTGCACCCTTTAGGTAGGATGTTTTGATAGTTACAGTAATAATATAAAACCAGAATATCCCCCTAGTCAGGTCAAGCACAAGTTAACTTTTCCATATAATCATGCCTGGTGACTGCTGCCCTGTATTCCTCTGTGGCAGCTATTGCATGCTTCTTCCCACCAAAGTGGTGTCCTTCTGTCCAGGCCTTAGCTTTCAGTTCCACCCACAAACATGCTGCTCCTGCTGTCCCCACCTTCAGCCAAACTTTGTTTGTCTTTGATTTTAGGCCATGCATTCTTATGGGGCTTTGAAGGTTATAGAGTCTCCTATTGGCTGGATATTGAATAGTGTGTGTAAGGAGGAAGGATTTCCATAGCACTCTATGGTAGGTTTAAATGTAAGGCAACAAAATTCCCACCTTGCATTGTGTCCAATACAGTATAATAAACTATTACCCAGTTGAATTTTTTCTACTACAGCCTTTCTTCAATGAAGATCACATTTTTCATGGAAGTGTCTATTTTTTAAAAAGTGGAACTCCCCACATTTTAACCCCAAACCCCAAACTGCAGTTCAAATGTTACCATGATGCCTCCTGGGCTCTGGTGTTGACATCTCATGTATGTTCTCCTGCTCCATTCTGAGCTGAACTCCCCAGATTGGAACTCCCATGATGCAGTTTGGTAGTTCAGGAAAGAAGTAATCTAGCCAATATCCTCCCCATATAGGAGAACGAGGCACCCAAACTGTAGCTGCCATGAAGCGCTATGGTACCTTTCCTGATGGAAAAATTCAGTACCAGCAAAAATTTGTGGTTGCTGATTTGTTTTCACTTAAAATGATAAAGTCTTTGGGGAAAGATATAGTTCTCTCTCCAGTTGTAATCATTAAAACCATTTAACACTATCCCAACAATGGCTACTGAAATTATCACACATTCCTTTTCAAAAAAAATTATACCACAGTGAAGGTTCAGTAAACTCACTGAGTGATGAAAGGGCCTTCAGTCAGCATTGTGTAGGAAGAGGCTGAGACTTCACACTTCATTACGCACTCTCCACTGTTTCAACTGCTAGGAATTTCCTATGTCTGAGCACTACATTTGGGAAGAAAGGAGCTGGGATATATATTCATGTTCATAGCATTGCCAATCTTGAGTGTTAAAAATCCGTGAGGTAGGCCGCAAACCGTCAGAAGATTGGCTTGCTTAACATGTTGAAAAATTTTTTTAAAAATCATTTGGACTCTTTATTTACTTTCTGGGGTTTGAGCTTTTAGAGCTTATTTTTTAGAATCTTTCTCTGTTACCATGAGTGCTAGACACTCCCTCCGCCCCCCCGATTCACAGGATTCCAGGAACTGGGGCTTTAAGATAATGACAAAATATCATAAGTCTCATGCTAAAATCAATTGTGCCCTTCAAAGCTGAGATATTGAAGATGGGGATTAGCATTAAAATACATAATGAAAATCTAGCTCTTTATTTGTAAAGGTGTTGCTCGCTTTTAGAAAATTAAACACCTATATGGTATCTCAGGGTCACATGAAGACTGTAGCAGGCTGTGAACTGAATATGGATCTCCTGAGTACCAGTCCAGTGCTTTAACCACAAGACAATTAAATTGCCTAAGACTGCATTGAATAAAAACAACAGTATAAGCCAGCGGAATAAACTGATAAAATTTGGCTGTAGTTGAGAGATTCAGTAAGCTTTATTGTACCATTGGTTTTTAGGCAGAACTACATGTTGATTTCACTGGGGATTTCTGCTTTAAATCTGATAATATGACATGACCTACTGTAACTTACTGTTTTGTCTTTTATAATAACTTCCAAATATATTCCTGAATGACATTATGCAGTATTGTCTATCAGCCAGCTTGAACCTCTTAACATGCTTTTAATATGTGCTAAAGCCAGAATGTCTCCTCTCCTGATTGTTTCTAATTACCACATATTTGCAATGTACTATATAATGGGTAAAGGGAGCAGTTACCGTAGCACATTGAAGCTCTTCTGTTTCTTATTTCCTATTCTGTCATTCATTGCTTTTTAAGAAAGTTTACTTTAAAAAGGTGTATTTTGTTGTTCTTTGAGAGAAAGTATTTCAGTAAACACTTTGACCAGAAAGCCATTTGGGCCCTGATTCAGAAGAATGTACCTCACACATTTGATGATCTGTCAGAATTAATTGAGAATACCTTAATTTAATCAAGTCCAGCTCATTAGGCAAACATTTACATTATTAATTTAAATACTGCATCCTTCAATAGCATTTATGACAGTAACAAATACTAACACATCCTGTTTTTAAAGCCTGACTTCCCATGTCTATAGAACTTGATGTGCTTCAAAAGCTACTGTTTTTAGACATAGTTTTCTTTTTGCCAAAGTTTTACCTTTTTGCAGCTTTTAAAAGTACTATTCAAAACAGATAATCAAAGGAAATATATGAGGCAATTTTTTTTTGAGGTGATAGCTTGTAGGGGACCAACTGCAGAGGTTTCTTACAAGCTTTTGCGTACAAGGTGTGCCAGTTGGTCCCCTAAAAGATATCACACCCAAAAATATTTACCTCTTGCATATTTAATGGACCACCATGACTACAACATCACTCCAACAACATGAAAGAAAAATGTGTTTTGCATTTAAAATTAAACACACAGTACCAACTTCATTCTTGTTGTTCTATTCAATTGGGATTGCACCAAAGATGAATTTACCCAAGGAACTTTAATGTTGTTGCATTTTTATCAATTTCTATAGAACACTATCCTAATACATAATTGCATCACTGGTACTTTAGTATTTTAACAATTCTTTTTGCTTTAGTGTTAGGAAAAAAATAATTTCTTCCTATATTGGGCCAAATCTGCCCCAACCACATCCACACCACCTCTGCCCACATAGTCCAGAGCAAGGAGCAGTAAATTAGCCAAGGAAAGTTATTCCAATGCATCCTTCCTTAAGGTGAAGCCAATAAGAGGTTTAAAACATTAACAAGTAATGTCCGTGCAGTGTGGTTGGTGAGGCTTGCAACAATTCAACATATTTATGTATTGCTTTTTCTGTCCAGGGTCCTAACAGGAAATCTTTTTCTGGAAACCAAGGCTCTATCCTGTAGGATGTAGGAAGCATTGCATGATGATTGGAGTCACTGGGGCGCTATATCAGTCTACAGTTCTACATTGCTGCACAATTTGGCAGATAAGGGGTTAAATGTCCCCTTTCCTATAAAAAACCCTTAGGGAGAACGGTGATGCAAAAACAGCTGAAGCTAAAAAAAAAAGTAGTCAATTCAGTAGTATGTTGGAGTATTGTTGAGGTCATGATGGTCCAGAAAATTTAGGAGAGATCACAAAAAAACCCCAAACCCTTGTCTCTAAGTTGTAGTAGTGTTGTAGTGATGTACCTGTGACAGTCCAGGAAATACATGAGACAAAGTTTTTTTGTGGATGATAGCTTTTACTGAACCAGCTGCATAGTTAGGATAGACTTAAACAAGTTACTGAATACAGGGTGCATCTACAGAAGACACTGACTGCACAGTAACCGAATAATACTACACAGTAGCACGTCACAACACCAACAGTGCTAATACGCTACTGTATAGAATTATTAAGCTACTGCACAGTACCACCACTTAAAAGATGTTTGCTGGTGCTACTGCACAGTAACTCTGGTTACTGCACATTTGTTTAGTACTTGATTATACAAATAAATGATTATACTTGTGTAATCAAGTAATAAATAAATGTGCAGTAACCACTGCTCAGTAGTATCTTGTGTAGATGTGTCCACAGTGTACAAGCCTATCCTAACCATGTAGTTGGTCCAATAAAAGATATCATGCAACAATAATCTTTGCCCCTTGCTTCTATGTCATTCCATCTCTATTCCACTTGGGTGTGAACCAAGAAGCTTAACAGATCTTTTAAAAGATAAACATAAGAGGGCAGTAAAACGCTCAGGCATTATTATGTATAACTCTAATAATCCCCATCTCCCTGCACCACATCTTAACTGCTGATGCACAGATTGCAGTTCTATCTTTTAAGGACAATACTTCAAAAGTAAGACACAAAGTTAAATCTCAGGTCTGTTGTATGTAAAAGCCTGTTAAGCTGGTGCTAACAGTTGCCAATCAACTTTCAAGGAGGGGGAGTATCATACAGGGTTTTTTTCATAAACAAATGTATAATGCAGACAGAAAAATATTGTAAATAGTCCAAGACATGGCAAATGCTGTTTGACGCACTATGGATAATGTTACAAAAAGTTATTAGGAAGCTTAGCAGGCATTTCTCACCAGAATTTCCCCATTTTCATTGCTGTTAGATGTATTAACATATTCGGTTTCAATATAATGTGTATGCTTCAGAACCTAGGCAACAAACAATCTAGGGTCTCTGCAGATCACGGGATTCCAGCCCATGGTGGTTTCTTCATCTGACAAAGTAGTACACATACTGGGATCAACAAATGCAGTATCCGTACCCATGTATAAGGCCCTACCATATAGGGCATTATCTTCTTTCCATTAACTCATTCCTTACCTACCTTGTCAACAGTGATAATCTAAGCAGTTAGTCTATAATTTAGAGTGACCATCTAGAGGTCATAATTGCTCCCCTCCCAGGTCTCTCATGATGTTGTACACCAAACATCATCTTAATGGTTGGCTTCCCTAATAAGTAAAGACAGAATTAAACAGCAGGTACTGAACTGAATCTTCATAGCAGGCACAGCTCAGACCTGCACTAATCAGCTATCTTTAACAAATGTTTTATAACCTTTCCCTGGCTCCAAGCACTATTTAGCTCAGCCTTTGGGGAAAGCTACTGATTATAATTAGGACTTGTAATTGTCACACCTTATTGCTGAATGTTTCTGAATTCTTGTAGTTGTGTTGCCCAGCCCTGACCTTTGCACATGTGTAGAGCAGTGGAGGGCAACTTTTTTCACAGGTGTGCCACAAATTAATCCCTGTGTCCACTCTGAGGGCCATACTGATCCACTTTCCTTGCTTGATCTGCTGCTCTATTTTCTGCTCCCTGCTTGATCTGCTGCTCTGCTTTCTGCTTCCTTCCCTATATGCCACCGTGCTGCCTATCTCCTCCCTAGTTTGCTGTATGCCACACACAAAGGCTGCTCACTGGCACTTCTGGCACGTATGCCACAGTTTGGCCACCCCTGATATAAAGTATCCCAACTACAATCCATGCTTCCTTCTCACCATTTTTCTCCCTATCTTTGAGCCAAAGTAAAATTTTATTAAGTATGTGGTTATACTAACCATACTGACCACATGAAAAGCAAAATGCTAGATTGCAGTAGCATGGAAGTTATTGAAGTAAAATAAAGTCAGGAAAGGGAAACATTAAAGTTCCTGTAGTAATATTAACTCAGCCATATTGTACATAATTTATATTTTCTGGCATATTTAACAACATAAATAAATATTTTAGGAATCATATTCAGGGCTCGATTGTTAACCCCTGAGTTCCAGTGATTAATACTTTACTCTGCAAGTACTCTCACTGAAATCAATAGCAAGCATGTGGGAATAAGTTATTTAGTGAAGATAAGTGTATTGCACTCAAGCTCTTAATTAGAAAAAAAAAGAAATAGAAAAAATTATGAATACTGAGGCAGGTTATCAGCCAGTTTGGAGCTCATCATATACACCTCTTCAGGGGTGAAGAAAGATGTAAGGTCATTTTTTGCTATGGTTAGGTTGTTGCCCATATAGCATATATGTGGAGGTGTTTGACCTCTCAAGGGCCCAGAACCCAGCTCTAGGCTGTCAGTGGATAATAGTCAGACTGGCTGGGAGGCTGGAGGCAAGCTGGAAGTAATGACCTACTGAAGAGGGTTGAGCCACAAAGCAGGTAAGAGCACTGCAGGAGGAAGGGCTGAGAGGAGAGATGGCAGGCTGGTATGCTGGAAGAAGCCTGCAGCTAAAATTGCTCCTCACCTAATGTCAGGAGAGGAGACAGGGCTGCGGGAGTGGGGGAGAGAGTTTGGCTTGTTTGCTTCATTTATTGTGGATTCAAGGTTGTTTTAGTGAAGAATAAAGCTAGTTTGAGAGCTGGAGTTACCTGGAATGGACCCGAGTCAGGTAATTAAGGCAGCAGGGTAAGCAACTCACTTCCAAGGTCATTTGTAGAAGGGAGAAGATTCAGTGTGCTGTAGCAGGCCACACCACGATGAATAAACCACTTTCCCAGCCCACTGCTCCCCTCCATACAGGACAAAGCCCCAGAATGAGGCAAAGGTTCTTCCTTAAACAGCCCTAAGCATGCACTAGCAAGCATGCCTTAGAGGGCCTAAAAGCAGCGGTAGTTGGACTCTTAAGGTACTTGTCTTACTTCTGGGATTAGGTGCATGGAGAATGGGAGTTAGTGAGTGGGGAAATGCTTTAGGGCAGACACATCTCAGGATCAGCCTAAACATACCCTGTGGGGCTTCTGTGTCCGGTGGTACAGGTGGGTGAGGAGTGTAGAAGTGCAGGACTTCAACTTGGTACTTGGCATGGGTAAGGGCTGGTACAGACATCCCTACATGAGGAAGGAGGAAACTATAAGGAAGAGTATGATTAACTCCAGGTTCACAGGACTGATTGTAAGCTGGCAGTCTTGCCCTGTGTAATCTTTCCTGTAGGAATTTTAAATTTAGTGTTTCCTGAGATTTTTTTCCCCTTCTTACAACAATAGAAACTTAACTTTTCATTAAAATGTTGATCTTCACATTCAGTTTTACTCACTGGCTAAATCTGACTAAGTATTGTATGGTCTAATATCTATTATTTATGTTGTGTAATTTTGCAGAAAAAATATGTGGAGATATATGTGTGTATACAAACATACTATGCTATTTTTTACTTTTTAAAAAAACTAAAAGAGCAAGAAAAAATACAGCAGAGAGTGCTGTTAGCACCATTAATAAATCTGCATGACCTGCATTTTCCTTAGTAGGCATGCTCTCTTTTGAATATTAAAAAAAATATTTGTTTAGTGAATATTTGTCATCTTTTAAAACATAATTTGTGTAGAGTGAATTCATTGTAAAGTATTGTCAAAAGGGGGTCTCTAACAGAGGCATTGTCTGTGGTGTTGGAAGGGACGTTCACATATAGTTGAAGGAAAATCCAATTAATATATGTGCCTGGAATTATATAACATAGGGAATAAAGTAAAATATTGCATTATGAGCCAGGATGAGAAAGGGTCAGTTTTTAGGTGAGCTGTCCAAGAAACAGATCCCAGAATGGGTTGTCTGAGAGACTCAATTTACTCGAGGGGCAGGGTGATGAGTGTGCAGAGAGGATAGCAGGAAATAATATGCTGTTGTTTGCAGATAGCATCAAATTATTTCTCCTTCTAGCTCATTTACTTTGGACAGTATTGTGATGTAACAGATTCAAGGTTACACCTTTTGTACCCTGTGGAAACCCAGGTGGGATTGGAAGTTCAGCAGGACCTATTTGCCTCTGCTCCCAAGTGCAGGGGGAAAGAGGAGGTGACATTACTGCCTAAGTGTGAATGCCTTCAGTCCTTTTGTGCACAATGCTGCAAAAGTGAATTTTCAGGAATGATGTAAGTGAGACAAGGAAAGAAGCTTGCAAGGTTTTGAAGGTCATTCTAACATACGGGCAGCTTGACAACAGGCACAGAAGCTATTGTGGTGTAAGTAGAAAAAAAAAGGACTCTAACTATTCAAACTATCTTCTTTGATGGGAAAAGTGAAGAAGGAAATGCAAAAGAAGAGCAGATAAAAGTACAGTGGCCAGGTCCTCAGTAAATGAGGGGTACTTTTCTTGAGCTCAGGATCTGGTCCATAAGCAGGACACTCTGCATGTAGAAAAATGTTTATTCATGGTGAGTTAGAAGGTTAGATTTAGAAAGTCACCAAGTTTTCTTTTGTCTGTTAACAGACTTCATGAAAAATACAGCACTATTATTTCTGACCAAGTGAGCAGTTTTAAGCTTTTAGACAAATAACCAATTTCATTCTTGCCTTGCAGTTAAGCACAAAAATAAAACAAAATGAAAGATAAATATACACAAGTGAGCTGGGTTTTATAATGTTTTGCAATCTTTGTTCTTCAATTAACTGTTTTAGGGGATTCTGTTATTGAAAATGAGACATAAAGGTGCTCTCAAAGCCTTCCTGTGCACCGTGTTTTTATTCAGTCTTACATTACTGGTATAATAATGCCATGTTTTATATACCCATTTAATATTTTTTACACCTCTCTGATAAGATTTCTGCCAAAGAGTTATATGTGTTTAATGGGATTAAGTGCAGGTGGATTTGGATAAGCACAAAAATATTATAAAATGATGCTGTTCATTTATTTTTATTTATATGAGCCAAACTGGTCTGACTTTTTCAACTAAATTTAAGTTCCTGAATCCATATAAATAAAAGTAGCCTATGGTTCTCTGAATACCGCTAAAACCTATTGGCACTAAAGGCAGGTCCTGAGCAACTCTTGAAAATGACTACATAGAAAAATATGGATTTGGGACCCAATTTTAGAAGTGTTTTGCACCTACTTATGTCTATGATAGTCCCAAAATATAGACAAGGTTTTTGTAGACAGTTGCTAGAAAGTAGGTGCCTGGAATGGGGTTCTAGTGCTGAAATATGAATTCTGATGTGGAAAACAATTCTCTCTTTACCTGCTTAGAGCTGAAAATTCCATATCCCCTTTATTTTGTACTGTTTCTACAGTAACAGCAATTCACTGGGAATAATGACCTCAGCATTAGCCAAATCTGCATTTCAAGCATTTGTTACAAATATATGGAAAGTAACAGGACCTTAAATCAGTGCGTTTTGCAAGGTGTTGATGCTTGACTCCCTAAGACTCCTTTAAGAATTCCAGTCTATGTGTAACACTATTTCTCTTTAAACTCTCCAGAGCAGGATACATGGTAAGTCAATTTTCATAATGCCTATACCTCACAGTACTTTGCAAACATTAAATAGCATTCACTATACTTATATAAAGTGAGTTATTACACATAATAGACCAGCTTTACAGATTTGAAAATGGGGGAGCAGGTCTGTTTAAATTGGTTTGCTCATGGTTACTCAGCAAGTAACTGGCAGTCTCACAGATATGAATGTAAAGGTCCTGGTTCTTCTAGTATCCTGGTTATTAGACAATGGGCTGTCTTTACAGGAAAGAACAATGTTTCTTTAAGGAACGGTGGGCATGTAATATTCTTTCATAGCATTATAATACTGAGTATATATTGTTCCAAGAGAAAGGTGTAGATCATGGTAATATTAGGTCATGTCTCTTCTCCTTTGTTTCTTGTTTATTCACTTCCATAATGAGGCAATTTTGCTTGAAATGATTGATACCTCATCATACATCACAGTACCGTTGGAGACAATTCAGTGCTTGAGTCTCCCAGGTACTGATATTAATATTGCATTTCTTCAAACTGGCCATCAAGGTTTCCTTGAATCTCTTCTTTTGCCTGCCTTTAGAGCGTCAGTGGGTTGGGAGTACCGGGTCTGTTTTGGGAACCTGTTGTTAAGCATCCTTATGACATATCCTGTCCAATGGAACTGGTGACAGTTACATGTGGCTTCAATGCTGGTGGTGTTTGCTTGAGCGGCTGTTTGCCATTAATTCAACTGATATGGAGGATTTTCTGAAAACATTATTGATGATAATATTCCAAAGCTTACAGTTGTTTCTGATTTGTTATCCAGCTTTTAGACCCATACAACGGGGTAGGGATGACAGGAGTCTGTTAGACAAGAAATTTGGTCAGAATCATTGAAGAAGCAGTTTCAGAAACATGCAAAGGTAACACCGGAAGATTTTATCTGGTGTTGAATGTTGTCACCTATGCTTATTTTTTGGAAAAGGTGGTTATCCAGGCAAGGGAAGTACTCAACGTTCTCCAAGAGTGGCCATCTGATTGTAATATGTGGAGGAAAAGCTGCTTGGTCTTGGGTGGTTAGTAAAGTATCTTGGTTTTCATGAAATTGACAGTGACCCCAAAAACTTTATATGCTTCATAGAAGCAATCAAGAGTGACCCAAAGTTCTTCAATTGAGTGGGCACACACAACACAATCATATGTATATTGGAGATCACTAACAGAGGTCCTGGTTACTTTGGATTGGAAACGTAACTGGTTGATGTTAAAGAGATTCCTATCCATAGATTCATAGATTCATAGATTAAGGGTCGGAAGGGACCTAGTAGATCTTCTAGCCCGACCCCCCGCCAGGGCGGGAGAACAACAAAAAACCCCAAAAAGAGAAATGGGACTCAAACGAGTCCAGCCAGGTAGGCATCCAGCCTCTTCTTAAAGACCCCCAGGGTAGGGGCCAGCACCACTTCCCTTGGAAGTTGGTTCCAGCTCCTAGCCGCCCTAACCGTGAAGTAGTTTTTGCGGATGTCCAATCTATACCTCCTCTCCATCAACTTGTGCCCATTACTCCTTGTTATGCCAGCGGGCGCTAGGGGAAACAGCGTCTCCCCCAAACCCTTCTGGTCCCCCCTAGTGAGTCTATAGACGGTCACCAGGTCCCCCCTCAGCCTTCTCTTGTGGAGGCTGAATAGGTTCAGGTCCCGCAGTCTCTCACTGTAGGGTCTGCCCTGTTGTCCCCGGATCATGCGGGTGGCCCTCCTCTGGACCCTCTCCATGTTGTCCACATCCCTCTTGAAATGGGGCGCACAGAACTGGACACAATACTCCAGCTGTGGCCTGACCAGCGTCGCGTAGAGGGGGAGGATCACCTCCTTGGCTCTACTCGAGATGCACCTGTGGATGCACGACAAGGTCCGGTTAGCCCTGCCAACCATGACCTCGCATTGTCGGCCCATGTTCATCTTGGAGTCAATAATGACTCCAAGATCTCTTTCTGCCTCCGTGCTCTCGAGTAGGGAGTTCCCCATTGTGTAAGTGTGCTGCTGGTTCCTACTGCCCAAGTGCAGCACCCTGCACTTGTCCGTGTTAAAACGCATCCTGTTCCTGTTAGCCCACCCCTGTAACCTATCCAGATCCCTCTGCAATCTCTCACTCCCTGCTAGCGTGCTCACCTCCCCCCAGATTTTGGTGTCATCAGCGAATTTAAACAGGTTACTTTCCACCCCATCATCCAGATCGCTAACTAGAGAGGGAAGTCTATCAGCAGTGGGATTTGGAATAGTTATAATAGAGATGGAAAAGAGTGTTGGTGCAATCACAGATCCTTGGTTTGACTCCAGTTCTAATAGAGAAGGGTCTGTTTCTGAGACATTGCTTAGGTAACAAGTTTTGTCAGGAATCCAAATCATATTAGGATCTTCTAGGGCCTCTCTGTTGATTGAATCAAAGGCCTTAGATTAGTGAAGGCCATGTAAAAACCTTGGTATTGCACGTGCACTTCTCCAGAAGCTGTCTAGCAACAAAGGTCATATTTATTGTACTCCTGAGTGGTCTGAAACTATATTGGGACTTGGCTAGAATCTTTTCTGTGTGCAAAGTGAGTCTATAGAGCAGAATGTGGGTAAGGTTCTTCCTAGCTATGGACAAGAGTGCCATGATAATTGCTACAATCCAATCCACCCCCTTTCTTGAATATGGTAATAATTCTGGTATCTCTCAAGTTCATGTTCCAAATTTTCATAATAATGAGGTATAGTGGATAAGAGAGCGTTTTTCTAACTTCCTTATAAATTTCAGCTGATATTCCATCTGTTCTGTTGTTCTTCATCTACTTAGTGGTTTTCAAGCCTTCTTCATAAACCAGTGGATCTGCAATGTAGTCCTTAATGGAATTTTGTGGAATGGCTTTGATAGTATTATCTTTAATGTTAGAGTCTCAGTTCAGCATCTCTTGAAAGTGTTCCTTCCACCTTACGGGGATGGTAGAGCTGTCTTTAAAGAGTGTTTTTACATCCTTGGACCTCAGAGGGATGACTCCTTGTGTTATTGACCCATAGATAGCTTTGGTTGAAGAACTGAAGATTCTCAGCTAGGATGCCATGGCACCATTGGGTACTCTGAGATCTTTTCAAGGTTGTTGGGTATGCCTCACAATGGAAGCACCCTTAGGTGTGCAAACATAATTCAAAAAATAAACCCAGCACATGTTGTGACTAACAGCAACTTTAGCATCTCTTTTGCTTTGTTCTCCTACCACTTGTTCTTTGCTCTCAAATTTTCCTCTGGGTGTCAGCTTCAATGTGACATTAAAGCATTATTGCATAACAACGTATTGAATAATAGAATCATTTATAGTTTATAATGGATGGCAAAACCACAGATGCTTCCCCAGATGGTGTTAATTTTCATGAGGGTCTTTGGGAAAAAAAGTACAAATGTATTTTTTAATCATGATCTACAATATATCAATTTTACCTCTTCCTACTTTACTTAGTATTACAATGGTTAAAAAAGCCCTTAGTGCTGTTTAGGAGAAAAGCCTTGTGCTGAAAAGTAAGGGATTCCAGTCGTGCACTTAATCAAAGTGGCATTTTGTACTCTTTGTTTCTGTGTAATTTCTGTGGCAAACTCTTGTGAACTGTATGTTGTGCTTGTATGAATAAAGTCCAAAGTTTGAAATTGACTTAGTTGTTCCTCATGGTGACAGGCAAAGGAAAAGGTTCTTTGACTTGATTCAAGCTGCTGCAAAGAAATGAAAAGGACGATTTAAAAACCACAAACACTTGGCTGAAAGATTACAGATACTGAACAATAAGTGTCCACAGCAAATTGTTGATTGGAGTATCTGTATTAGGTGATGTTTGTAGTCTCTACATGTAGGGCGATGGAAAACACAGATTATGGCAATGAAAGTAGAACAACAATGGAGTCTGATTCTTTGTTTCCACTTTTCAAAGGCTTTTTTTTTCCCTTTTTTTTTTCTTCTTTTTTTTGATAAGGCCCAGGAAATTGTTAGCGACATGCTGGTGGGAACCTATGGAAAAGAATACACACTATATCAATGGTGCAGTTCTTATCCCAAGAGCTGTGTTGGTGGGTGTGGGAATAGCGTGCTTTCAGTGTGTGCTGTTGCAATGAGATAGCATTGAGAAACCAGGGAAGAGAACAGTACAGATTCAGTCTAGGGAACTAGGGGCTTTATCCAGCAGTAATGTGTGTAGAGAGACAATGTAGCACTATATTTGGTTTAACAACAAAGAACTGTAAAAGGATTTGATAGTAAGGGATTGGCAGAAAAAGCTGAATGTCTGCAGTACAATAAGAAACATTTTAAAAAGTATTTAAGGGATATACTTATGACTTAAAATGGTGGTCTTTAGAATTATTAGTTATCTTTAATAGACATCATTATTTTAGTGCATGTTCATTTACCACAGAAGAAGCTCTATGTAATAAAGGTCTCAGGATTCAGTATTGCAATTTAGGAGTAAGGGGCAAGCAGCAATGTGTGGAAAAGTATAATTGACAATCAGTTAAATATTTCTAAAATGCTGTTATTATTGCTTTTAACTCAAAAGAGTTGGCACAGTTTTTAAGACCTGCATTACCAGGGCAGTCCCCCAAATGCTACATGATTCTCCTCTCTGTCAAGCGCCATTCTGTTTTAGCATATAAAAGACTTCAAGTTATGACCCTGACTCAGCAAAGTACTTAAGTTTGCCAGTGATGCTATCTGAGTGCTCAAGCCAGTAATTCTCAGCTAGGATGGCATGGTACCACGGGTACCTTGGGAGCCCTCTAAGGGTGCTGCAGGCTGCCACACAATGTTAGCACTATTAGGTGTGCAAACATAATTCACAAAATAAAACCAAAGTTCTTACGTAAGGATTCATAGTATTAAAAACCTTCTGACCTGTTGTGGTCTTTCTGAGTTCTTTGAAACAGAAGAATTGTCCTTTTTTTTTCTGTAGTCTAAAAGAGTAAAAACTAAGAGCTGGCATTTTCTAAAGGATGCCTCAAGTCTCTTGAGGGGTGCCTTGAGTCTAAAAAGGTTGAGAATTACTAACTTAAAGATATAGATAAGCACCTTGCTGCAACCCATCTATATCAGAAAACAATGACATACTAGTATTACAACAAACCAGGAGAAGTGTGCTGGAAAAGTAGGATTTCTGCTATTAAGTAGTCCAGTGATCTGGCTACTTCAGCTATTATGTGGTTTCGCTTGTGTCCAAATGCAGCTTACAGGTTACTTTGGAAAAGTGCACCATTCCACCCTACCATGCTGGGCATAAATTACAACTCAGGATGTGGACATTCTGTGGACATCTCTCCTGACTTTGTGTACATTTAAGCCTTCTTCCAGCATAAAACTGTGGGGGGGTTTTAAATCATGCAGGTAGAGGACTTGTGAATATCAGTGACTATTCATGATTAGTGTTCAGCAGGTGCTGGATGTAAGTTTTTAAGTATCCTTATTCAATCAAAATAGCCACCTACAGGAATCAGCTAAAACAATTGTGCAGAATGATTCTGCTTCTGATATAAACCAAAACCATGTTGGTAGCCTCTGTGGAGCACTTAGTGGGAATCTGTCTATAGTTAAGAAAGAAACGTGTATAACTAATTCCCTTTGTACTGCATTAACCTATTTTTAAATTACCATTCCAAAACATATTTGATGGTTTTGTGACTGGCATGAGTTCCATTAAGACATGAACAGATGCATCTAAATTCATTGCAATAGTTTTAAATGGAAAGATGCCCTCAGGATTCCTTACTGTTATATTGAAGTAAAGTTTTGAAATGTAAGTGAATGGCTGCCACTCTATCTATACTTTTAAATTAATATTGTATAAAATGGTAGCTGCATTGTAAATTTACAGTTCATTTGGCATTTCCTCAGTTCTAGAATAACACTACTTTGACCTGACCTTAGAATAACTTACAGTGGCCTTCAATCAACATGCCAGAAACTTTAACCTTATCTGGTAGTCAAAATATATAAAAGAGAGAAATAGAAATGAAGGTTAAAAAATATTTTTTCCTGCATGCAATTGTCCAGCCAAATGAAAAAAGAGGAATATTAACTTTATTATATCTCCCATGCAGTCACAAAACATACCTTGTAGAGACATTCTAGTAATTCGCAGTGAGAAAACGTGTCTATAATGGTGTAGTGTCCTGTAGGACTCTCACCATTTTCTGCAGGCATTGAGAAGATAAATAAAAATCATGGGTAGAAAATGTTGTTGGTTTCTTGGTGAGGAGGGGTAATTAGGGTGAGCAAAGGCTTCTTCAGAACATATTTTCATTTATTTTACTGTAATATCCTTTTTAAAGTGGATACACTTCAAAGATAATGCAAAATTGGAAGTATGAATATCCCTGCTTTGTAGTGGATGTATTGCAAGCTTCTTAAATAATTAAATTATGTGAGTTCTGAAAATGGAGTGTAATTAGTCATTAAGGAGCAAACTGTATTGCTGTGCAGGGTTGATATACTCTATGCAAAATATCTTTAAGCTTTATAGGGTTTGGTGTAATTTCTAAAGCTGATGAGTAGTAAAATCAACTGTTGTGTACCTTGTAACATAAGCAGCAACTTGGCTAATAAGCTATATAACGTGTCAAATATTTAATTTCAATATAATAAGAGTAATTGTTGATAGCTGTGTTTGATTTTCTGCCTCTTTTTTTTTTTAAACAGAACCTCGGATAGGCATCTGTCTGGGGTCATCTCACCCCAGCACTCTTTCCTGCCTAGGCAGGGGGTCGGACTCGATGATCTGTTGAGGTCCCTTCTGACCCTAGCATCTATGAATCTGTGAACCTTTGATAATAGATTATGGACTACAAAACACCATTCAGATTAACATTAAGGTTGTAAGAAGTCAAGGAATTCCAGTTCACTGGAACTGGTTTGCTCATGTGACTGGCAACAGGACAGGGAAGCCTTTTACTTGTATGCCAAAGATTCAAATTCAGACCCAGCCAGTACTGACTGAAAGCTGTTATCATCTAATGGCCATAAAGATATATAAACAGAAACAGCTGACTTCCTTCCAGTTTTTGTGGGCTGATTCCACATCTCAAAAGCTACCTTCCCAATTATCTTAGAACTAACAAGCTTTACCTTGTTATATGTCTTGGCACAGAGGCCAAGGAATAAATTGAGGTATGAGGAGTTTGCCCTTAGAGATCAAGGCAGAGGCACAGTGATGATTCACCATAAAGAAACTTGTACTTCTCCACTGAATTTGGCACTATGTTTGAGTAGATGTTTACCATAACTTTAAAGACATGAGAAATCCTAGCTGATTCCCTAGGGCAACTCATTCACTTAAAGATGTACATCTGCTAAATTTCCCTGAAAAACTGGTTCAGACAATGTATGAACTTAGTTTCATGTTTGGTTTGTTAGCTAATTGTTTCATAATATTTAATAGGATGTTGTAAATTAGGAATTTTTTACCTATGTGACTATTTCTTTAAATACATATTTTTAGACCACTATAAAGCCACAATTAAGGTTGCTTAAATACATACTTAATGTGCTTTAGCCTAAGGTGCATTAAGGTGATTTAGGTTCATGTCTACATGTGGACATAGCAAGGCACCTTAATGCAGTTCACTGGGCAGCCTGCCCTAGTCAGCAACCTGGACAGCCTGTGGGAGCCTGGGGCAGTGTAGCTGGGTGGTGCAGCTTAGTGCCGGCCAAGAGGGTGGGAGCCTTCAGTCCCCCTGGACGTGATCAGCCCAGTCCCAACCCCAGCTCTAACTGCCTCCCTGTGTTCCTGCCTCCTCAGCATCAGCAGCCAAGCCCATGGGACCCTGTGCTGCCACTGGGCACAACCAAGACAAAGAAGTGGTAGGTACTCTTCTATTAGTTCAGACACCGCAGTCTGAATGGTGGTTCTGGCAGCAGTGGTCCTGTTGGTGTGTGGTAAGTTGGCAGAGGGGGCAGGAGATGCAAGGGCTCCTGTCAAAGCACAGGAGTAAGGCCCCCTGTGAGTCCCTGCAGGGGAAGAGGGAAGCACAGTGTGGGTAAGGCCTTTGCTAGTGGCTCCCCCATACCTCTCCCTTTGGGTGGGTTTGCTAGCTGGGCAATGCAGCCCTGCAGGGGCGGGATGCCTCACTGCACTCCCGGGATTCATGCACCCATAAAAGCCCATGCTGGGGCTCCCTTCCAAGACAACAGATGGGCTGGGACTGCGTCTGACCCCAGGACCCAGCATGGCTTCTCCTGCTTCACCCACCTCCATCCCAGGCAAGCGCCTGGCCTCCATGCCAGACACTGTGGGTGGGAGAGGTGGCATCGGCTCCTGGGGGTTCTGTGCAGTTTAGCCTGGGCAGGCCGGATGCAATGCAGCCAGAGACTCAGCTATTTCCTTGGCCCACTTGATCCAAGGCCAAGGCCCTGGACACATTGTATCCAGCCTGCCTGAGCTGAGGACATCAGGGACATCATTGGGACCCATCCACAACCCCATAAGGTAAGGTCCTTCTGTCCATCCATCACACACCAAGCCAATTTTTTCTGTGATTCTATGGTTGGACATTCATCCATCAACCTCCATCCTTCTTTAAGTATGATTCCTCCGTCCACATCCAGGGTTGTATGGAAGCATGGCAGTAACTGGACCAGGGAGGAAGTAGTGGATCTTATTAGTATTTGGTGGAGAACCAGTAGACACTCAGTTCAAGCCACAAAAAACAAGTGATCTTCAAGCAGATTGTCATGGAAATGCTGACCCACAGACAAAGCTGTGATTGGACCCTATTCCACTCCAAGTGCAAGGTAGTGAGGCAATGGTTCACAGGAGCAGAGAATGCCAACCACACATCAGGTGCTGTTTTACATGCTGCCCTGTTTCCCATATTCTCTTTTCAGGCCAGACATATGCAAATGGTAGCAACAGACCCTCAGCACCAAATAACAGCCCAACGCTGAGGGCAGAGACTGGGGCCCAGAGAACAGTCAGGCAGAGGAAAAGCCACATGCGCGTGAAGATGGACATGATGGGATCTGTGGTGGAAACCAGCTGATCCTGGATCAAGAAAGCCAGAAAGTGGCAGGAGGAAGGGCAGATGTACTATTGCTGTTGCATGGCAGTGGTCAGGCAAGGAACCAAACAATTCTAATTCTCTTCCATTTGTCTTGCCATTGAGCAGATTATTAGAGGCACTTATGGAGCATGAGAGATTAGAGTGGGAGTCCATGGATTGCCTCATTCTGTACTGACCTTGAAGACAAAGATCATCCTTGATGTGTTCACCATCACCTTGCTCAACTGGAATATCAGAGTATCCAAGGATCCCTTCTGCCACAAGTCTCTCCCATGGCTGAGGCTGAAGTAAGCACCACCTAAATTCAGCCAGCCATTCACCACAGCCATTTACCACCAATATCCAGCTGTGGCAGTCAGCGGTTGGCTACCACTTTGCATGGCACCATTCTGACTCCACAGTGCTTGTGCTGCAGCCATGCTGGATGTGGGGCAGCAGCAATTGGCATGGAGACCTTGGCAAGTTTTAGGTCCAGGCTTTTATGGGTGTGTTGAAGTGCTGAGGCGCTGCTTTGCTTGTGTTTGGCTTCTGGTTTTGTTCATCCAGGTTTTGGTCAGCTGGGAATTTTCTGTTGTGCTGTTTAATATGAGACCTGGCCATTGCCTAACATATGACTGTGGTCTGCACTGGATGTATAGGGCTGGAGCACTAGCCAGTTGGCACAGGCATTCAGGAGAAAGAAAAGAATCAGGGAACAAAACAGCTTCATCAGAAGCAGCTTGCCTTGCCCAGCCCTCTCCTTCCCCATGCCTGGGAGGATGGCTCAGCAGCTGCAGGATGGCTCAGCAGCTCAGCAGCCAAAGAAACCAACTTTAGCAGAGAGAGTTGCCTGGCCCTATCCATGCTCTCCCTCCCTCCATATTCTCCATGCCCAGGATGCTGGCTTGGGAGCTAATGGTCACCCCATCCACTTCAAGTCCCCTTGGCCATCTAGTCCCCTACAACAGGTCCTGTATGATGCCAGGGCAGGTCAACACAAAGATCTTCTTTGGCACCATGCCCATTCAACTTTTCCACGGTCTCCCCCAAATATCCTGCCAGTCCTGGAAATGACCGCATGATAGCACAAGTTCCATTGACAGTTTTGTTGTTTGCAAAAGGAGACCTTGCTACATGCCACCATGCCAACCCTCGCCCTAGAGTCTAGCACAGTGGTCTATTAGCACATCTTGCATATGGAGCACCAGATACTTGGCCTCGGTGTGGCGATACACAGGCATAGAGCCTGCAGATATTGGAGATTGCTCCACTTAGACTGGCAGTTGTTTGCACAGAGGTTCCCCTGGGCCTTGCAGGTGTCATGTGGGATGAAGGCAGAAACCACAAGGTATTGTGGTCTCTGGCATCCAGGCATGTCCATCAGGCTCCCAGAAGCACATTCCATGGCCTGTCAGCAGCTTCTGGGCTGATAATGAAACAGTTCTTTATGGACATCCAAGATGCCCATGAACAGCTTCATCAGCAAGGGATCTAGTGGGATCTAGCAGGATCCCCAACCAGCAGCAGGGATACAGTCATCTTTCACACTTCCTCTCCTGCTATGGACTTGAGAACCCCAAAATGGTTTCTCACGTACTGGAGACCGTCAGGGTAGCAAGCTTCCATACTGTGCTGGTGACTCACTTCTCAACAGACTAGACACCCTCATGCCTGTAATCTGTCTTTAGAGGCAGGAGGCAGATCCATGCAGCTCTCCATGAAAGTGCTCCCACTCCCACCTGGACGTGCAAAGGTTCATCTTCAAGGCAGCAGCTGCTGGCATGGAAGGAGACCCAGATGTAGCCACAGGCCACTTAGTGGTTGGCACCAAGTAAGTGCATGAACTTTTCCCTGCATGAGTTTTCCTTCCTTGCTGACTAAAGTCAATTCATCCAGAAGGGCCCACTGACAGTGACTTTTCTACATAATCTTGAGCTGAAGCACATGAAACTGTGCCAGAATGGCCTGCAAAGCAAGGCTCTCATACAGATCCATTCTGCAGACTTCCTGCTAATAGCAGCAGGAAGCAGTGATAGCTGTGGGTGGCAGTCATAGCCGCAGAAATGCCACGTGGTCCAGGACAGCAGTTACAGAGTGATTTCCACCAAATTCCTTTCCACAAAAATTTTACCACACACTCCCACCTGTCCCACTGAGTGCTTTGCTCAGCACTGGGGAATCTGTGGGAATTTATAGACACTTAACTACTGGGAGGTATGCTGTTATGTGTCCTCTTACCAGCTATCTGCTGGTGGAGAAGCAGAAGTACATTTAACCACTCACTTATTCCAACTGGAAGGGTGATGTGTGTATATGCCAATCCTGTGACTTTTGAGATCTGGGACAAACACAGGACAACTTAGAGATAATTGTGCTATCTAATCATACCCTCATTGTATTATTATTTTAAATAAAATCAAAGGTGCCCAGAGTGGCAGATGGGCTCTTTTCAGTGTGTTGTTATAAATAACTATAATGAATTAATTAATTGTTGTAAAGCTTTTCTAGCGTCTCCAATGAAAGGTGCTATAAAAGTACAAAGCATTATCATTCAAGTA
>NW_017729025.1:139578844-139604895 GCF_001723915.1 Gavialis gangeticus
CCTCATTGTATTATTATTTTAAATAAAATCAAAGGTGCCCAGAGTGGCAGATGGGCTCTTTTCAGTGTGTTGTTATAAATAACTATAATGAATTAATTAATTGTTGTAAAGCTTTTCTAGCGTCTCCAATGAAAGGTGCTATAAAAGTACAAAGCATTATCATTCAAGTATTTATTTATGGTTCTATATAAAATGAAAAATCCTCAAACACTCCAAAACAGAAAATTAACTTTATTTTTTTCTTAGTGTTTGCCAAATACACAGTATAAATGATTTGTTTTTAAAATTTATGTTAAACTGGGAGCAAAAATACATATGGTTACTTTCATTGCTGACGATAGGCTGTGTGTTGATCATCCTTTAGTGCATTTTGAATGATAGTTGGTCTGTAGGGACCAGTGAAGACCTCCAATTAATTATTACTGGAGAACATGAAATCATAAACAAAATTCCTTGTAATAAATTTTTAAAATGAGATTGCATGTTTTATTTACGGTACTGGTCCATTTTGGGCTTTAAATCTGTGAACGAAAACAAACACGCTTTTTATCAAACTGAAATAAAAATATCAATAGTATTTCTTTCTTATCAAAGTAGGACACACAATATGTGAAGTGGACTTCTAAATAACTGTAAGGAGAAAAGCAAGGAAGCATTGAAGAGAAGAAAAGATTTACTTTTGCCATGTTTTTGAAAGTGTTTGTTTGATAAAATATATAAGCAATAGGGAAAACAATGAATGCTTCAAAGCATTGTGATTACTCTTAGCTTTTAAGCTAGCCAGCATAATGTTTATGTATTAAGGGAAGTATACGAAGAAAGCAAAACAAAATACACCCACTTTTCCACCTAAATCTACAATTTCTCTGGCTATGGATACACAGAAAGGTTACCATAATATAGGACACATTACCTATTCTGACAGTAACTGCTCATATCCCTAGTCTTATCCTGAGGCTAATGTGAAATAGTTTATTCTGAAATGAAAATGGGATAAACTACCTGGCATTTCTTGTGGGGTGAGAGTGTGTATACAAGAAGTTACCCCAGAATACCTACCATCCTCTTAAGTCCACACCCTAGCTAGTCTGGCAGTACCTTGTTCATGTTGCCATATGTTCTATTTCATGAGCAAATTATTGGATGTGAAAATGGGGAGCTAAACACTCAAGAAGAGCTTATAAGAGGTAGACCTGAAGACAGATTTAATATGGCAGTAGACAAAAGAATTGAATTGTAGAGAGAGGCATGGATAGATGGCCAGTTCTCTCCCCTCTCCCCCTCTTTCTTTTTCTCTCTCTTCTTCCACTTCGCATTCACATACATGCAAAATCTAGTACTAAGGCTATTTGCAGACATAACGCTTCCCCCCCCCATTCCCAAAAAAACCCGGTGCTTTTCTTTAAACCCTGCACATGCCCAAGAGGCAGCATTTTAGTTGGAGCTGGCTCACCCAACATCTGTATAGATTGAATGTTTTAGTGGGGCTTTTGGCACTTTTATTGAATAGCTGATTGACTCAGCTTTAGATAAAAGCGCCAAAAATCCCCACTGTAGTGCCTGATCTATACAGATGCTGCAGAGCCAGGTTGAAGTAACACAGTGCTTCTTCCAGTAAAGGACATTTATTTCTTTTATTAACGTCTGCAAGCAACTTAATAATCAACTTTTCCTGCATGCCTACCCCTTGGTGGCTTTCCTGGAAGTTTAGGCAAACCCTAGAAAATGGAAGAGGTCTATCCCTTGCTTGTAACACCACAATTTATCTTCAGTCCTAAAAGTAGTGTATTTTCCAGCAGATTAAGTTTATTCTGATGTGTCCTCTTAACATTAATCATAGTTACTTTTCCATTTGTTCTTTAAAATGCTACACACTGATCTGACGCATGAGGATAACAAAAAGTCTGTGTGATAGTGTAGGTAGATAGCCAATAAGAACTTTTATTTGGCACCTAGATATTATAGTTATCACAGGGTGGGAAGGATATCCAAATTAGGCTAATGTTCACATTTGGGTTTATCACTATTTCCCTTGTCTCCCCGCGTCTTGATTCAAAATACCAGCTCTTTGGGGCAGCATCAATATTTGTGTTAGCTAGCACCAGAGTGACTAGATCTTTCAAGAGTCTTTAGATGCTATTATAACACAGATAATAACTCAGTCCACTCTTGTACGACCGTACCATTTGGAGATCTGCAGAGTAACATGATCCTTTCTTGGTCTATTGGTATAATCTTTATTACCTCATAGGCGTATGTGGTCCCTGGGTACTGCAGGAAATAATGGATTGATGTTGACATATTTCTTTCCTTCTATACTGAACAATCTTTTTATTTATTGGCTTTTGGTTCCTTTTACCCTTACAGAGAGCACAGTAAAAAGCAACTCCTTTGTTTACAAAAATGCATGGCAGAATGACAGACAGTGCATCAAAGGTACTACTGCATAGGTCCAACCAGGGATGGAAGCCCTGTGATTGGCTTTCCATCTATCAAAGGCAATACCCTTCGGCATTTTTGCGGATCAAACAGCACTGTTTTCATAAATTTGATTTACTGGCAGTCCCTGTTTGGAGTATGAATTGTCACTTCTGTTGCTGCTGTTTCAGGTCAAATATGACAGAGAGGACCATAGCAGTCAGAAGTTTCTATGCTGCTAACATCTGAGCAATATCCCCAGACAAAAAAAAGCCCCTTAACAGACCTAGAGCAGAACAGTTAAATGTCTTCAAGGAATACCCTCAGTACAGAGAAGACTATAAAATGGAGTAGGCCCACACAGGAAAGAATAAGTCCAGGAGAACCTAACAACAAAGCACATGTCAATATTTCCTTTAGACAAGACACAGCATGATTGTTTAAAATTGTCACACTTCTGACAGAATTATTTAGTCTCTGTTGTTTTCTTATTAATGTTGCAATGCAATTTGATAACTGTTGAACATTGGCCAACAACAAAAACTGTACTACAGTTTGTTTTCTTGCCTGTGCCATTTCTTTAGCACCCTGTACTATTCCAGAAGTAAAAGCGACAGGGAGTAAAAGCAGCAGGGAGCAATTTCCCACTCCCTGCTGCCAAAATGACTGGGAGCAAATTTGACCCTGGTCAGCTGTCCACATATGCCTTACTAGGCAGTAACTACTCAGCAGTTTATTTGCTTACCTGCATTTGTAGCAAATTAGCTGCTGAGTAGAGAACATTACTGTGCAATAAGGGTCTGCATGTATAGATGGTGTACTGTACAGCTTTGGAGGGCTGATTTTTTTCAGAAAGGGGTGCATGTGTTATGCAACTTGCTCTACTGTGCAGTAAAGCATCTCGTAGAGACACGCCCAGTGGGAAGCAAATAAACATAGGAATCTCTTTGCATGCAAACACCTGACCTTTTATAAAGTAGCTCAGATCAGATTTAATATATATTGCCAGGCACTCTACCTGGAATAGCATGCATCTCCAGCAGTTACATGCAAGAGATCAAATTGCCATATTTTCTTATATAGTTCATGGCTCCAAATAAGACATGCACCTTGTTTTTTGGACAGAATAATATAGAATTTTTTTCCCAGACTCATGGCAGAGAGCTAAAGGCAGACAACAGCACAATTGCTGTCAGCCAGCTCACTCTCTGCTTCATGCAAAAGCTCCAGTGTTAACCCTTTCATAGTCACTGCTAAATTGGCCACAGCTTTTGGCTGCTAAGCCAAAAGCTACTGCCAATTTGGCAGCAGCCTTGAAAGGGTTAACTCTGGACTCCACTCCTGCTACTTGCTGGCCCTGAGAGAAGCAGCAGCCATTAGAAGACAGCCTCTCCATGCTTCTGTTTCTTAGTGCTTCTATGCCAGCAGAGAAAATCAATTTCCTTGATTAGGACACACACACACAGCTTTGGAGGGCTGATTTTTCAGAAAGGGGTGCATGTGGTATGCAAATAAGTATGGTATATGTGCTGGTCACCTGAAGAACTGGCCATACCCCATTGCCTCAGATCCTCTCAGCACTATACAGTGCTGGCCAAATGGGACCTCTTTGTTCTCCTGAGAATGAATTAATGTGTTGAAGAAAGGAATTCCCCTTTACCTCAGTTCAAGCACTCCTAAGTGGCATGACAGAGGATTTGTCCATTGTCATTCAGCATTGACCTGGCTCTTAAGAGTTTTAGCCTCAACTACAGTGGGGGAAAAGTTAGGCCATAGCTACATGTTTGCTTAAAATGACACTCTAAGGGTGGTTGTACATGTGATGGAGGTTCTCATCTGATCTTGTTATCGTCTGACCTTAAATTATTTCTGAAATTTCCCTTCAAAATAAGTTTTGCTAGAGAAAAAATCTTTTTTTCAATCTGGCACATTTAAAAGAAAACATTTTAGATGCTATTTGGGGGAAGAAATAATAACATGGAAAAAATACACCTTTGTTGTGAACAGTTGTTTTATGCAAGTAAACAAATAAGGAATGCTTGAAGTGCTTAGCCATCAGTGTTTGAAGGTCTGTGGCAGCATCTGAAAGACAAAAAGGGAAATAATTGATTAGTGGATTTTGTTTGATCTGTTCAGGGATCAAAGGGACAAATACTGTCTACAGGGATGAAAGGGGGGAGAAATGCTCTCTGTACTGACTCAGTTATCTAGTTATTCATATGCTCTTATTGTACATTAGAGAGTTGCCTGTACCTGACCCTCTGTCAGGCTTGAGGGAGAAAAACAGAAGTTGTAAGTACTGTGTGCTGCAGTTCTGAAAGGTCCTCATTAATCACAGCTGAAGAATGTCATTTGTAAGAGTGTGGATAAAAGCCTATTTGGGCTATTTTTTTCAGTTTGGCCTTGAAAGTCAACATAATAGTACTATGGTACATTACTCTGGGACAAAAACAGGCCATTTAGATCCTGATCCTACTAAAACATATTAATACAAGCAAGTAATTATTCCTGGGCCGTAACCACTTAAATATATGCCTGGTGATATGATAACCAGACACCTAATGGCAGTAGCATAATTAGGATGGGACAAGTGGGGAACCTGTCCTGGGTGCCAAGTATGAATGATCACCAGGATCTCCCCTGCCAGGAATCTGCCACATCAGGGAAGCTCTGTGCTGCCTCTGATTAACCGTAAGAGTTATAAAGTACAGCACTACACCAATCAGTATACATGGAGAGCAGGGAGTGAGTGGCTTAAGCAGAGTGTTGCTCCCCTCTTCCAACTCTCGCAGGAGCCCTTGCAGCAACAAGGGAAGCTCTTCATTACCTCTTGTTGGCCACTGGAGTTGGGCATCGCAGCACTGCACCCAATAGTATATCAGGGGGATGTGAAGGAGGGGTGTGAGTGGCATAAGCAGAATGGTTCTCCCCACAATCTAGGAAAGCCTTTGCCAGACAGGCAATATATATGTATCAGATGAGGGAAGGAGTGAACAGGGCACCAGCATCAGCTCTGAGGAAGTCCAACCATGGAAGAGCTGACATGGCTGATGCTGAACAGCTGCTCTAGTGGCAGTGGCAGCAGCAGCAGCCAACACAGGTAAGCTTCCCTTCCTCTCACCAATGCCACTGCATACCTGGTATACCCTTGCCAGCCCCACTCAGCCCCAACAAGTTCCCTAAGCCACCACCTAATTATGCCCATTAAATACTGTGGGCATAATGTCTGTTTATTTGTAAATTATGTACATAAAGAATGGACACATTTTTTTTAAATGATCTATTTTATTAATCTCTGTGTGATTGCATTTTTATAAAATAACACATCTATGTTATGCCCAAACTATTTTGACTGTTACAGTATTAGACAGTATTTTTGGAAATGTAGTTAAATTCATATTATACCTGTGCAGTAAGCTGGATATTTTGGTACACTATAATGTGTATTATCAATAATTTAGTAATTACTACAATAACACATTATATGAATGATACTTTATCTTGTTTAATAGAAGAGTCATCTAAATCATAACAGGGCTCATCTTTTAACATGTCTGGTCCTTCTCCTTGCCAAAATCTAAACTGTTATCAGTTTTTACCCTGCATGTAGAGCATGAGCATCATGTTAATACATAATGGTCCTATAGAAATCTATCTTCCAAACCCACTTATTCCTTAGAACTAAGAGCTCCTTTACTTCTCCCCCTCAAGTTCAGATTTCTGAATACTAATCCAGGTAAGTTATATGACTCTTCATATAGTGTATTATTCTGTGTGTCAAAGTCAAGGTATATACTAGTGTATTTTAGATTATGGCTGTTTGTAGAGAATAGTATCCCTATTTATTTTATCAGGGTTTGGGCATTTTTTTTAATTTGAATACAAAAAACATTAGCATCAGCTACTTGAAACCTTCATCCTGAAAAAGTGTGGTACAAGGCCTGACCTCATTAGTCTTTTCTGTCAGTTCTCCAGAAGATAAAAATGTCTGTGGGGTGAATGAAGGTATGCTTGGTTTTGGTGGCAAACAAATTTCCTAATGTCCTCTTGTAACCTGGTAGTCCTGGATGGAAAAATATAAAATCTGTGTGTCGGTCTTTGCCATCATCTTCTGTTCCCTCACCATATCCTTCCAAACATGTGGGATTCATGGTCTAACCAGGGCCCTGATCACGGCCAAGATGAAATTCACTACAATTTTTCCCTGGCACTGAGAGAAACTTCAAGAGAAACAACTTTATTTAAACAAGTGTTTCAGGAGATTAAGGGCACTTCCTGAATAAGTTAAGGCAAACAAAGGACAGAAGACCCGCAACAGAAAGGTTGTTTCCCCCTCAATGATCTGTTTGAAAGTGTTTCACACTCCTCCTGGCAGGAGCACTGTATAGTTTGAGGGGCCAATGAAAATTTACCATAAATAAAAATGAAGTGAGAAATGTTTCTTCTGAAAATTTAGCAAATTTATTGCTTTTTCCTTGGGAAGGTAGAGTTATACTTGAATTCAGACTTCTTTATACACTGCATATTAAACAGTAATTTTTAATTAACCGCTAATAATACTTTTATCATTAGAATCGTGTGGTTGTTAGTAAAGTTAACACTTATAGGCATCACCTGCTCCCATTGAAATTAATGCCAAAATTCTAGTGGACTTCAATGAGGGGTGGTTCATGCGTTCATGCCCTGAATTAACAGATGATTTAAATACAGTAGTTATAGACTCTATTTCCTTCTTTCTTACCATGTCATCTTGTGGCTATTTTTATTATTGTTTCATATGTCCCTAAGTTAAACTGTAAACAAATGGCTGGTTCAATCCAATGTAAAATAATTGTTAAAGTCAAGGAAATAATAATAATAATAATAATTCTTCAAAACAATGAACACTTTTTTTATAAAATGGTCCATAAAAAAATTTCCAATATTTAACCAGTTCTTATCATCCAGTTTTCTTTCTCCTCTCCTATTAAAAATATCAGTTTTATTTTCATGCTCTTATCCCAGAAAAAAAAAAGCATTTAATGGCCTAAGTAGTTCTAAAATTTCCTAGCTACTAACTTTGATTACTTTATATTTACTCCTCATTCTCCCCATCCATTATTTGGGGCCATAAAGTGCTCCCATGGATATCAGTGGGAGTTGTACGGGATGTGCCACAAATGTGAAAACAGCCTTTTATACCTTAGATCTCTTAAGTGTTTTAGCTTAGCTGTTCAAAACATCACTACGTAAATCAAATCACTCAGTTGCTATACTTTCATCTTTTTTTTTTGATTTCTGGCTAAATCATTCTAGTTCTTCAACTGAGTGAATAGATTTGCAAGAACTGTCTTCTGTTGCATCACTACTGAACTCTAGCTTCAATCTGCATTGTTGAAGGATTTACCCGAATGTTCTATTGTCCTATTGATCTATTCTCTTCATTTCCAGCGTCACATTGTGCTGGGAATGTGAAAAGAAAAGAAACCATTAATGCTACAAGATTTTCTCAGCACTTCTGTATACATGTATCTATCCTTACACTTGCATGGAGTGGGGGTAGGAGGGAGAGGGAGAAAAAGAAAGCTGGGTTGATTTTTGTGCTTATAATTGCCTTCGAGTTGCAAATTCAGAAGCTTCTCTTTCAAATCTAATACAAAAATGTCTCCATATACCCCAACAATGGCTGTGCAACAGCACATTAAAAATATGGCATGCAGTAATCATTACTTTTTTAATTAACTCATTTTAGAGATGTTCCTTCCCCAAGGGAAGATTACTGTGTCTCATCCTGCAGGACTGTAGCATTCCCAGTAACATCTATGTGTATCCAGAACTATTCATCTTTGTAGTCATATGATGAAATAATATTGGCCAGGAACAGATCCCAGAGGGAAGTTAGGCAGAGGCCAGCATGATTCGGTCTCTTGTCAAGGCTAAGGCCATGAATGAAACTTTAAAAAACACTCAGTTTTACATTAGCAGCTTTTCAACACCAACACCACTTCTTTTAACACTATCTGGCTTCAGTCCTATCACAAAGGCTGTTTTCAATTGGAATTATTAGTTGTCTTGACCCAGAACTTTAAGTAAATGCAGTATCAAAGTTTTGTAATGAGCATGACTAATGTTTTACTATTTCATTTCTTAGTGTGTTTCACTAACCCCATCTCACTATTTAGTACGCTTCTCAGCAGCTGAGGCAGAGACTAAAGACAGAAGTGAAGGACAAGGAGCTCCTTTTTAGAGGCAGTTTCTTGATGCACACATTGGCTCAGTGATGTGGAAAATCAGAGAATAAAGATCAGAGAATCAAGTGCAGCAGTCAGTCAATGGGGCACCATTCACAAATGTAATTTGTATTTTTAAAAACTCAAGCAAACCATGTTCAAAACAGATGCATGGAAGCCTGACTTAGTCCTGATTTATAACAATGACAAGTTGAGCCTTTTCCTTTAGAGATTCATTCTTGTTTATCCCAAGTTCCTGGACTGGAGGAATCTCTCCTCCTCTATGATCAAAGATTTGGGGCTTTGTGGAAATGTTTGTTTATTCCTTCAGAGACAAATTCTCACTCATTCGGTTGTCAGCCAAAAAGCTACTCTTGACGTTTATTCTGCATAGGAACTGCCTGAACAGCTGTTTGATGCAGATTGCCAGACAGCCTCATAAAACTCCTTGATAGTTGGAAGCCAGGGGAACTTATAAACTACCCTACGTAAGAAAAGAGTTAGCAGATCTCATCAGAGCCTTCCCCATTTTCTCTTCTCAAGGGTAAATAGATGAGATTCAGGGTTTCTGACTGCCTGGTCAAAAAGTCATGTTAACTCCTCTCACCATAAGCAGGTATTGCCAGATTTTCTTTGTTCAATGAATCTCACAGTAGGGTTGTGTGAAACAGGCCGTATTTGATTCAGATTCGGATTTGGCCCAAATCATGGACAGTGATTCAATTAATTGATTTGGATCACTGTCCCCAGTTCTACTTGGTGGAATCTGAATCTGAAAATTCAATGAAGATCTGGAGAATTAGTAGCAGACCTTGGCAGCAGACCTGGTAGTGGACCAAAAGCAGTTCCTGTCCTTTGCTGGGGAGAGTGCTGGGGGGGCCCCCTTGCATCCCCCTGGCTTGATGACTGGTGCCTCTTGGGTCTGGGGGCCCCCCCCGGGTCCCCCTGTGGTTGATTACCAAGTGAGGGGGGCGCAGGAAGGCCCCCCAGAGCTCTCCCTGGCAACCCTGGAAGTGGACCAGAAGCACTTCCAGTCCACCTCTGGGTTTGCCACCAAGCATGCTGGGGCCCCCCCCCCGACTCCTGTGGGATGCTCCATCCACCCCACCATCGCAGCATTCACGAGCCATGTCTGCTACCTTGAGCTATGCAGAAAAAACATTTAAAGCTGTGTCTATGTCCGAATCGCCAAATCTTTCCAAATCCCTCTCAAACAATTCAGAGGGTTCCGATTCGATTCAGAGATATTAAAGGGTCTCCTGATTCAATTCAGATTTGGAGATTCAGCCACCGAATCAGGCCGAATCTCCACCAAATTGAATCAGGGACCGAAGCTTCACACAGCCCTATCTGTCACACACAAATCTTTTCAGGCACTGCTGGAAGCTGTGGGGTGGGGAAGAGAGAGAGTTTCTTAGCTGGCTGAGCTCTGTGACTTCAGTGGGATTGTGCTGATTGACATTGCTGAGATTGTGCCTGCAAAATTTCACTTCTCAAAATACGGTGGATTGGTACTGCCTTTTTGGAGGAGGTAGTAGAGAAGCCCAGGTTTTGATCCAGGGTCAAAGGAAGGTACTCTTTATTTAATCCTTGAATAATTTTAGCCTTTTTAGTGTAACTGGTCAGAAATAAGAAAATACTTTTACAATTTTTTTCACTATTCCTTTCCCTCCCCTTCCTCCCTGAGTTTTGTTGGAAGATTTCCAGCCAGTTCTACCCTGGAACAATATCATCCAAGGCAAGAGTTCAGACAGCCTCTGTCTAGTTCAGTGATTCTCAAACATGGGGTAATCTGGGGTACCGTGTGCCTCAAGATGGGGGAGCAAGTAGCCCAGGCTGCCTGCTCCCCCATCTCAACATGCTACTTCCCACCTGACTGGGGTACAGGGTACCTCAATGTGAGGGCTGTCTGCTGGCTAGCCCCATGCTGAGCCACCCTGTGCCCCAGCCAGCCACCTCCACAGTACATGGAGCCCATCTGGGAGCCAGGACAAGCTGGGCATAGGTAGTTTGCCTGAAGTGGAACAATATGTCCCTCAACAAAGGACACTTGCAGGGTTGTGCATTGCAGCACAAATCAGCAGCACAAATCTGTGCTGCTATTATTTGTACTCCTGCAAGCACATGCCCCTGCTCATCTGGACATGGCTTACGTGTGCAAACATGATTCCCAAGGTAAACTCAGTTATTTTAATAGAAAATACACAGTGTTAAAAACACTTTGACCTGTTTTGGTCTTTCTGAGTTCCTTGCATCAGAAGAATTGCTATGTTGTTCTCCTGTAGTCAAAAATCAAGTGAAAATTAAGAGCTGACATTTTCTAAGGGATGCTTTGAGTCTTAGAAAGTTGAGAACCGCTAGTTGGATTATATACCTCAATGCTGGTTCTGTGCTTACATAATAACCTTTCATCTTTACATTCTGAATAAACAGCAATATATAGTTCTTTATTATCATCTCATTGTTCATTTGAGGTGGGCTTGTGTCTGTAGCACCAACAGTCAGGAGAGCTGGATCTAAATGGGTGCTACTGTTTAGATCCAAGTCATTCAGTCTCTCTACACTTCAGTTTCTCCAAACCTATGGACCCCACTCCTTTGATAACACTCTGAGACATGGATAAAAAGTGCTAGATAGGTGTCCCCAAACTTTAAATGCATCTCAATGTCCCTCTGAAATATGAGATTTTGATGCTTTTTTACAAAAGGGGAAACTGGGCCAGAGAAAAATATCACCCACTTGCCAAGATCACATTTTTGCCACAGTCACATTTCAAGTCACTGTTTGAGCCAGGTATAAGACTCAGGAATCTTGATTCCTAATTCTTCCCTGTGAGATTTTGCTCCTTTCCCAGGACTGAGTTCCCTTCCACATTCCTCACTTTAGTTCCTCTCCACATTTATTTCTATAGGAAGTTTATTATTACTGGGCACATCTACACAAGATGCTTTCCCGCAGAGTAGAGCAGTTTACTGCGCAGTGAACATGCACATCTACACATGAATGCTTACTGTGCAGTAACTTGCTCTACTCACAGGTAAATGTATCCCTCTCTAACCACATGAAACTAGTATTACTTCTGTCAACACATTCTGCTCTCAGAAATCCCACACAGTAATATATGCTGTTTTCCTTAAAATGCTTATATATTTGACTCAGATTTGCCTTGGTCCACCCATAACTTTTTTTTTAACAATCTTTCAACAAACAAGTAATTTTTCAGACATCACAATGAGCTCTTTATTTCTGAGCCGTGTAGAAATCTCAGTAGGATACACAGGATTTTGCCTTTAATTAGAGCTTCTAACAGAAATGTCAAAGAGAGACACAGCTACCTTAAAGCATAACAGAAAAATACCAATTTGTTTAACTACCATATTTCTAGGAAGCAACCTCTTCTTGGTTTTGGGAGGCCATGTAAATCAGGCCACATTGTTGGGAAAAGGGAAGAGGAGGAAGCCTTGGTTCTGTTTTCAAAATGGACAAAAGTAAAGAAGTTGTCTGCTTCTCTGTTCACTTCTCTTTTTTTCCCCTGTGCTTAGGATGAATTTGGAACTTTTGGAAAGTAGCAACAGTGATACTTAGTGCTTATTAAATACAAAAGTTCAGCTTCCAAACTGCCTGCTTAGATTTCTAACAGAAACCTTTTCTGGGATACACTGGGAATACTCATTCAGAACAGTGTGTTTAAATCGAGTAATAATTTAGTGCAAATTTAAACAAACTTCTTGATACCTAGTGGTTCAGAATAGGTCAATTTAACCTTGCTATTTCAAGTTCAGCTGGGTTAGTAAGGAAAGAAGGAAGTCACACAGGTTCGAAAGAGACATGGTTACCACTGCAAAAGTCTGAAGCACCAGAATGATCCAGATTATCTTTTATTTCTGTTTCTTCATTATGGCCCAGATTGTGACCACTAGACATATTCCCACGTTGTTCTACAAATATCCGGTTGACTTCAGTGGGAATATTCAAGGCATAAGCTACTATTCAATATGAGTAATGAAGTTTAACTTTGCCTATGAAATTACTGCCACTGATGCATCTCCACTAATGGTACCTGAGGAGAGGACATCTAGTGTAAACAAGGCTCCAGGTGACCCAGAGCATCCATTAAGCGTTGTTCTGTGTAGAGCTACTCAACCTGAAACATGCACAAAAACTTCTTAATTCAAGTATTCCTCCTATTACCAGGGAGTAGGCTGCATAGTTGGAAATTTTAAGGCAAGAAGTGCATAACAGAAGCAAGGTTTATGATTCTCTTCAGACTGAGTGACATAAAGAAAGGCTGTCTCTAGTTGTAAGTCAGTCAAGATGACATAATGTAAAAAAGACAAATAAAATGAATGGCAATGGCCAATTTTTACCTCATATTGGTTATTCTGAATTGAACCTATAAGCAGAGACAGGAATAGTCATTTTAGATACTATCCATGAAACAAGACAACAAAGACATACAAAGCAGTTTTATGAGTTTATAGCATGTTTCCCATTAGGCAAATGTGGGTGATTGCCATAAGAGCCTCTAAGCTTTCATCCATGGACATTGTACATTTCGACCCCATTTTGTCTTCAACAGTACACATGTTCAAGCCATATGCACATTAGGAAATTGTATGTTTTGTTAATTACATTATTCCCATCTTCTGTTTTTCACCATATCTCTTACTTCTCTCTTTCAGCAACAAATCTAGGCATCTCTGAATTTTTTTCATATCTAACTGTATTGCTCTTTCTTAGTAACTTGTTACAGATAATATCACCCCTTCCATGAAATCATCTTGGTAGACATCTGTAAACATTTGGAAAATCTTTCCCTCGTTTAAGAAAGCTGTTTCTGGCTAACTCAGGAAAACACGGTCCCTACCTACTCTCTGACAAGGAAAAGTGGGAATCAATTACTTATGAACCCATTTTGAAGCCTCTCCTCCCCTTGGCCCTCCGCTTGGCCCATTTTGAGGCAACTGTACACTGGTTAAAAGCAACCCTAATGTCAATCATGTAGACAATGTTCTCTATTTGCCTGCCAGTCTTCAAGTTCTTTGTTTCCCATGAACATTTGATAATATCTGGCCAGAGAATGTAAAAAAAATGTTCCAGCAGATTTACAATCTCAGCCTAAGTAGAGGTGAGTGCCAAGGTCATTCCCTTCTAAATAACTAGTGAAAATTGATGACACTTGGAACATTGTTTTCCCCAAAAGTTGGACATCCATCTTCTCTGTTCCTATTCTATGATCTTGCTTCTAGTTTTCCCATATTTATTGTGCTACTTAGACCTTAGGAGCATTATATACACATATGTTTTTGTGTTGGAATGTGCCGGAGATGTGGCACTCAACTAATCGAGTCTGCTCTGCACGTGAGCTGGTGCGCACTGTGCTGTGTCACATGCAGTTGTATAAGTGGTGAAATGCATATCAGCATGTGGTGTGCTTTTGAACTAAAACACCTCTGATACAAATGCCCTAACATTGTTTTTATACCTGGACAAATGGAGGCACTCAACTTCCCATTAGAGTAGACTCCTTCCTGCCTTCCTCCCTTCCCCACATGACTTCCTCTCTTTCCTTTGTTATAGGTCTTGGTCCTCTAAGTTTTTGGATGCTTAAATGAAAGGTGCTATATTAATACAACTTATTTCTGTTTTCCTCTTCCTTATTCTTTCAGGGCTTGCATGCCTTTGACTGTTGCTTAAAGTTGTAATGATATGGAACAAGAACATTGCTTGCTTTGCCAGCTTTCTCAAGAAAGGCACAGAGATATTTTGGGTTTTTTAAAATTAGAACTACACAAAGCACAATCATTTCAAAAAGTATTTTTCATTGTGTTACTTTCAAATTACATTGTAATGATCTCTTGCTTGACTAGAATAGACAATATGAAAATATGAGACACATTTGAACACGGAGATTATGTGAGAAATATAGCAAATAGCAAAACTGTGGGTAATGACTGTGCATAAAGTAACCAAGAGTCCATTTTAGAAAATTGCCCAAAATTAGGAAAAGTAAAATGCCTTTCAAGTTTCATAAAAGAACTAGAAAGTAGAAAACCTTTTCAATAAAAGGTATTCATGTTATATCTGACATCAGAGTAAAAGCCAAAGTAATGAATGATGGATAAAAGTCAAGTTTTACTGCTTCTTTCACAATTATTTGTATGTAAGCAACTTGGGTGTTTATCCAATGTTTCTATAAATGCAGGGGGATGCAATATCGTGACCCATACAGTAACAATAAACCTCCTAATAACTTGCAGGTTAAGAATCTGATGACAGAAAACTTGCCTGACTGTTGATGTTCATCGATGTATAAAATATGGACAATTTTTACCACAGCATATAAAAAGGGGAGAAATCTAGCCATAACTGTATCAAAGTATCTTCTTTTCTGTTGATCTGACTTTTAGTCTTACATGCAGGGCCCAGTGTTCAAGTCAAGCCTCTGGCTTTCACTCCTATCATCTTTTCATCTTTCTCCGGGCAAATCTCTGGGGGTGAAGATTCTAGCCACAGTTTTCTATAGAGGTAAGGAATTGCACCCCCCAAAAATAGATTTGAAAATCAGGGTTTGACATATACTGATTACTAAAGAATGCAATATGGCAGACTATGGTTATAAGGATCAAGGTCTATTGTAGGTACAGAACCCTATTTTATGTCCATTAAAGGGCCTTGATTATTTAAAGACATTTATGCTGTTGGTTATTTTACACAGGTTATTTATACTATTGATTAAATTGCCTGCAAAGCAGTCAGATTTCCATATACAAGTAGTCTAACAGAAATATTATGCTGCCAGCAATTTGCCAGTTGTCTGTTGACAGAGATGGAGAGTAAACCACTTACTACTGTTTTTATACAATGAATCACTTTTTGTAAAAATGGAGCAGTCTAATGAAAATTCAAATGTATTGCTTCCCCAGTTTCAAACAGAAAACCAGGCACTTCGTATACCCTGTAAATAAGCCTCATTTGCCACAGTGTATCAGCTAACAAGCAATTTCAGACCTACATGCAAATTTTAAATAAAATTCTTCAAATGAAAACAGGTACTTTCAATACCATAAACAGACACTTTCAAAATATTTAGACATCTGTATATAAGACTGTTTAAACTGTTTGTTCTAAAGCATAAATAGGTATCTCAGTGTTTGAGTTATGCCTGATGTATTCTTCATTTAAGGAGAAAACATAAAAAATAATTGGAATAACTGGAACCAGGAACAATGCTTACACAGCATGCCAGCATCCTTTATTATGTCTTAAAGTAAATGCCAGAATAGTTGGATTATTCACCTACAATAGCTAGACAGGGTTTATTTTATTTTATTTTTCTTAAAAACCTTTTACAGACTGAAACCAAGCAATTGATAAACATTGTGGGTAAAATTCATTCTTGTGTAGAATATGTGTACAAGGCCTTACAATGTTTTGTGTCAGCAGATTTAAGGTGAATCCTGGCCCCAGTGAATTCAATAGGAGTTCTGTTCTGCCTTTAGTGGGGTCATGATTTCACTCAGAGGTCTGTGTCAGACCCAAATAAATCACTGTATAGGGTAGTACTGGGTGCATCTACATGTTCATTAATGTGCTCTTGCTACCACACGTTAAATTTAGTGCCTCTTATATGAGGAACTAACTAAATGTGCATTAGGCTGCCCTAATGCACAGTACTGAAAGCACACACTTTTTAGTGATGCTTAATGCGCAGTTGTCTAATTTTACTGTGCATTAGCATATTAGTATGGTTTTTGCCATGATGCTGTAATGCTCAGTAAAATAGGCTACTACTCATTAAAGTGCCTGTGTAGGTGCACCCACTTCATAGGGAGAGAATTAGGAGGATCAAAGGATTGCCAGCCCTACAGAAAAGTTCCCATTTCATGTATAAAGAGCATGCCCACTGCAGTGCTTATCACTGTGCCCCATGCCAAGGCTACCTTTTCATATCAAGAAAGTCAGAGCATGGGCTTTTGTTCCAATTTTCTCTTTTATAACAATTGAGGTAGTGATGCTGAACTCTCACTAATGCTACTCTTGAAACTGGAAAAAAAAAAAGAATACCAATTTTATAAGCAGTTGTCAAGGACAATTTGGGACTGATGTATTTCCGACTGTGCACTGTCACCACACCATCCTTTTTCCACCTATGTACTACATGTCTACTTCATGGCATGTAGTGCACACATCTATTATGCTGTTAATATTCTTAGAAGCTGCTGAAGATTTGCTAGCAGGTAAGCATTTACGTTTAAAAGGATATGCTTTCTTTTTTACATCAGACCCTTAGAACTCAGCCCAGCTCCCAATGAAGTTGATGGAGACTCTTTCATTTTAAACTGGACTGAGCCCTGTAATATGGAAATTCACACTGACCAGTTGGCAGAAGTATTGAAGGTATCAGCCATATTTATACTGTATTAAGCTTAAAAAGAATTATCATGTGTTAGGGAACATGCCTTCACTTAAAAAGAAATAAATTTTATTTTCTTTTGTTTTAAGAAGAATCAACATAAACATCACATTTCTATTGGGGGGCGGGGAAGAGAATGCTTACTCTAGTTAGAAGTAATGTTTTTGTCTCTTTTGCAGACTGTTGGCTTTGTAGATTTGGCCACACTTAGTATATAGTAGTTTCCCACAGTCTTCTCAATTTCCCCTGTTATTTTTATGGGTATTTCAAATTATATCAAGTAAGCGAGACATACTAGGGGAAAATGTTTCTAAGTAGGCTAATGTTTTATAGTTAATTTGTGATCAAATATGTATTTTTCTCTTATTATTTACTAAAGACCTTAGGTTCCAGTGTGCATTTAACTATGCCCTTAGAAGTGGACAAATCAAACTATACTGATGGCTACTTGCAAGAGACATGTTCCAGTGGAGGGCTGCCACTAGTGGGATTCATTCTAATTGGATTTAAGTAGAAAACCAGATCTCAAATGCAGGCCCATATGTTGCCACATACAGGTACAAATATTAATGAATTGCTTGCTGCACAGACTCACTGTTTTGCTTTTCAAATTTTTTCTTTTTTGGTGGGTGGGGGAAGGGGGGTGTTAATAAAGTGATTTAACAAGGAGTTATGGCAGGTTATTGGGATGCTGAGTATTCCTGCATGTTGTTCATCCAGGTTCCAGAATTTTTCCTGATAACAGTAATGTCATGATGGTGTTACCGGTAATAAAATGTATGTTACTGTGCTTACTGTATGTGCTCTATATTTTGTTTAACAAATATCTTTGCAGCACTTCTTTGATGTACCTAGGGCCATTCTCCTAAATCAGTGGTGCTCAGCATTTGGTCCCATTGGCCAAATAAGTGGTGTAGGGCCAGTTTGCTGGCCAGATCCAATGGGTGAAGTCAGTCCATGGTCTGGATCTGTAAGGGGCAAGTCCCCAGGATCATTCCCTATTCTAAGAGTTTATGTTATAGTTAGTAGTTTTGTTAAAGGAATTCAGATATGACCAGTTTCAGAGGCTTCTGGAAATCCTGAACTATTGAACTCCATGAGGTAATGACCTATTTTCAGTTGTTGAACATGTGTGGTACATCTGTATTTTGGGTGGGAAGGCATGTGAGGGGAATGTAACCATTGAGTGAGTGACAGGTAGGGTGCCAGGTGCAACAGGTAGAGTGATGTGTGCCACACAAGAGTGACATGTACACGTGTGTAACTGGCTAAGATGAGAGTGATGACTGTTGCTGGGCCACTGCCATATAAAAACCTACCTGTGAGAGAGCAGAGGTGAATCTGGGGAGTATCTATGACTCTGGGTTCTTGTTGGTTGGTTGATTGGTTGGTTTGGTGGATTTGTGTGTATGGAAAGAGAGGTGTGTGTGGGGTTGGAATATGTTGTGCTGTACTGGAGCTGGTGCTGTGCTGTGCTGGTGCTTTTTGAGAGATCATAAGTTTCTGCTGCAGGCAGTAAAGTAACTTGCCTGGAAAAGATCCCAGTTTCTGCTTCAAGGGAGTGTTGGTAATGTATTACTATCCTCTTTCTCTCTTCAGTGTATTTCCTTTTCCTTGTCCCTTTTGTCTGCCCACCAGTTGTATATACTTTGTATAGTATTATTAATTGTTCAATCTTTAATAATAACCAGTTTTGTCTGATAACCTTTTGTGTGTCCAACAAGTTATTTGACCAGCAAACCGAAGCTTCTAGCTTGGTTTGAAGAACCCAAAGTCCACAGCAAGTCAGCTTGGGCCAACAAGTACCCATAGGGTAAACTCTATTCAGCCACCCCTTTCACAAGCGAGGTTGTGCTGCCTGCTGATTAAGGGTCATACCCTAATTTAAAAAAAAATCAGTTGATTGAGACACACTCCTCGCCTGTCAACAGATCCTACATGGGGTTGGCATGCGAGGTTGGTCTGCAGGTGAGATCCTGCACAGCTGCGAACGAGATTTGGCCCACAGGCCAAAGGTTGAGCCCCACTGGTCGAAATTCTTCAGTGCACAGTCATGTAGTAATTTTTCCCCTGGTGTTTTGTATTGTTTATGTGTCTGTTACCAACTAGAGATCTGGCAGAAAGATGTTAACAGGTAGCTCATCATTACTGTTTGCCTACTTAACAGAAGACCACTTTGTAGAAGGAATGTAGTCAATGTAAGTTATAGTAATCATAAGGGTACAACAGAATTATCATGTGTCAGCTATGTGTGAGATTAAGCAACATTCTTGTCTTTTGTGTATGATTGAGCTTTTTATAAGTGTGACTCTTGGTACACTGTTTTCAGCCTGGCTGGTAGCACAGTCTTGTGTGGGATTTGTTGCAGTGTCTGTTTTGCTAGGGAATGGCATCTGTCCAGTATGATTTTCTTCTATTATTGACATGAGTTACAGTTCTCACATGTTTTGGTAGCACATCTTTGTTGATGCTCACTTGATGATAATCACATGATTACTCTTAGTTTTCTATAATCCTTCCTTTTACCTTTATTAAAATACATTATTGCACTGTATAAATAATTGAAAACAACAATCAGCATATTTGCATGATAACTGACAAGGAACTATGAACAAAATTATAAATTGTGTTTATCACAAGAAAAAATATTTCAGCAGCTGTAATCATATACAGGATGCAATGAGGTAATGATAGTGGGTAGTGTGATAGGATGGATAGAAGGAACCCTGTTATGTGCTCAGGGTGACATCTCACCATTCAGAAATGTAGATCAAGGCTTTCTCTGCATTCCTGTCAAATTTACTTAGTGGGATGGATGGATGGATGGCATTCCCCAGGCTCCATCAACCCTAAGAACATTCCCCTCTGGTACTGTTGAGTCCAATTCTTTGAGATACACACATCACTAACTTATCTGTGTTTTATTATTAGTGTTTTTTCATTGTTTGGATAGTAGGTGGAACTACTTGAATTGTTTGGGATGAAAATTTTCACACTAGGTGGCAACATTGGATTGACTGAATTAACTGTTTGATTGGATTGTTTCAACTAAAACAGTTTAGCCATTTCTAAGAATTTTATTATAGAAAATTACATTGTTTTGTCCAGGTCTAACAAATTTTTCATTGAGAAACTCTAGAGCCTCCCTGCTTGCCTCTGGGATTTAAATACGGCAGGGAGTTACTGTGGTATGAAGCATGTGTTTAGCCATCTCTGTACATATTTCACCACACTTGGTCAATTTATAAATCACCTAAAAATCTCACTTCACTCGGGCTCAGTAGAAACTTGATAGAGTTTGACGGCTTAATTCTCCAGATTCTATTTTTACTAAACATGCTTCAGTTTTCTGGTGCAGGAGCTGAGCATGATGATCTTCTCTGCAATTGCTTCTCTTGTTTGCTGGATATTGCCATGGTGCCAGGCCCAGGAACTGAAAGCAGAAAAAGTACATCTTACTCCTCCCTTTCCCGTCACTGGGGCAACATGAAGAATGCATGAGAAATGTAATTAAAACCACTATTCTAACACATGTGCACAACAGGAGTAATTTAGGGCTGTACAGGCAGTCTTAATGTTGGCTTTTCCTAGCTTTCCTGGTGAACAGCATTGCCACCAGTATGCTGAAGGAGACCACCAAGAAAAGGATTGCCAGGCCACTATCCAATAAGGACCTGGCCACATTCCTGAGTGTGTTGCTGAAGAGTGAATTCAGGTAAGATGGTGGGGACTGCCTTGCTGTGGAGCTGAGCCCACAATCCATGTGATGCCTTAGGACATGCATTGACTACTCCTGGATATGGTATAAGGACCAGCAGGAGCTGGGGGTTTCATTGCTCCCAGGCCCAAATGCCAACTGCATCATTATCGCTCTCCAAGTTAAGACCTGCCTGGAGAGGTCCCTGAAGGATGCTGTGTAAGCCAAGTACATCAGTAACCGGAAGGCAAAACCTGAGCAAGGCAAAGCCTTCAAGTCAGATGCCTGCAATTACTTTGTGTCACACAAGAATTTCAGATGCTTCACAGACTGGCATGTCATCCATCAGGTCCATTTCAACTGCCTCGCACTCATTGATGCTATCCACTATAGTCACTGAGACAAGAGGTTCCAATGGTGAACCTGTGTGGCTGCAAGCTCCATGCGAGAGCATGGCAACTGTGTCACAAAGCCATACAGGACCAGCTTTTGAAGGCCATCTCAGCATTAGTCAACGTGGTAGCCATGAAGCAGGCCTCTCAGTCTGTGGCAGCCAGCTATGCCCAGACATTTTGGTAACAGACAAGGACAACAAAAGGATCCTGACAATCAATGCTTCAAGAACCAATAGCAGGCTTTCATTGAAACCTGGGTGTGAAAGCTGTTGAAGTACAGACCACCACTGATTCCCTGAGGGCAAAGGAATATGATGTGATGGTGCAGGAGTTGATCATTAGGGCACTTGGAGCACAGGACCTGAGTAAGAAGAGTGTCTTGCAAGCCTGCAAAGTACCCTGCCTCTGCAGTACTGATGAGGCATGTCATGGTATCCAGTACCATTGGATGGTCAAGGGGCATCTATGCCAAATACATCACAGGCCATCACCAGTATGAAGATATCTGTTCGAGACCATCCATTAGAAGTGAGAGTGATGGGACAGGTTAAACCTGCCTACATGTGCACCATACACCTACAAAAACTAATGCCTCTGAATATTTTCCAACCCAGTAATTGTGCATCAAATGCTAAAGCCATTATCTAAGACTGCCTTACAACCTTACAACTCTCCACCAATGCTCTTACCATGTGTGAGGTCTCACCTCTTTTCCTGTTATAGCATAGCATTGGAGTATCTTAACCCCTTTACCCTAGGCTGATGTAGACTGCATGACTAACTGCATGTTTTAGGTTGTGTCAGCATATATCAACTATGTACCTGTTTAACTACCATACACAGGTCTTATATTTTCTTCCAACTACACAAAGCCATGTAATAAATAATCATAATTTTAAACATTTTCTAGTCATTTTGGGGATGCAAACTAATTTTACTGTGCAATGGTGATGGTAAAGTTTTGCATGCTTAAACATATTTTTGTCCAGCAGCACAACCGGTTTATTAGATGTTTTGATTTTTTTTCTAGTAAAAGTGACAGTGGTATGTTTGTATATTTCCAAGGCTTAGTTGGTTTTGCAGCATGTTCTCATAGGTCTGTTTACAATGGCAAGAGTGATTTGCTCTGTACTTTTCTATATATATTTATGTAATACAAATTTCAGAGGTTTACATGGTTTTATTTTATTGCCTCATGGTCCTAGAAGCAGCACTCAAATGTTTTAAAGAGGAAAAGAAAATTATTTCAAGTTGAGAGCCATTAGCAAGAAATAATTGGAAAATGTAAACAGATACTCTTAAAATCCAAAAACAAAATGAAATTGGTTTTTACTTCTTTAAAGCCAAAATATGAAAGTTTTGAGAAATAAAAGAAAAAAAGTTTATTTTAGAACAGTAGTTTTTATGACTCTTTAATTTTAAAGGTGACATTGTTTCTGTACATTTCTTGTTCTTTGTGTTAGATCAGGTTACTGCCAGTCACATAATGTACTGTACATTTGTGTGAGCAAAGCCTTCATTTTTTAGATAAACTCTATCTTGTGAACCATTAACTCTTCATAGAAAGTATGTGTCCTATTCTAGTATTGGTAATGACTATCTATATTTTCTTCTAATCTGTGCCATCAACAAGACGGCATGTTTGAGTTGAAATTTAAGGATCAATGGTATATCAGAATGTATGTGGTAATACATAATGAACCTCAAGACTCCCAGTGAGACAGGAATGCTTATGTTGCTATGAAAGGCTATAAAAGTCTTATTGCATTATAATGCCAAAATACCATACTAACTTTTTACAGTAACTTAAGAACTGGTATCTGCAGCACCCTCCTGACAGTTGAAACATTTCGTACACTCTTTGGCTGTGTCCAGACGAGTGCAGCTGAGCAATATGTGGTGCTGCAGACACCTCTGCAGCACCACATACTGCACATTCAGCTGTTTTCAAAAAAACCTGCACAGAAAAAAGCAAGACAGTGCAACCAGGGACAGCACCGGAGCCTGGCTGGCCAGAGCCACACTCCAGCTGCTGGCCAGGCTCCAACCAGCAGGACTGCCATTGCTGCAGCTCCAGGAGGCCCCTAGAACCCCAGGTAAGGCTGTTGACCACAGCCTCCCCTACCCCACCTGGGGTAACCTGCCACATACTGGAGGATGTATGGTACAGGCATTCCCTAGGAATAGCTAGTAGCAGCACTTGTCCACAGGCATTGGCAAAGCATAGGGGGTGCATGCACATGCACCCCCTTAGATTGGCAGTGCACAACCTGCGAAAAGAGCCGTCGGCGGTGCTTGCGGGCGGTTACCACTCACCCCACCGCCAACAACAACACTGCCGTGGCCACCTGCGGGAGCTCCCTGCTCACCCCGCCCCCAACACCATTGCAGCTAGCTGCAGGAGCTCCCCACTCACCGCTGCCACACCGCTGCTGCCACCTGCAAGCAATCTCTGTGCGCCTCCAGCCTCTGGGGACATGCATTGTTCATGTCCCTGGAGAAACACATGTCTACATTTTGTGTGGACGTGGTCTTTCAGTCTCATTTTCAGTGACTTCAAATAGTTTTGTGCAGTCACCTTGTTCAAAAAAGAGAATTTTGAGTCTCTTTCAAGGCTTAGGAATTCAAATACTATACAGATAAAGGCTACTTGCAGAGGTTAAAAAAACTCAAAAAAAAGGTGCTTTAATTTAAACTCCACAGGTTCCTGAGCCAAGCTCAGTGCATGCCCAGAAGAGGCAATGTGTTAGTTGGACTCAGTTTGCCCGATGTCTGTATAGATTCAACACTTTAGTGGGGCTTTCTTAGCACTTTTATCTCATAGCTGAGTTGGGTTCTGAGTGGGTTGCTGAAGAGAGAATTCAAATGCCAAAATTTTTAGGTATTTAGAATTTATTTTATTATACTGATTGAGGCACTGATAGGCTTCCAAACTGCTTTAAAATTGTAAATATACCAATAAAATATTGTGTTCAGCTGATACCTATATATTTAGTGGTGTTTCATTTTAATTGCAGAAAAACACAGATTTGGTGGGTTTTAATCAGAGAATTTGCTATTTTTATCAGAGATGTTATGGTTTTTAAACAGAGAAGACCAGGAACTCTGCTAATCACCTTCTTCGCCATCAACTGCTTAGAAATGGAGTCCTTGAGAATTTGCTCCATGATTTTTCCAGGAATTGAGGTGAGGCTGACTGGTCTGTAGTTCCCTGGATCCTCCTTTTCCCCTGTCTTAAAGATGGTCACTATATTTGCCCTTTTCCAATCATCTGGGATCTCTCCAAGTCACCACAAGTTTTCAAAGATAATGGCCAGCAACCCTACCGTCACATCAGCCAACTCTCTCAGCACCTGCAGGTGCATCACATCTGGCTCCATGGACTTATACAAATTCAGCTTTTCTAAATAGTCCCTAACCTGTTTTTTCATGACTGTTGGATGCTCACCTTCTCCCCAAACTGTGCTGCTATTTGTAGTACTCTGGGAGCTGACTGTGTGAAAACAGATGTAAAAAAGGCAGTCTTTTCTGCATCATCTGTCACTAGGTTGCCTGCCCCATTCAGTAAGAGACTCACACTTCCCCTGATCTTCTTCTTGTTGCTGTGCTTCTCTAAGAAATACATTTAGTCTTTATCCACTTATTACTTGGAAAGCAGATTCCATTTTGAATCATGATTAAAACGAATCCTTTTGTAAAACCTCAAAACTAATGTAAATCAGCTGCAAGAACAAAAGGGCTTTTGTGTTAACCGTTTATGCTGTTCAACACAACTTAAACATTTATCTGAGCAGCAGTTCTCTCTGTGTAACTGCTGCTTATTTGCCTTGATACATACGGTGTCAACATTTTAGCTGGAGTGTACAGGAAAGAATCTCGTTTGTAGCTGCCTAAGAAATACTTCATTTACTTTTTAATAAAATTCATTACTCAAGACTTTGCTTGGGTTGGTATTGCTGGAAGCTGGAACCTGACCCTGCTTTGCCTCATCTTTCTTCACATATTTGCTTTTATCATGTCAGTTTTACTCAAGTGACACTGAAATATGGAGATTTTTCTTATCCCTTTTTTTTTGGAGGAAGCTTATCAGTGTAAGGCCTAGATTTTGAATGTGGCCTTTGATGTTAACAGCCCCAGTGCCTTTCTTTTTTTATTTGGGGCATTAAGTTCAATTACATATTCAAAGTATCTGTTCAGTGCTTTCACTTGAATTTTTCAATAATTAAAAGGGCTAAGGGTTTTTTTTTAAGTACTCTTTCATTTATGTTCAATATATCTTACAGATTTGAATCAGATCCACTCCTGACCTTTTGATTAGTTTCAACAATATAATATATAACTGTGATCATTGTTGTAAGTCAGGAGCATGTTTTTCAAATGCAATGCTTAAGAAAAAGTTGCCTTATAATACAACAGCCAAAAGAATGTTGACTGTATTTAGTTTCTAGACCAAATAAAATCTTGCACTGATAAAGAACTGGAATGAGAAATCCCCTCTCTCTAAAAATATATATTAAGTCCAACATTGACATTTACTGACCAGAGTAATGAAAAGCAAATTACAACAATCTTTCAAAGTGATAGCTGTTGTGCTTTATAGAAAATCAACTGCATAATTTCTTTAGTGTCTTAAGGTGCTGGAAATACAACCAACCCCCCCCCGCCCCGATTCAACTGAACAAACATAAACAATTCCAGATTAAAGAATACATTTAGCCATTAAACGTTTTAACAGGATTTTTGTGAGCTGTTCATTGAGTTCAGTTAATATGATAAGATAGCTGGGCTTTTATTTAGGGGCAAGGGAGGGAGGTGGGGGTTGTTGTCCATCATCCCCTAAAAGTCACAGTTTTTCTTTTGAGAGGCCGGAATTCTCCAAGAGAAACCTGAACATAGCTTTCTCCAGTGGTGTTCTC
>NW_017729025.1:139609895-139620729 GCF_001723915.1 Gavialis gangeticus
AGAAGACACAAAATGAATGCAGAAGAGAGGAGTGGGTGGAGAAGAGGAGGTGGGGGTTGTTGTTGTTAACGAATTTCAAAGCAGATGGAAGAGCTGTGTGAGTTTGGAGATATTCTCTTTCCACTTAAAGCTCTCCAAGCAAACTCAAAGCCTAGCCAGTTTGCCTCCAAAGTCCCCAGTTGGGAGAATAAGATCTTAAAAAAATAATGTCTCCTGGCATTATAGCTAGACAGTTAATTTTAAACATAGAAAAAGTAATCAAACTTCATTTAAATCTTTCCTGGAGATAGAAGGAACACAAGAAGAGTGGCATAGCAGTCAGTCTGTGAAAAAATAAAGAAAACAAAGTAAAGGTAGCAGTCCCCCTACAGGAGAATGGCACTGGTCACCAGAATCTTAAATATCCCTGGAAGGTTTTCTACAACTACTGTCACTGCTGTTTCTACCTAATGTTTTGGGACTTGACCTTTCTTCTCCTATTTTTCCCTGCCAAAGCTTTCCTGTTCTTTTCTATCTTTGATTATTCCTTTCAGATTTCTAAAAATCACAATGTGTCTGACTTTTTATATGCTGCAACTTTTCATATAAAACATATATTTTAAAATAGTTTTATCTGATCCATAACAAGCACTATATGCCAATTGTCTTGCTCAATGCTCGTATCAAATACTCCATGATTCAGAACCTAGGAGCCAATGTGGTTACTAAACTTCACAAGAGATATCAGTCTGTCCCCAGTAAATGAGATTATAATATTGCAGCATGAAATACTCAAGAGTTTAAAATGCAACGAGAAAACATGGACATGAATCAGAAATGGACCCTTCTCTGAGATATAAATTGTGCCTGAACAAGAGGCACACCTACTGGTTTTAGACAAACAAATCCAAATGATAGTTTGACAAAACCAAAACAAGACCCTCTCTGCCCATTTCTAATGGAAAATATAACAGAAGTTTGTCTACTGTTGTGATATCCAACTTGTGAAATATACAACTATAACATCAGGTAACTAGTGCTCAAAACATGCTGAAATAATGTCCTTTATGGAGATGACATAATATAACATGTTCCACAAGCTGCTAATAAAAATGGTATTTTTTATGTAGAATGGGAGTTTGTCAGTTTACATACTGTTAGCTAATCCAGCTGTTAGTTCTGCATGTGTGGAGCACAGTGCTTTCCCTTGTTTTTAATAGCACTCATGTTCCTGTTACTGTCAGAGCTATAATAGAGACCCCATTTCACCTGTGTTTGATTGTTCTATATTTTAAGGGACTGCGTGGGTTAAATTGATCATTTTCCACATCTTGGCAGGGGAACTTCTGTCATAGAGTGCTTGTTGGCCCATGTCCAGCAATGTGCAGCAGCATCCACAGAGAAGGCTATAGAGGCAGCAGCTCTTAGGACATCAAAAGTGTCAGCATCAGAAGCAGCAGCAGCATGAACAGACTGTGCTGATCGTACTTCTTTCTTGCTTTGCCATGAAAGAAAAAACCCCCTGCTCTTTTCTTTGGCCATATGAGCTCCTCAAAGCCACTTCTACATACAGTGCTTGCCATTAAAATGCCAGTATGTGCCAACAGTTATCTCAAAGTGGAATCTGAGTTACACAGCAGTTTCCCAACCCAAGTCTCAAGCAAAAGTTTTCCAAGATTTATATGGAGAGGGATGCATCTTAATGGATACTATACTAGATACATCCTCAGTTATCCTGGCTCACTGTGGTTCTGCTGACTTCAGTTAGGCTAGACTACAGATTCTCAAGCAGGCGGCTGTGAGGTCCTTTTAAGGATTCAGTGGGGTGCCATGCAATGTTAGCACTATTAGGTGTACAGACACCTATACATGATTCACAAGATAAACCCAGTACAGCTACCACTTAGATACCTGACACAAGATAAACCCAGACATATCAAATAGAAATCCACAAGGTCAAAGGCATTCTGACCTGCTGTGGTCTTTCTGAGTTCTTTGCAACTGAAAATTTGCTCTGTTATTTTTTCTATAATCAAAAAACAAGTGAAATATAAGAGCTGGCATTTTCCAAGAAGTGCACTGAGAAAATGTTAGGAACCATTGGGCTAGACAAATTTATTTACACCACTTGGGAATCTGTCCCATTCTCATTGTGACTTAGGTCCCAAGTTACAGAGTCATGCTGACTTTTCTATATTTTGAAGGTACTGAAGGGAATACAATATCATTTTCCACATCCTACAAACATGCCCCTTCCTCATCCCCCTCTCCCCAAACCTTTATGAGCATAAGGGTATGGATTCACTAGACTATTTCAGCCCCCATCAGAACCACTGCCACTCTACCCCTGTTGTCAAAGGACGTTAGAGACACCAGTGGGTTACCATAGAAGGGGTTATACTTCAGAAATAAAAACACCTTGAACTTTCTTCACCTTTAAATTTCTACTAACAAACATACTTTTCCTATTCCTTATGTTTCCCTCATTCTTTAAGTTGCTCTACATCAGTAAACACTGGTACCTATTTGGAGATCCACTGAAAACAGTGTGGGTCCTCCATATGGGCCTGGAGGCAGGGGTAGACAACAGCTTCCAAGCTCAAGGCCTTAAGTAGCACTGTCCATTATTGAAACGTATGTTTTAGGTTGGCAGTAGTTAACATGGTGATAATTTGAGGAATCTGTCCACATAAACAGCTTATAATTTCTGTTGGATGCCATGACTTCTTTGTGTGTCTTTGTGTCAGACTACAAACTCTATTGTGACCTGGGGATTCATGTGCTTTCTCTGTTGTCCTTTCACATCCATGTTAGACTAAATTTCCAATGGATGCTGGCACAGGCTAACCATAAAGGCACATTAGCTTAAGTGTTTTTCACTGAAATGGATGGCATCTACCCAGGAGCACTGCTTTATCAAGGGAGGTTACCTGTCAACAACCTCTCGCCTTGGCAGCAGTCGGCTGTCACCTGTTGAGACTGATCAGATAGTCACTTGACAGAGTAGGTAGGGAGATTATATAAGGGAAGGAAATGACCTACTCTATTCTGTGGTCATTTTTACCAGACTTGCTATGGGCTGAGGCAGACACTGCCTATCTGAATACAAATTAACACCAGGGACAATAAGCTGAGAGAGGTACACTGCATTTAGTATGTGTTGTTTGGTTAAAGGTCTTTACTTTTTTTTTACTTTATCTCTTAAGTAAGAGTAATTGACTTACATGAGGAGAATACTTCCCCACAGTCAGAATTCCTCTTATTTGCGCTCCTTCTACCTCTGTGACTGTTGTGCTCTTTGCTGGCCAGTAATCCAACTTGAATGGGAGGTGGGTCTGTTGAGACAGGCATAGAAGTTAGGGTGAAGTTACATGTTACACCTAGACCATACTAAGGGCAATTAAATTGCAAGCATCTACACTGTTTAACAGCCCACAGATATAGTATGGCCTAAGTATAACGTGTCATTTCACCCTTAGACTTCCTGCTTCCTGGATGAGTGCTCTGATCACTTATCCAAGCTTAACCCAGGGCTCCAGAAAGGTGCCTATGTGTTGTCTAAGCCTGGGACAAAGGTGATGTTTTAGACACCTCATTTTCTTTAGCATTTCCTATTGCCTATACTTCCAGGCACCTATTTCTCCACTGGCAAATATTTTGAATGTATGGGGGTTTTTATTTAACTTTTTTAGTGTTTGTCATATTTATCAGTAACCCAAGGCAATATTTTATACAGATAGCAAACAGTTGAACCTGCTACAAGAAAAGGGGTATAATTATGCATTATGTAGATGTTACAAATATTCCAAACACCTTGTTAAATACATTCAGAGTTCCCCAAGAGGTATGCCAATCCTTTGTGCATTATTTCTTAATCCATCATTGGCAATTGGTTTGTTTTAAAGGATAAGCATTTTAGGCCTCTAACTTGAATTGAGGAATTCCACTTTTGGAGCTGGGTACCTAATTTCTTGGTATGCATTGCCATGCGTTAGCACCTATCTAGGTCTTTAGGCACCTCTAGACCTTTAAAAGCCTGGCTCCACATCCATTTCCCAAGTCACTTATTCCAAGTCTCATTGCATTTAAGTATTATCACCTGTTGTTTTTTTTTTATGCTTAGGCTCTAACTCTTCATCAGTGATACTCAATAAGCTGTGAAAGAAAATTAAATTGTGTGTAATGGAAGCCTATTAATTGTCTGCATTTTGTTGCTACACAGGATAACATATAGGATGAAATCCTGGCCCCAAAGAAATCAGTAGTATTTATACCAATAGGACAGCTGCACCAAACACCCACGACATTATAAAGTCACATTTTGAAAATAGGAAGGATAGTAATTTCTTAATTATATCATCCAAGTGAGAAATTTCTAAGGAGGATTTTCTTCTTTGAATAGGATTTCATCTCTACAGTCAATCCAAAGTGCCCGAGTCTTTTTTCACAGGTTATGAATGAAAGAGCAAGCAGCCAAAATCAGGAGTTCAATGATTATTTGAACAGTTTCCTTCCTATAAATATTGTAACAGGGAGCCAGAGGGCACCTGTTACTTTAAGAAAATGCAGCAGGCCAAGCTGGCTGTGTGGGGCTGTGATGGCAAGAGCTCAGGTTGGCTCTTAATTAAAAAAGGAAACTCCTGTGTGTAGCTGGGGAGCCACCTGATGGGAAGAAGGGTGGGGCTTTAAAGCATAATAAGCCCAGGCCCTAAGCAAGAGCAGGCAGTCTGGCCCTGTAGGCATCAGGAATAGGAGTTCCTAAGCAGGATAGCTGCAGAAGTGGACTGACTGGCACCCAGACTGTCCCCAAGGGATGCAGCTATAGAGCTAAGAGGGGGCTTATAGCCTATAAGGAAGTTATTGACCCAGCACAGGGTGAGTTTTTTGTTACTCACCCTGGGTGCATCCAGATGTGCATGGATGTTTGGTTCCCCAGGGACATGTAACATTGGTGCACCTTGTACCACAGCTACTTGTCCCTGGGGGACACTCATGCCACTCACACTTTGGTGTACAGCAAGTTGCCCTGGGGGCAGTAGGGGAGGCTGGGGCTAGCTCTGGGCTCCTGGGGTCCTCCCGGGGCTCCAGTCACAGCAATCCTGCCGGGCGGAGTTTGGCCAGCAGTGGCAGCACAGCTCCAAGTGGCCCAGCTCTGCTTTTTAGAAGCAAATGCTTCCCAAGTGTGCACTACTTCAGATATCCAGTGGTCAAAAAAAAAATGGAGCAGCACACACTCGGGCAGCATGCCATTGCAGCATGGAGAACACCAGACTGTGTGGTATGTGGCACTACAAACTTGTTTACAGTGCCACATACCCCATGACCGTGCTCATCTGGATGCACCCCCTGTGGGTTTGCATTTATGTTCTGGTGATGAAGAACTAGAGGACCTGGTAGTGGCTAGAGGGGAGGACAGGAGGCCACACAGGAGTGCCTGGAAGCTGCTTCTGTTTTTTATCCTTATCAGGGCCAGACACCAGCAAAGGGAGCCAGGGCCTGAACCCCAACAGAAAGCAAAGGGCAGACTCCAGCCAAGAGGGCCATGGGTTGAGGTCCAAAGCAGAGTGAAATAAGCAAAGGGCCCAGGTAAAGTAACATGAGACAACGACCAGACAAAGCTGAGACTCAGAAGTTGTACCAGGGGAAGTCGGTCTAGGCTGGCAGTCTACAGCAAAGAATAACCAGAGGAGTAAAACCAAGGGGACTGAGACCCATACAAGTTGGTACATGAATATAGAATAAGATCTGCAGGCATGGATGGAAGGATGACTGTAGGCATGGATGGAAGCCACAAATAGCCCCTAAGGTGACTGGTGCCTGGGGGCACTAGTGAAGCATGGAGGAACATAGCTAAGTGTCCCGTGGCAAGGTAGAACTGGACTAGGCTCACTCAGGGACCCTGAGGGCAGCCCCCCTTCCATCTTCTATAACAAGAATAATTACAAATAGGCTTTGCAGGTGGTGAAGAAGGGAGGGCACCCCAAGGAGCCAGTGTGGAGGGCAGGAGTCAAGGAGCCGCCATTGGGCATCATGGCTGCCCTTGGAGGCTGAGGCCTGTCACATGTGATTGCAAGTTTCCCAAAATGTATTTAACTTATACCTAGTCAGAACATAGTCTAACATGAATTTCTCAGGATGGGTCAACAGGGTCAAAATGACTTTTGTAAACCCAACTAGACTTAAGCAGAATCATATATTTTCTGCTGGTAATGTGTATTATTTGGAGATAGTTCACATCAAGAAATGTCATGATTTGGGAAGTGATAAAAGGATTTGCAGTATTCATTATCAAGATTTTTCTTCTTTTTGTGCTAGCTAATTTTCTGTTGCAAATGATGGATAAAGAAATAATGCACAAAGGATTGGGATGGCTCTCAGGGAGCTTTAAATGTGTGTAACAAGGTGTTAGGAATATTTGTGACGTACATAATGTATAATTGTATCTCTTGTCTTCTAGGAGGTTCAACTATTTATCTGCATAAAATATTGCCTTGTCTTACTGATAAATATGACAAACACCAACAAAGTTAAATAAAAAACCCCCATACATTCAAAATATTTGCCAGTCTATTTTTGATTTATGTTTTGTCAAAAATGTGTTAAACTAATGCAGTAGCATGTAGGTGACAAGTAAATCCTTCGTGTGAATGGTGGGCTCTCATTTTAAGCCACTTATAGTTTGGAAAGTCAAGCATTGCTAAAGCTTCTTGCAGTGACTAACTGAGGTTGTCAGTATGAAGGTAACCACTGGTTTTGTATTATTCAGTGTCCCTCCAAACTCATGTACTACAAAAGCAGAAATGAGAAAGGGTATATAAGAAGTCATAGGCTTTTGTTCAAATTGTTCCCTAATGAAAGTTTTTCAGTTTTTTTCAAAAGAAAAAACAGAGAAATAAAACAAAAACAGATCAGCAGTGAAACAGCACATCTCAAATACCTCTCAGTTGCTTTACTTAAGTTCAGAACAGGTTGAATACAAAGAGTCCTCTTGCCTTGCTCAGATGAATAAGCCTTTCACAATCTGTGTAATAAGTGGGAAGGGGGGAGGGAAGTTAGCATACAACAACAGCAGTTACAACAACGTAAGAAAGATTCTATTCATAAAGAGGTGGAGTGTAGGTTGGAAGGGAAGACTTTGGAGGCTGATGAAGTTTAAGAGAAGTTCTAACCAGGGCCATACATACCTTGTACCATAAAAGCTTTTTTTTGAATCTCAAGCAGACTGAAGTGATAACTGAAAGGTACTCAAAGCTAAAGCAATCATAGAGAGTGATACCGTGAGGGATGATGACAGGTTTTGGTACTTCGCAGTTTTTCATTATTTAGTTTAATTTTTCTGTATTTAAGATAATTCTAGGAAGAATACCTTACATGCAGGCAGTTTTGCTTAGAAGAATGCTGAGGGAATAGTACCTGGCTGACCTTTTCCTTACCTGCTTTAGAGACACAAAAATTTGACGCAAATATCACATTTGCACTAACCAAATCAACACTAAATGCTCTGTGAAATAGATTGAATGTGTTTTTGTACCTGAATACAGCTTCTTTTGAGTCTCTTTTTGGGGCACATTGCCTTTGGCTACACTAAGCATAAATCTTTATGTTTGCCAGAGTATTTTGTGATTCTGAAGTTCCTTGTAAGGACAGTATCTAGTCTGTCTGTTTCTGAGCAAACAGAAAATAAAAAACACAGCACACAGTACATTAAATCATGAATGTGGCCCACCTCAGGAACAGAACAAAATTACATGTAATTGGCAACTGAGGTAGCTTCTTTGTGAACTTTGGAACGCAAGTATGAGAGTTCAACAAGATAATAATGACTATTTTACTTCCTCAGAAACTGTCAAAAACTGAACTAACATTATAACATTCTTCTACAGTTCAATTTTACCACTTATGCCCTGTTTCAGCTTTGTGCTAGACAGGAGTATGCATATATGGAATAATATTAACTCTGGCTTGTTCATCTTGTATTTTTTATTGTTGAGCTTCTTCAGTCTGTTGTAAGCAAAAAGATTTATGCCTAGTGTAGCCCAAGGCAACGTCCCCCAAAAAAGATGTATTCAGATACATTCAGTCCACTTCACAGTCCATTTAGTGTTGGACAGTGACTTTAAGAGAATGGTATTATGGGTTCCATATTTGCTGGGTCTCATTATTTCTTCTTCTGTTGTGTAGACAGAGGTGCCCACAAAATCCTACTTAGGGGAACACAGGTAGAGTTATACTGAGGCATAATATTTCACAGGTAGTGTGACAACCTTCCTAACTCATGTTTGTTTTATGCTTTAGAACCTCCTGGACTCCTTGAGAGCTGGAGAGAGACTCATAGGCAGCTTACAGAAAGATCAGACTTTAAAAGATCTAATATAACAATATATTTTCACTACAAATTCTGCATCATGTGCTCATTTTTGGCCAGTAATTATTATTGTTTTAACAAATTATATTTTTTATAAATGTGATGGTCACAGTCTTACACTTAGGCTTCATTTTTGCCTCCATTGTCAGCAGTAATAAAGGGCTCGTGGACTAAATTATGCCTTAAGTCACATCTGTCCAACTTTAGACTTTGGCGGTGATGACACTTGGGTTAGCACCATTAACCCCTAAATGCTAGGGTAAGTATGGGGCATATCATTATTATATTAAAACATGTCTATTTTTGGTCTAAATGAATGTGATACAGAAGTCAGTGAGATTCAAACAATGTTACTGTGGCAGAAGGTATAGGGTGCCTGCCACTTTAAAAGGGACAGCTGACATAGCAGTCTGCAGGTGGGGCCAGAGGTGATTACATGGTCAACTGACCCAGGGAGCCTGCAGGTGGTAGCTAAGGTTAATTGGAGGGGGTCATCTGACCCAGGAAGAGGGCTGGGCTTAAGGCAGATATAAGTCCAGGCCCTGAGCAAAGCTGGCAGTAAGATCTTAGAGCCTGGTGAGAGAACACCACTTCAGCAGGATGGCTGCAGCTGCAAAAGGTCAGCATGGAGGGTAACACTTAAAGCAGTTTGGAGGTTTAGGAAGGAACTAAAGGGGTGCAGGAGGTTCTTGGACTCAAGGAAGGGTCTGAAGCTCAGAGAGAAGGGCTGAGAGCATGGGACCTAGTGAGGGGTCCAGGTGAGCCCAGAGAGAGGGGCCAAATGTCTGAGACCTACTGTGGGGTCTGGATGAGCCCAGAGGAAGGGGCCAACTGTGCAGGACCTGATGAGGGGCTTGGGGCCTAGAGAGAGGCCAAGTGTGTGGGACCTTATGAGGGGTCTGGAGCCCATAAGGCGGCTGAGTGGTAGCCCAGAGGATCCAGGGGCTGAGAGCCAGAACCAGGAGGCTTGGAGGTGAGGTGAACTGGAGCCAGGGGACCTGGAGGTCTGTATCCCAAGACGGGCAAGGAATGGGGATCGAAGTCCATGGGCCAGGAGGAGCATGTGACAACAGGATTCCTATAGCAGGATAGCCTAGAGGTGGGTCCTGGTTATGACTGAAAATTGCACACTACTGGGATTCATGGTCACAGTGGTTGGGACACTTGTGGCAGGGAAGCCCCTAGAAAGTGCCACTGGTGCCAAATTCCAAAGAAGGACAAGTACAGGGTGCCCAAAAACCCCAGGGCCCAAGAGGGGTCAAAAGGTTCAGATGAAACCACTGCAGAGACTACCAGAGCCAGGGGAGACCTCAACTGACCTGAGGCATGGCCAGAGCTTGGAATGGATAAGCCAAAGGTCCACATTTGGCCACAGCCTAAGAGGAAGGGAATCAAGGAGACTGCAGCCCAGCATGATGATGGCCAAGGTGGTGCCATCTGAAATGGGAAGGGTTCAAAGGAAAAAGTGAGAACGTGAGCCCTGAGGCTGAGTGGGGCCCAGCAGGGAAAGCTGGAGCCTAAGGAAAAGAGTGGGACCAGAAGGGCCCAGAGACCTAGTGAGAGGCTGTGGAAAGAGTGGAGCCAGATGGATACAGAGGCCCAGTGAGGAACCAGGGAAGAGTGGGACCAAGGGGCTGGAGAACCCAGAGAAGAAACTGAGTGATAGACCAAAGGGGCCTGGTAGCTCAGAGGGATGGCACAAGAGACCAAGGGATCTAGCAGCTCAGAGAGGGGTCACACAAGAGAATGAGGGGTCTGAGGGCCTGGTATGGTGCTGTGCATATAAAGACAGGACAACAAGAAAAACAAAACCTGAGAGGCTTGAGGTGTGGTGTAAGGGTAGAACAGAGCCATGCGATTTGCCCATAAGCCAATGATCATGGTCATCTGGTGGTCATTACAAGAAGACCAGATCAGCCTCCCATATTGTAACGGAAATTAACATCAAGACATGGCAGGTGAGAGGTGGATTGCCTGTAAAGCAGGGTAAAAGTAATTTTTTTTTTTGGTCTCCATGGGCTTTAGGGCCATCCCTGGAGGTGGTACCCTGTGACAGTAATCACACACTTCCATTTAGGGAAGGAAAATAATTATAATTTACCTAACCAAGGATGAGGACATGCAATATGATTACTATGAGATAATTTACCTTGGATCTTGTCCTGTAGTAAATTTACCTTGTAATAAGCTGGGGAGACATGACCATCTTTCCCAAGTTGGCTAATATAAGCAGATGCTAATATAGTGCTTGGCCAGTAATGATACAAACAAGAGTTCATGAAACCCGGCTCAAATTTAGGCAGCTTAATGGGACTGGAGTGTGTGTGTGTGTGTTGGGGGGGTGGTACTGACAAGTCCAGGAGGCTTGGTAGATCCATGGAGGGGGCTGTATGGTATGCAAGGGGAAAAGTAGTGTGCAGAAGGGTGAAAAATGGCCTGGTCAGGGCTGGGGAGATTAAAACAGCACAGCTCTGGGGCTGTGGTGCATGG
>NW_017729025.1:139625729-139627815 GCF_001723915.1 Gavialis gangeticus
TTTGGGTATGTGTGCATGTGTGTTGGGGGGGTGGTACTGACAAGTCCAGGAGGCTTGGTAGATCCATGGAGGGGGCTGTATGGTATGCAAGGGGAAAAGTAGTGTGCAGAAGGGTGAAAAATGGCCTGGTCAGGGCTGGGGAGATTAAAACAGCACAGCTCTGGGGCTGTGGTGCATGGCTGGGCTTTCCTAGCCCCAGGGCTGTGCTGTGAATGCATGTAGGTGTTTGCTAGCCCAGGTTAACCTTTGCTAGATCAGGTTAACAGGTAGATCTAAAGCTGGTTCACCTCTAAAGTGAACTAACATTAGTTTGGGTGCACCGTTTTTAGAGTGACTTAAGCCAGGTGAACATTTGCATGGTGGGGCATTTAGGGTGATCTTAATGTAATGCTGAATATACCCTAAGTGATAGAGGAGCTGGTTTGAGAAGGGGCTACCACATGCTGAGATTGGGCTATATTAACTCCTCTGTCTCTAAGGGGAAACTTTACTCTGAAGTGGAGCACTGTGTACTAATTAATGTTAAGCTTTGCAGCCTTTCTGTTCTAATTTTACTATGAAATAAACATTGCTTGTTCTACAGCATGTCATGTTCACCCCCTGACAGTGTTCTTGTTACCACAACACACTTGTAGATGAGAAAACAAGTCAACTTAGTTAAAAGTGCTGGCACAAGCATCCTCATGGGGCCTTTAAGCTAGTGTTTAATTTCAGAAGTCATAGAATCATAGAAAATCAGGGTTGGAAGGGACCTTCAGAGGTCATCTAGTGCTATCCCCTGCTCAAAGCAGGACTATCCCCAGCTAGATCATCCTGGCCAAGACTTTGTCTAACTGGATCTTAAAAACCTCCAAGGTCAGAGATTCCACCAGCTGTCCCAGTAACCTGTTTCAGTTCTTTAGTACCCTCCTAGAGAGAGAGTTTTTCTTAATATCTAACCTAAACTTCCCTTGCTGCAACTTGAGTTCATTGTTCCTTGTTCTGTCATCTGCCACCACTGAGAACAGTCTAGCTCAGGGCTAGGCAAAGTTCAGCCCATGGGCTGGATCTGGCCTATGGGCCATTTTATCTGGCCCATGGGGCCCTAAAAATTTTAGAAAATTAATATTTATCTGGCTCTGGCTACCTGTGAAAGATGGCACGGTGACAGCAGCAGCAGGACTTAGGAGGAGCCAGCAGCAGGACCCAGCAGCAGCAAACCTCCTCCACTCCTACCCCCCCAGCCCCCAGTTGGAACTTCTGTCTAGCAGAGACTTCTGGTCTAGTGACCTTGGGGCTGTTCCTCTCCTACCCTCCCCCAAGAGCAGAGAATCAGATAAGAAGGGGGGGGGGGGCAGGATTGCCCGTGCAGCAGAATCTAGCTCAGCCCAGCTGCCATCATGTGGTTCCCAGCTGGCTCCTGGGAGTCCTGTCCATCCATCCAGGAACCGCGTCCTGCTGGAGTGGCAGGCAGATGAGGGAGAGTAGTGGCAGTGGGCAGGGAAGGAAGGGAAGTAGAAGGGGAAAGGCAGTGGTGGCAGGTGCAGGGAGGAAAGTGGCAGTGGGCAGGAGCACAGGGCCTCAGGGATCAGGGCTGGTGGCAGCAAGAGCCAGCTGGGAACCACAGGCTCCAACCTGGCTTCTGCTGTGTTCTGCAGTCCTGGTGTTGCAGCTCAGAACTGTTGTAACCCGGGCAATACTCCAAGAGGTACCCCCTCTCCAATTGAAGGGATCAAAGCAGGTGCACAAGTACCTCCCCTATAGAGCAGAGCCAGACAACCAGTGGGGGCTTAATCATATACCTTTTAATATTGGGAACATAACAGGCATAAATCAGAGGGTATAGTGAACACTACAATGCCCCAAGGGGCAGGATTCAACAAAGGTTAGACACTTACAATCACTGACAAAACAGGGTTAACAAAATATAAAACTCAAACAGCAGAACAAACAATATGGGTTGGTGAAATATAAAAAGGCATAAAATGCAAAATGTCAAATGACAAAGAAACATAGGGCCTTGGTACCTGGAGGGGGAGAAAGGGGGGAAAACACAATGGCCCCTTTCCACTGCAAGAAGATTTGCTTCTTGTTATCTTACTCACCC
>NW_017729025.1:139632815-139635127 GCF_001723915.1 Gavialis gangeticus
CATGAATGCAGATCTCCCACATGGTAGGCAGGAACGCTGCCACACAGCCACTACTGGTGGCACCACTCCAGCCTGCTAGGGGTCTTGACCTTCCTGGAACCTGGCCTCTGATTGGAGGAGCTGGAAGCAGAGGTGGAACCCCTCAGGTCACTGCTCAGATCCTTGCTGGAGCTGGAGAGCCTCTCCTGCTGGCTGCAGCCTCTCCTTGGGGATCCTGGAGCCCAGTAGGGAGTCTCTCCTGCCGGCTGCACACCACTGCAGGTCCCACTGCTGCCTGCAGGTCCTGCTCTTTCAGGCTTTTCTGGGGCACTGCTCCTACCCCTCTGGCTCAGCTCTTACCAGCTCCGTGAAGCCCCTTCCTTGTTGTCCCTCACTGGTCTCTCCCCTGAGTCAGCCTATGCTGCCCATCACACTATGTACTGCTGAGAGGTACTTGGCTGGCTCTGTGATACGCTGAATGGTTCCCGGCTGCAACTCTGGGACCACAGAATGCAACACATGGGGCTGAGCCTGCAGCTCCCACACTGACACCAGGGGAATCCCCATGCTGCAGCTGGCTGCCTTCCCTGCCCCCTGCTGTGCAGGTCTATGGACTTTTCCAGGAGTGGAGGGAACCCTGCCCCCTGCTTCCCTGAGGTTTCCAGTGCAGGGGTTCCCCTGATGCAAGTATGGGAGCTGCAGGTACACGGCATAGAGCCCCCATGATAGAGGTGGCCAGGCAGGCTGTGCTTCTCTCCCGCTGTGCACAGTGCTGGCCAGAGCCACACCTCACCAGGCACCAGTACCTGCACTGGGCACAACCTACCTGAGCCACCCCACCTGCCACAGTGGCTGACAACAGGGGTGCGTGCCATGTGGAGGTGTGTGTGGGTATGGGGAGGGGTCCCCACACACCCCCCACCCTCCCTCACACCCCACAAACTTCACACAACCATATCCTGGCCCCAGAATCCACCCACATATATACACACACCCTAACTTACCCTATGCCCCCACAATCCACCCCCACACCCCACCATACACACTCCCCCTGATGCTGTACCATACACACACATAAACACCCCACACAATATAAAAGTGAGACTTTATTTTTGAGTTATGCAATCCCTTCTATATACAGTACGCAAATTGTGACATACTTTTTGTAATAAAATTAAAATAAGTTTTACTAGGTGTTTGACTTCTAGTGTGTAATTTGGTTTTTTTCTGGTTCTAAGATGGCAATCCCCCCTCCCACAAAGAGTATTTCTGGGGGCAAGGGGAGGGAGTTTTGGTGGCAAAGGTCAGGGGTTCGGGGGTGGGACTTCTGGTCCCAACATGGTGACCAGAGGGTGGAGCAACTGTCAAGGAGCAGGGTTACCCATGTGGCCCTCAACAACTCACCAAAACTCATTAAGCAGCACCCCAGCTGAAATAATTGCCCGCCATTGGCAACACATAGGTGGTGCATGTGCATGCACATGCACCCTCTGAGATTGGCAGTGCACCTCCTGCATGAAGTGCCACCAACACTGCCGGTGGCACGTGTTTGTGGTCACTGCTGCCCACCCTCCACCGCTCAATGCTGACACTGCTGACAGTGTCTGTTAGCCAATTACTGCTGGCTGTCAACAATGCTACCAGAGGTGTCTGTGGGTGGTAGCTGATTGCTGGTTGGTGCTTGCCACCTCCCCCTGCCGCCAACACCTCTGTGGCTGCCTGTGGGAGCTCCCCACTTGCTGCCACCATGCCCCCACCACCATCACCTGTGGGCAGTTGCTGTGCACCCTCAGCCTCTGGGGCACATGTCATTCATGTTGCCTGCCCCTGGTTTAGCTCCATCATCTCTGAAGCCACCCTTCAGGTAGTTGAAGGTTGCTATTAAATCTCTCCTCAGTCTTCTCTTCTTCAGACTAAATAAGCCCAGTTCCCTCAGGTTCTCTTCATAAGTCATGTGCCCCAGCTCCCTAACCATTTTCATTACTCTCTGCTGGACTCTTTCCAATTTGTCCACATCCTTTCTGTAGTGGGAGACCCAAAACTGAACACAGTACTCCAGATGTAGTATCACCAGTGCCATATAGAGGGGAATAATCACTTCCTTTGATCTGGCAATGCTCCTACTAATGCATCCCAGTTGACTGTTAGCCTTCTTCATAACAACAGCATACTGTTGGGTCATATTCAGGTTGTTGTCTTCTGTAACCCTGAGGTCCTTTTCTGCAGAGCTGCTGCTTAGCCAGTGTCCTGGTGCATGAGATTGTTCTATCTTAAGTGCATGACTTCGCACTTTTGCTTATTAAACCACATGAGATTTCTTTCGGTCCTGCCCT
>NW_017729025.1:139635292-139646887 GCF_001723915.1 Gavialis gangeticus
ACTTCACACAACCATATCCTGGCCCCAGAATCCACCCACATATATACACACACCCTAACTTACCCTATGCCCCCACAATCCACCCCCACACCCCACCATACACACTCCCCCTGATGCTGTACCATACACACACATAAACACCCCACACAATATAAAAGTGAGACTTTATTTTTGAGTTATGCAATCCCTTCTATATACAGTACGCAAATTGTGACATACTTTTTGTAATAAAATTAAAATAAGTTTTACTAGGTGTTTGACTTCTAGTGTGTAATTTGGTTTTTTTCTGGTTCTAAGATGGCAATCCCCCCTCCCACAAAGAGTATTTCTGGGGGCAAGGGGAGGGAGTTTTGGTGGCAAAGGTCAGGGGTTCGGGGGTGGGACTTCTGGTCCCAACATGGTGACCAGAGGGTGGAGCAACTGTCAAGGAGCAGGGTTACCCATGTGGCCCTCAACAACTCACCAAAACTCATTAAGCAGCACCCCAGCTGAAATAATTGCCCGCCATTGGCAACACATAGGTGGTGCATGTGCATGCACATGCACCCTCTGAGATTGGCAGTGCACCTCCTGCATGAAGTGCCACCAACACTGCCGGTGGCACGTGTTTGTGGTCACTGCTGCCCACCCTCCACCGCTCAATGCTGACACTGCTGACAGTGTCTGTTAGCCAATTACTGCTGGCTGTCAACAATGCTACCAGAGGTGTCTGTGGGTGGTAGCTGATTGCTGGTTGGTGCTTGCCACCTCCCCCTGCCGCCAACACCTCTGTGGCTGCCTGTGGGAGCTCCCCACTTGCTGCCACCATGCCCCCACCACCATCACCTGTGGGCAGTTGCTGTGCACCCTCAGCCTCTGGGGCACATGTCATTCATGTTGCCTGCCCCTGGTTTAGCTCCATCATCTCTGAAGCCACCCTTCAGGTAGTTGAAGGTTGCTATTAAATCTCTCCTCAGTCTTCTCTTCTTCAGACTAAATAAGCCCAGTTCCCTCAGGTTCTCTTCATAAGTCATGTGCCCCAGCTCCCTAACCATTTTCATTACTCTCTGCTGGACTCTTTCCAATTTGTCCACATCCTTTCTGTAGTGGGAGACCCAAAACTGAACACAGTACTCCAGATGTAGTATCACCAGTGCCATATAGAGGGGAATAATCACTTCCTTTGATCTGGCAATGCTCCTACTAATGCATCCCAGTTGACTGTTAGCCTTCTTCATAACAACAGCATACTGTTGGGTCATATTCAGGTTGTTGTCTTCTGTAACCCTGAGGTCCTTTTCTGCAGAGCTGCTGCTTAGCCAGTGTCCTGGTGCATGAGATTGTTCTATCTTAAGTGCATGACTTCGCACTTTTGCTTATTAAACCACATGAGATTTCTTTCGGTCCTGCCCTCCAATTTGTCTAGGTCACTATGCCCCATAGCCCTACCCCTGCATCTACATCTCCCCCCACAGCTTGGTGTGGTCTGGAAAATTGCTAGGGGTGCACTACATCCCATTTTCCAGCTCATTGATGAAGATATTGAACAACACTGGCCCTAGGACCAACCCCTAGGGCACTCCACTTGATACTGGCTGCAAACTAGACATTGAGTCATTGATTAATACCCTTTGAGCCTGATAATCCAGCCAGTTTCTATCCACTTCATCTACCCCAGACTTCCTCAGCTTGTTTATAAGAAAGCTGGTGGAGATTATATCAAAAGCCTTGCTAAAGTCAAGGTATGTCACATCTGCTGCTCTCCCTGCATCCACAAAGCCAGTCATCTCATCACAGAAGGCAATCAGGCTGGTCAGGCATGACTTTCCCTTGCTGAATTCATGCTATTTCTAATCACCTTCTTCTCTAAGTGCTTCGAAATGGATTTGTTGAGGACCTTCTCCATGACTTTTCCAGGGACTGAGGTAAGGCTGACTGGTCTGTAGTTCCCCAGATCCTGCTCCTTCTCTTTCTTAAAGATGGGCACTATATTTTCCCTTTTCCAATCATCTGGGACCTCTTCCAGTCACCACAAGTGTTCAAAGATAATGGCCAGTGGCTCTTTATTCACATTAGCCAACTTTTTCAGCACCCTCAGGTGCACTGCATCCAGCCCTGTGGACTTGCATGCTTTTCTAAATAGACCCTAACCTGTTCTTTTGCCAATGTTGCCTGCTCACTTCCTCCCCAAAATGTGATGCCAGGAGCTGACCATGCTTGTGAAGACTGAAGTGAAAATGGCATTGAGTACTTCAACTTTTTCCACATCGTCTGTGACTAGGTTGCTTCCCCCATTCAGTAAAGGACCTACACTTCCCCTGGTCTTTGTCTTTTGCTGACATACTTATAGAAACCCTTCTTGTTACACTACATGTCCCTTGGTAGCTGCAACTCCAACTGCACTTTGACCTTTCTGATCTCATCCTGGCATGCCAGAGCAATATACTCCTCCCTAGTTGTTTGTCCAAATTTCTACTTCTTTTGAGCTTTCTTTTTCTGTTTTAGCTCAGTGAAGAGTTCCCTGATAAGCCAAGCTTACCTTCTGCCATGCTTCCTGGTCTTCCTGCGTATCAGGATGGTTTGTTCATGCACCCTCAGTAAGGTTTATTTAAAATACCACCAGTTGTTCTGGACTCCTTTCCTCCTCACTGGCTTCCCTGGGGATCCTGCCCATCAATTCCCGAAGCCAGTCGAAGTCTGGCTTTCTAAAGTCCAGGGGTCTTACTCTGCTGCTGTCCTTCCTTCCTTTTCCTCAGGATCCTGAACTCAATGATCTTGTGGTGACTGCTTCCAAAATCACCATCCAGTACTACTTTCCCCACCAATTCTTCCCTGTTTGTGAGCATCAGGTCAAGAAGAGCATGGCCCCCTAGGTGGCCTTTCCAACATTTGCACCAGGAAGTTGTCTCCAATGCTCTCCAAAAACTTCCTGAATTGCCTATGCAATGGATTTGCTATTGCCCTCCCAGCAGATGACAGGGTAATTGAAGTCTCTGATGAGAACAGGGCCTGTGATCAAGAAACTTCCACTAGTTGTCTGAAGAAAGCCTCATGTACCTCATCCTCCTGGTCTGGTGGTCAATAGCACAGCATCACCCTTGTTGCTGTCCCCTCTGACCCTAACCCAGAGAGTTTCAACAGGCCTATCTCCAGTTTCATACTGGATCTCTGAGCAATCAGACAGCTCTTGTACATAAAAAGCAACTCCTCCTCCTCTTCTCCGCTGCCTGTCCTTCCTGAACAGTTTGAACCCATCCATGACAGTGCTCCAGTCATGCAAGCTCCCACCAAGTCTCTGTTATTTCCATCACATCATAGTTCCGTGACTGTGCGAGCACTTTCAATTCTTACTGCTTGCTTCCCAGGCTCTGTGCATTCATGTTCTGACACCTGAGGTAACTAGCTGATTGCTCTACTTTCTCAGCAAGAATGAGAAGGCCTCCCTTGTTGCTCCCTCCTGCTTGTGTTTCCTCTAGTCCACCTGCTTCCCCACTTACCTGAGAGCTTTGGTCTTCATCCCCTAGAGTAGTGCTTCTCAAACTATCTGATGTGGCAGACCAGCAATTTTTTTTCCAGTGGGCCAGGAACCGGTGCCCGGTTCAGCCAGTGGCAGCGACTGCGTGTAACAGCGCTACACAAATACGCGACTGGCTGTTTCTTTCTCTTTCCTCACCTCACACAACGTGACATTACGTGGAGTGTTGGAACGTATGAACTGTGGCGCTATGACATATCAATGTTATGCTTCTGAAAATATATTTCTTTCTTTCCTGACAACTCACTGCGGACTGGCGACTGGTGGCTCACAGACTTGCACAGGTCCGCAGACCACCACTTTGAGAAGCACTGCCTTAGAGAAGCTAGTTTAAAGCCCCCCTCATTAGGTTAGTGAATCTGTCTGCAAAGATGCTCTGCCATCTTTGTAAGGTGTATCCTGTGTCTTCCTGCCGCACCATGCAGGAGCAACGTCCTAGAGATGAAGAAGCCAAAACCCTGCTGGTGGCACCATCTGCATAGCCATGCACCTCCTCCTGCCTGGGCCCTTCCCCTTAACTGGAAGGATCAAGGAGAACACCATCTGAGCCTATGACCCCTTCACCCTTGCACACAGGGCTCTTTAGTTGCTTTTGAGCTGTTCAGGGTAACCCCTGGCAGTATCATTGGTTGAGCAGACCACACGGATGAGCCCACATGGGGGCGTGGGGTCAGAGGGCTGGATGAGTCTCAGTTATCTCTTGGTGATGTCTCCTATCTGGGCTACAGGTAAGCATCAGACCTCCTGAGACAACAGATCAGGCCAGAAAATGGATGCCTCTGTCCCCTGCATAAGGGAATTTCCAACCACCACTGCCCATGACTTCTTCTTGGTGGCAGCAATCTCAATACTCCCAACCTTGAGGATGCCTGGCCTGACCTCCTCCACCAACAAAAAATTCTCCTCCTCCTCCTCTGTTGCTAGGGCTCTATATCTGTTCTCCAGGCAAACTGCTTCAGGTGGAGTTGAAGACTTCTGCTTGTTTCCAGAGACCACAAGCCTCCAGTTTCCACCATTCTAGGAGTCCAAGCCTTCTTCCTTCTCTAGCATTGCCTCTGGCAGTCCTTCCTCCACAATCCTAGAGGTCTCCTTCAGCACTGAATCAATGAAGTCCTCATGGCAGAAGATGCTTTGGAGCCTTGCCACCTCCTCCTGTAGCTCTCTTGCCTGCTCCCTGAGGGATACCACTAGAAGACGCTGCTTATATCACAGGGACTCCCCCACTTGGCTGTCACTGGAAAGGGCCTGCAAGCCACAGCCTCCACAGTGCCAAACCAGGACCTGGGTGGAAGCCTTGATAGTGAGTGGTCCTGCCTGGGACGACACCTCACAAGTGCAAGCAGAGGAACAGCTGGCAGTGGCAGTGGCTCTGCCATTGCATTGTCCTCCAGCCATTTCTCTGGGTCTCTTAATCCACTGCCTCTCTCTTCCTGTCCTTCTTTCCCAGTCATTACATTTGTTTCCAGCTTCATGAAATTAATTCTGTACAGAAGGTCAGCAAGAAAGTTGTATACCACTTATGCCCAGTTCCAGCTTTGTGTTTCTTTTATACAGAGAGTGTATCCTGTCTGGAATAATATTAACCCTGGCTAATTCAGTTTTATATTTTATTGTTGAGAGTCTTCTGTCCATTTTGTTATACTTTGCTGCTGTTCGAGCGAGGAAAAAATCTGTTTCTACTAAAGTTGATGGAAAGTTTCCCATTTCAGTAGTTCTTGGATCATATCCTTTTTACTGACTTATCCTATAGAGAGAAGCTTGATTTTGAAATCAAATATAGTTTAGAAGATGGATGTTTTAAATATTATTTGAAGTAATACAAGTAGCTTTAATAAAAAGAGATTCTCTCATCTTTCAAGCAGGAGCAGCCCTACAATGTAATTATTATATATTAATGTTCCAGGTTTTGTGCTGTCCAAGATGACTATACAAGATTTAAATCACTTTTGTATTAGATGGTGAAAGGAAAAAATGCACAAGGCCATCTGCATTTTGAACAGATAAGGTAATTCTTTCATGTCTCTTCAGGCAGACTAGTTAAATCTACTAAATAATCCTGAAATTTAGTTAGGTCGATAGTTCCCATTTTCACAATATTATATATTGACATGGAATACAATGCAAAGTTATGACCTTGACTTTTGAGACCTTTAAATATCCCACAGCATAGGGCTAGCAGATACAGCAAAGCACACTGCCATCATAATCAAAATTGTTTTTTGGATTTTAGTAGCATAGAGATAATGTTGCCATGATGGCTGAGGAGATATGTGAGAGGCAAGAATTCTTGTGGGTGATATCGTTTATTGGACCAGCTGTATGATCAGTATAGACACAGGCAAGCTTTTGGGCATCAAACTACCCTTCTTTGGGCCAACACTTGGATTTTAGTGTCATTTGGTGGTTTGCCTGAATAATCATAGCCACTATCTTTATCATCCCATGTTGAATAAATGTCTCAGACTAAACATGTGTACTGGAGCTGACTTGTACAGAGTACCTATAATGAATATAAGCAATTAATTATGTCTGATTGATAGACATACACTGGAACATTCATTGTTATTTATATTGTAATAGTACCAGGAGACCCCAAGTTAGATGTCATGCAAACATAGAAAAAAATATAATTTTGAACTTCAACCATGAAGTGGGTATCATATTGGTGATCTGGAAACATGATGCTGGCAGTTTGCTTGGACACAAAGAAAATGCACTATTTGTATACGATGGCTTGGACTTAAGAAAAATGTGTCAGTAAGACACTTAAAAAACCACAAATTTTTAATTGCTTATGTTTCTCTGAAATCGGCTATGTGGTGCTAATAACAAGTCTGTGTGAGGTAATAACACAGAGCACAATTGTTTTTACCTAAATAAAATATACCTTTTAAAATATACCTTTTTCATATTTATATTTCATATTCATTTCACATTTTCCTGGTAACAGTTCCAGTAACCTATTAAAATCCCAAATCACATATTTTCCCATATAAACTAATATGTCCTTGCTATCTACTAATTTGTATCCCTGTTTGTCATCAACAAAAATTACTATATTTTTCATTGCTCTGGCACCTTTCCAGTCAGGAAAATACAAGCCTAATGTGCTCTTTTTATAACATCATAAATGCTGCTAGTGTCATTACACATTTCACACGTTAACCCCAATAAAATTCCCATATTTTACTAATTATTATGGGTCAGCAACAATCGACTAGGTATTGTGATTTTCATTATGAAACTCATACCTTTGTGATAAGCACATGAATTTTTACTTTAATTTCATTCTAGTGTTGCAAACAAGCCTATGATTAATTCAATCTGTTATATTTACATTGTGTTCTCCTGTGTCAAGGAATGTCACATTGTCTTACAATCTTTGACATTATACTTAGAAACACGCTGCCTCTAGCCTGACAGGAAAAATAAAAAAATGCGGAAATTTATAGAAATGATAACTGTAGTAGAAGACCTTATTAAAAAATATATGTTACACTGGTGCAAATTTTGTATATTTAGAATTTTCTAATGGTTTAAAAGTTTTGAGGGTAACATTTCATCTCTTAGCAGTGGTTTATTATGATAGTTTTTAAATGTCTTCCACAGTTCAAAAATGAGTAGCAGTGTAGCTCTGTCTTACTCTAAACTTACTTTATTCTTCTCATTCATTCTCACTTAAATTCAAGGAAAGACACTGTTGTATAATTGACACCTGCACTGTGTAATAAGGAGCTGCACATACAAATCTGCAATGCACTTTTTGCCACACAGGACTGACATTAAAGTTTACTTATTTGAAATGACCATGGGAAATAATGATCAAAGGATAGATGAGCACTACCAAGAAGAAATCATTTTAAAATGCACATTTAATATTTCAGGAAATTCCTTTGCATTATTTTGCTCGGTTCTAAAAGCTTCTAGTTAATTGTGTTATCCCTACCTCACAAAAGAGATTTGTGGTATTAGATAAGAAAATGCACAGCACACTACACAAAACTGCTTGAGGAAGTCTACAATAAACTAGTTATCACAAGGCACTAACAAATGTGCATCTCTCTATTGTAACTCATAGCATTCTGCAGGAAGCATCACAGTTTACAATGTTCCCTCCAACCCAACAGATGTTCGCTGTTGGGCACTGGGAGTTGAGGGATCAAGCTCCAGTTTGGAGTGACTGCATGTCTGCAGCCACTCTCTCCTAGCCCCACCCCTCCCTTCTCCCAGCTTCTGTGCTGTCTTCAGAATGGGAGGGGAGGAACGGTGGGGAGGGAGCTCAATCTGGGGTTTGTCCAACCTACAGTGGAAGGTAGGGTGGGTGGAGTGGAGCCCCACCCCCCACCTCATTGACACATCACTGAACTAAGCCTTTAAAATGATTAATAGTAATGAAGTAACCTAGGTTATGTACAGACATTATACTTAGAAGTCTGGAAGGTTAGCTTGGATTTAAAATGGCCATCCAATCTAAATCAGTGATTAGATACATGCTGGGAGCCCAGTCTGAGGTAAGTCAGGATACAAGGAGGGGCAGACAGGTTTGGGGGCCTAGTGAGACTACAAGAAGGAGGGGTGGACAGAATTGGGGGGTAGCAGGGTCAGTGGAGGTGTTGCTGGGCAGAGGGTATTAGTGGGATCTGGGAGGGTTTGGAGGGATTGGGAGGGCTAGTGGGGTCTGTAGGTGTACTTGTGGGGATCGGAAGTGGTGACGGGATCAGAGAGGCTCTCTGATGCTGCCAAACCCCCAGACCTCCCCAACCCCCCTGATCCTGCCAAACCATCCCCAGTCTTGAAAACTGCTCCCTATGCCAGTTTCACCTGTGCCTGGAGCCCAATCAAAGTAAATCGGGCTAGTGGGATGGGCGGGCAGATCAGAGGGACTACTGGCTCTGTGGGGAGGGGTTGCTAGGAGTGGGGAGTTAATGGCTCCATGGGCATGTTGGTTGGGTTTGGGGGGGTGTTAGTAGGATAAAGGAGGCTCTCTACCCCTCTAATGGGGGCTATTTTAGCCCCCTGAGCCCCCAACCCCAAGATTAACAACCCCCCCATGGACCAAACCCCCACTCCCCTAATCCTGCAGCCCCCTGCAATTTACCTCAATCAGGTCTCTGGCAACTAGTAAACACCAGGCACTGAGCACCAGGGACAGTTTGAAGGCCGCGGTTGGGTTCAGTGGACTTGTGGGGGTTAGCTGGGGGGAGTTGTACATTTGGGCATGGGGGGAGGGGTCAAGGCAGGGGCTAAAAATAGCCCAGTGGCAGGGAGGGAGTAGGCAAAGTGCAACCCCAGGGCTGGAGTGAGTGGCTGGGCTTTCCCACTTCCGGGGCTGCACTCCAAACGCATACAGGCATTTGGTTAAATTGGTGTAACCATACCTGATTCAATTTAATGCACCTCTCAGGTGAACTAAAGATTGGGCCAGCCATGTTTTGACTGATCAAACCTTTGGGGAACATCTGTACATTTTGGCACTTATATCAACCTAACTAGGGGTCTAAGCGTAAGATCTGCATGAGTGAACTAAGTTAGATCAGGCGGACATTTTTTGACCTAATACAATCTCACAAATGTCTGTCGGTACCCCTATGATTTCTACTTGTTCCTGGGGGTAAAAACCAAACAAAAAAACATACAAAAGCTGTCCTGGGTATCTGGAACCTTGCATTGCTGTGTATGAACTTTTTCCTAAACTAAGCAGTGTGCCCAAGAAAACCAACATAAAATACTCAATAAAGATTTTTATCCTACTCACTTAACATGCTTGCAAGTCAGCCAAACTGATATGATACACTGTAAAGAAACTTTGGATGCCTGTAGACACATGGAGATGCTGCTCTGATGCGCTATAATTACATTGCATCAGAGCAGACTCAATCAAGTCTGCTGGAACTTGCTATTCAGCATGCTCCAGCATCCTCTGTATCTCAGCAGCATCCCCATGCTTCAGAATGGTTTTGTGGGTGCTTTAACTAAAGCACATCAAATGAGCTTTAGCTAAAGTGCCCCCACTGCCATGTTAAAGCATGGGACACTGAGTACATGAGATGCTGTGGGTGTTTTATTTAAAACGGCTCTCTGAGCTGTTTTAATTAAAGCACCCCTCTCCTTCCCCACCTCCGGAGCACATGTCAAAATGCCCTTTTATAAAAAAGAAGTACTCTAAGTTCACACATAAAAGGGATAGTATCCAAACAGATTCATGTAGTTATAAACCAGATAATCAGAACCAACATTGAGAGGAGAATAGAGAGCAGAATAAATTAACCTCTGCTGGTTTCTTTTTTTCAAGTTTTACTGGAATCTACTGACAGCATCAATTGAGTAATAGTTGCTGTTAATAGTTGTGAAAATGTAAAGTAGAAATAAGAAAACATCCACAGGTGAAACCATCTGCAGGTGAAAACTTGGCATGTGAAATCACTGCATGGATATAATCATCACTTGGAGTTTATATCAGAATGGGGTGGAGGGAAGGCAAAATTTCATGCAATATTTTGATCCTGAAATGTGTAATAATGCTGTACAATGCTTCAGGGAGGACAAGGCTTGAAGTGTTAAGTGTTAAGGTTTCCCAGTTCAGTTAAAAATAAAAGGCCAAGTCTTCAACCCCTCTGAGTTTCTTTGCAGCCGACATAACAGGCGTATCTTTGGCCTAAATAAATAATTAAGGATTCTCCCAATATTGGGTAATAGAGTGCCACTTCTTTCCAGCATTCCTTCTCTGGACTTGTACGGAGCACTGGTTCAGTGCTCCATAAATTCTGAACTAAAAACTAAAGTAATAACTGTTATGTATATGTTATATATGACTTCTCTTGTTGTTTGATTGTGATTTTGTTATTTATTGGACCTCAGACAAAAGACATTCTAAATATATTAGTCCTGATGAATAGAAGATATATTACACTCAAACTGTGCACTAGATCCTGAATTCCTTACTTAGGCAAAGCTCTTAATGAATTCAATTGACCTGATCTCTTTCCTTCATTGCTTGATCATGCTGAGTGAGAACAGTTCCAAAGCAATGGGATATTGCTGGCCTGCTGCCTGTTCTCACTCAGCAAAAACATACAGTTGCTGCTCTATTTGAAGCTGACCTTTTTGTTGCCGTCTGCTCCTTAGTGCTCCAGACTGATCCTCTGACCCAACAAAGCAGAGGGTGAGAAATTTCTTAGGGCAGCAGAACCTGTATCTTTTCTGGGCTAGAGACAGACATTCAAAAAGCCTGAGCCTGAATTGATTCAAACTTTGCAGATTAGTCTAACCTGCAAAGCTTGAACCAATTTGGAGGTGGACAGGCATTCCCTTTGTATTCCAGAAATGCAGGCACATGCCTCCAGTGGCTCAGGCTAGAAGCTGGGGGGAGGAAGGGGGTGCTAAAGCAGCCCTCCTTTCCTTTCCACAGTACTGAGCTGAGTGGGGCATGGCCAGGCCCTGGCAGGATGCTCTGATTAGCCCAGCAGGAAATTGATAAAATTGTTTATCACTCCTAACTCAGTGTTTATTACCCCATTAAGAAAACAACAGTGGGGCATTACCAGCTACTTGTTGATTTTGCTTTTGTCACAGCACAGACTGTAGCCAGCATGTGGTCTGCTAGCTAATACATAGATACCTCTCAGCAAGCCAGAGGGGAGGGAGGAATTCCTGCTTAGCAGGGAATGGTAAGGGGGAGCAACCTGCAAGTCTCGGGAGCTGAAGCCAGAGACTTGGGAAAAGAGGGGAGGAGCCAGCTCTGCTGTGAAGCAGAGAGCCCTGCCCAGCCCAGAGAGCATGCCAGGATGCTGGGAGAGTATGGTTTAACTTAAACCAGCAAGGTGTCTAGGACATATACTGCATAAACTGGTTAGACCCAAATCAGTTAAATCTGATACTACATTCAACCAGGTTTATCTCAAACTGGTTTCAGCCATTTTCAAACTGGTTTATGTGCACTGAACATCTGTTCTGTTACAGGATTAAACCAGTTTCTGATCACTTAAACTGGTTTATGTGTAATGTCCAGTACCTAGCCCTGCAGACGAACCCAGAATCCTTGGCCAACTCCAAATCCCCCTGATCTGATACTGACAGTGAAT
>NW_017729025.1:139651887-139653014 GCF_001723915.1 Gavialis gangeticus
GTACCTAGCCCTGCAGACGAACCCAGAATCCTTGGCCAACTCCAAATCCCCCTGATCTGATACTGACAGTGAATACAGTATCAATGTCTGTGCAATTGCCTATGCTATGCTTTCCCTCTAAGTTTCTTTTTATATCCCAACACGGATGCCTTAGTATCTCTGAAATTTTCCGTCTACCAAATCCTAAGCTGTGCTGCTGCTGTAGGTTTTGTAAACCAATCTTTGAAACATTTGAGAATCAGTAATTACAGGGAGCAGAGCAGGGTACCAGCCCTTGGCATTGACTCAGGGGGGTGCCAGTATGTCTCCCACCCTCTAGGAGTCATTGCTATGGCAGGCACAATGGAGCTGGACAGGCATGGTCCTATGTCCAGTGGTATATCTGTGGGAGGGTTGGAATTAAACCCCCTCCCCCAGAGATTTTGCCACTGCAGGTACAGCTCTCTGCTGGGGGGTAGGGGAGGGAAGCGGGGAGTGAATGGGGCACCAAGAGTGGATCCTAAAAAGCACCTCTGTTGTCCTTCAGATGCAGCAACCTAAGCCTGTTCTGCTATAGTAGTAGCTGCTGCACAAATGAGGAGTGCTCCAGCAGGTAAAACTTCTCCTCCTCCATTCCCCAACCTCTCCAGTGGTCAGTGTCATTAATTCCCTTCCAATCACCACCTCTTCCACAGACATTGAAACAGCTTGCTGTACATCTCTGGGAAACCTTAGACATGAAGTTCAGGTTGAAGCTGAACCTTGGGTCATTGACTGATGTTGCTAGCTAACAAAGGCAAACATATCCAAAAGGAGAGTCCACATGTATAATTAAAGGTCTGGAGAACAGGTCATATGAGGAGAGGCTGAAAGACATAGGACTGTTCAACCTGGAGAAGAGAAGACTTAAAGGAGACTTGGTAAGCATAGAAGGGGTGCACATCAAGTTCTGGGGGTGTATCTGTTCACCAAGGCACCCCAATGGACACAATGGACACAAAATTGCTAGAAGATCGCTTCAGATTGGATATAAGGAAAAATTTCTTAATGGCTTGAGTGTCCAGGGTCTGGAACAGACTCCCCTAGAGTTGGTACAATCACCTACCCTTGAGATCTTCAAAAAATGACTGGACACACACCTTACTGGG
>NW_017729025.1:139658167-139662090 GCF_001723915.1 Gavialis gangeticus
GTTTCCTCTGGTGGGACCGTGCACCTCCTGGATTAAGTGGAAGTCCTGTATCTCAGCTAGGAACCTTCTGGAATGGTCCATCCTGGCTGACTGTTCCTCCCAGCAGATGTCTGGGTGAGTAAAATCACCCATGACAACTACATCCCTTACCTTAAGTGCCTCTGCAAGCTGGCCTGAAAATTCCCGGTCCAGCTCCTCCCCTTGGTTGGGAGGTCTGTAGTAGACTCCCACCGTCAAATCGCTCTCCATACGGCCCCCTTGAATCTTAACCCAGAGCACTTCAGCACTTCAGTTTGTTGTGGATAGGTCTTGCCTGACCAATGTCATCTCCTTCTATGACCAGGTGATATATCTCCTGGACAAAGGAGAAGAGATTGATGTCATATATCTGGACTTTACAAAATCTGGTGTCCCATGACATCCTCATAGAAGAATTGGCCAGCTGTGGCCTTGGCTACACCACAGTCCATTGGCTGGGAAATTGGCTCTGAGGTCAGACCCAGAGAGTGGTGGTCAATGGTAGTTAATCATTATGGCACTCTGTGACCAGTGGCATCCCTCAAGGCTCTGTCCTTGGACCGGTTCTCTTTAACAGCTTTATCAATGATGTGGACATTGGTGCTGGAAGCGCACTGGCTAAGTTCACTGACAACACTAAACTTTGGGGCATAGTGTCCACACCTGAGGACAGGATAGTGATCCAGGCTGACTTGGATAAACTTAGCAGGTGGGCAGATACAAACCTGATGACATTCAATACCGATGAATGTAAGGTATCTTAAATGTAAGGTACTCCACCTTGGGAAAAAAAACCCTGCAGCATGCTTATAGGCTCGGCAGTGCTAAGCTTGCTAGCACCACTGCTGAAAGAGACTTGGGTGTCATGATTGACCACAAGATGAATATGAGCTACCAATGCGATGTCGCAGCTGGTAAAGCAAACAAAACTCTGGCTTGCATCCATAGATGCTTCTCAAGTATATCTCAGGATGTCATCCTCCCACTGTAGTCAACCTTGGTGAGGCTGCAGCTGGAGTACTGCATCCAATTCTGGACTCCACAATTTAAGAAAGATGTCGAGAAGCTTGAGAGAGTCCAGAGGAGAGGCACGTGCATGATCAGAAGGCAAGAGAACAGGCCTTATGAAGAAAGGCTGAGAGCCATGGGACTCTTCAGCCTGGAAAAGCGCAGACTCAGGGGGGACCTGGTGGTTGCTTATAAGTACATAAGGGGTGTACATCAGGAGCTGGGAGAACACCTGTTCACCAGAGTGCCCCAAGATAAAACAAGGACCAATGGTCATAAACTCCTCCAATACCATTTTAGGCTGGACATAAGAAAAAAAATCTTTACTGTCCGAGCCCCCAAGACCTGGAATAGGCTCCCTCCAGAAGTGGTGCAGACACCTACTTTGGACTCCTTGAAGAAATGCTTGGATACTTATCTTGCTGGGATCCTTTGACCCTAGCTGACTTCCTGCCCCTGGGGCAGGGAGCTAGACTTGATGATCTTTGAGGTCCCTTCCAGCTCTAACATCTATGAAATCTATTAAATATTTGCACATGGGAATGGCCAGGAAATGCCAGTCTCCTCTATGGGTGTTAATGTTTGGCTATCTACATGCAACCTGCAATCTGCATGTCCATCCTCCACACTAGACTACTGATACCTGGGCCCCTTTTCAATCATTGCAAAGATCAACCCAGTTACCTACATATTAAAATACTCCAGGACAATGGGAATACACCTAGTCGTTCATGTCTTCCTACTGAAATCTTTTAAGGAGACCCTATAAGGCCTACAAAGCCTGTATGGCCTTAGGGAGAAGCAACAAGTCTCTTAAGGAGAACCAAGCCAGCCACCCAACCCTCCACTTTCCATGCAGATCCAAAGTCAAGAAGAGTTTTTGGTTCACAAGATTCTAGACTCCAAGATGATTAGGGTGAAATTCCATTATCTACTGGAGCAGCAGAGGTACAGCCTAGCGGAATACTCCCAAGAACCAGCCAGTAATGTCCATGCACCTCATAAAAGATTTCCATCAGGCCCACTCTAATAAAACTGGCTCCAGGGCATCGGGGAGCCACCTTTGAGGAAGTGGGGGGATACTATAAGCTCTTGCCCTGCAGCTTGAGTCAGCTTTTTAAAGGTCAGGCAGGCTTATGTCCTGCTGTGCTTGTTAAATGCAGATGACTCAGTTAGAACTAATCAAGGCCAGCCGACCCCTCTCCTTCCCTGCCCCTCTGATTGGTTTTGGGGCTGCTTTTAAAGAACTCCTCCAGCATCTGAGCCATGCTGTACAACACACTAGTCTTCAGTATCTGAGCAGCTCCTGTCCTAGAGTCATCGCTGCCTTTCTTCGTTCGTGACCCTGCAGACCTGGTTCCTGACTCCTGACCCTGGTTTGGCTTTCTCTTGGACTTTGTCCCATGGATTATGCTTCAGATTTGGTAACTAGGCTTCTGATTCCCTGATCCTGACCCTGGCTTGTGATCCATAGCCCTGCAATTCCTTGTACCACACCTGGCTCTGCCCACTAGGCCAGTGGTGCTGAACCTTTTCTGGCTGGCAAGCCAGATGAGCACTTCCCAATCTCTCCATGGGCCAGATCTGCCTGGTGAATCCAATCCAGCACCCATCATGGGTGATGTGGGATCTCATCCAACCAGGTTGAAGGGACATGGGGGCAGCCTGGCCTGATCCAGCCATGCAGGAGATGGAGGCATGACCTGATCTTCAGGAAGAAACGGGTTTAGCCTGGCTCCAACTAAGCAGGGCAGAGGGGAAGGGGGCATGGTCTGGCCTGCACTTGGCTGGGTGGAGGGAAGGGGGAGTGGCCCAGACCCCCAGCGGGGGAGAAGGGGGTGTGGTCCAGCCACACAAGGAGAGAAGGGTGCACAGCCTAGCACCAACCCAACCACATGGAGAATAGGGGGATAGCTCAACTCCAATCTGGACATTTGGCTGGAGGGGAGAGGGGGGAGGGGGGAGTGGGGGTTATGGTCTGGCTCTGACCTGCTGCTTAGGACTCGGGATTTTAGCAGCAGGGAGGGGTGGTAGTATTAACAGCTACTGCCCCCCAACTGCCAAATTTCCTGATCCATGGGAAGTCCCACAGGCCAGATTACAAGACTGTATGGGCTGCATTTGCCCCATGGGCCCACGGTTAAGCACCTCTGCACTAGGCTGGCCAGCCTGGTGGACCATGACAATAATCTCCTAGTTAGGGCTGGAGCACTTTTTTAACATTCTTTTACCCTTGCTTGAAATACAAATCCCAGATGTTTCTTGCACCTTTAACTTAAAGAAATTCCATTCAAGTACCTGAGCTTCTGACTTCAGTTGACTTTACTAGCTAGTTCCCTCAGTTTATCAAGGTTTGTCCTTTTGAAATTAAGAATCTCAGTATCATAATAAAGTAGAAATGAAAGAGACCTCAAGAGATCAAGTCCAATTGCATCCAGTGAAGCAGATTCTACAATATCCCTAAGTAGCATCTTTCATTGTTCCACCATCCCATTGTCAAGATCCTGTCTTCCAAAGCACGTGCAACCCTCTCCCTGCTTGATGGCATCTGCAAGTTATATAAAGGTACTTTATTCCATTTTCCAAGTCTTTACTGAAATATTTAAATAAACAGGGCCAATGGCTGACTATTGCAGATCCTACTTGATATGCCCTTCCACTTTGACAGCAAACTGTGGATTAGTTCTCTTTGAGTCACAAGTTATGCATCCATAGATTCATAGATTCATAGATTAAGGGTCGGAAGGGACCTAGTAGATCTTCTAGCCCGACCCCCCGCCAGGGCGGGAGAACAACAAAAACCCCAAAAAGAGAAATGGGACTCAAACGAGTCCAGCTAGGTGGGCATCCAGCCTCTTCTTAAAGACCCCCAGGGTAGGGGCCAGCACCACTTCCCT
>NW_017729025.1:139667090-139686432 GCF_001723915.1 Gavialis gangeticus
TAAAGAGGTCCGCTTTCTCCTCTGACGCAACCACCAAATTGCCCAGCGTGTCCTGCAGGGGTCCCACATTACCCGGCACCTTCTTCATCCTCCCAATGTATTTGAAAAAGGACTTTTTGTTATCGTCCACATAATGACGATTTCACCTAGGCTTCTTTCACTATTGAGAATGTCACCTTCTGATAGTCTCAAAAACCTTAGTTACAAACCTAATTTTGCTTAAAATGAGAGTTTAATTGAAGTCAATCTACTTGTGATCTCTTGATCCAGTATTGTTTTCTATGACTAGCTCTTCCACAATGTCTTCATTACTGTACAAATAACAAATCTCAGATAGCACCACTTCTCTTGTTGTTCAAGAAAATATTTATTGACTCTTCTATTCACTATTCATAGCATTTGTTCCCCAATCTTTATATATGCAGGAAGTTTCAGTCGTATTTTCTCTCTCGTTATATTACAGTGATCTCTATTCATATCCAAATCTTATCTGGAGATTTATAGCAGATTCCCAAAGCTATCACAGTAGAACCTCTTTTATCATCTTTTCCCAACTTGATCCAAATGGATTGTGATTTATATATAATTCTTTTCAGTTCTTTATTATTACAACATAAAAGTGCAATGCTATCCTAATAAATTTACCTTCACTTATAATCATAGAAAATTAGGGTTGGAAGGAACTCATGAGGTCATCTAGTTCAACCTCCAAATATCAAATTGCTTTCTTTCCCAAATGGTACATACTCTTCAATTCCATATAAAATGTTTTGGTCATTTTGCCCAGCTCCTATTTTTACTTTAACTTTATCTAGATCTGGTTAGAAATCATGCACATTTTTTATGAAAACAAAAATAAAAAAGATTCTCCTGGGAATTTTCAGCAATTCATTTTTTCGCATTGAGCCCCTGAAATATTGTGTTTGTTTGTTTTCTGGTGAAACAAAACCCTTTTAAGGAAAGTAGACAGTAGATGCATCTACACGTGGGATTAGAGCACTTTCAGGCACATGTCTACACATGTGCCCCTGTCAGAAGCAAATTTGCTCCCAATGGGCGCATCCACACGAGTGTGCACGGGGCTCTTGCAGTGTCTCAAATCCCTTTGAGACACTGAAAGACACACATGTGGGGATAAAAAAATGTTACCTGTGCTGCGTATTTGCAGCGCAGAGACAAAATTTGACACCTGGATATCCAAGTGTCTAAAAATACCCTGGGAGAAAAAAGCAGGGCAGGGTCCCTGCAGAGTCCCATGGTCCCACTATATTGGGGCAGACAATTATTTCTGGTGGAGGGCCGCTTACCGAGTTTTGGCAAGCTGTCAAGAGCCACATAGTTAGCTCTTCCCCTTGACAGGTGCCCTGCCCGCTAGTCACCATCTTGGAACTGGAAGTCCCACCCCTAACCTCTGACATTTGCCACTGGAAGTCCCTCCTCTTGCCCCTGGAAGTACTCCTTTGGGGAAGAGGGTTTGCCATCTTAGGGGAAAAAAACAAAAACAAATTACATACTAAAAATCAAACATCCATAATAATATATTTTAATTTAATTTAAAAATATATTTTTGTCCTGATTTGTGGGCGTTTGTGGTGTATATGCAGAAGTGATTGCATAGAGGGATTTGTGGGGATGTGTGTATGGGGGTATGGATGTGGGTATGGGAGCCATGTAGCGCAGAGTGGCTGGCAGGAAAGTGGGGAAAGTGGTGAGTGGGGGAGTGGAAGCAAGTGGGAGCACAGGGCCTGCACCAATTTCCTGGGGCCAGTGCCAGCAGGGCCCAGAGTAGGGCAGGAGTGTTGAGTGTGGGCTGGCACTGGTCTGTGGAGCCAAGCTGGGCTATACCAGAAGGGGGAGGGGGGAGCTGACCTGGCTCCATAGAGCCCCTGCTGGCCGGGACTCCGTGCTCATGCCATCCTGCTCTGGTTCCAACCGGCACTGGCCCCAGGACACCGCTGCCGCTGGCGCCTGTGTGCCCCCAGTGCCCCCAAACCAACCCCATGATACAGGCGGGGAGTAGCGCACTTCCCTGACCCGTGTGCCCTATGCTCACCTGTGGGGAACAAGCTGGTGCTCAGCATGGGGAAAAAGTGGCCCTCCCCTCCCAATGGCTGGCACCTCGTGCTGCAGCCACTCACAGGCCATGCAGGGCTGTCCTGCCTCACCGCTGCGGGTGGCAACAGAGAGCAAACACAGGCAGCCCCAAGCAGCTGCAGCATGGGGCATTGGCTGCAGGGTGGGGAGGCTGCTTTTTCCTGTGCTGAGCACCAGCTCATAACCCACCACCACTGCTAGCCTGGGCCCCACACTGGCTTCAGGCTTACCCATTGGGGCTGACTAGTGGCAGCAGCAGCTCTGCAGAAGCTGCTGCTTGGCTTGGAGGAAAGTGCCCCTCCCCGTCACCACCACTCACCTGGTACCTTTGTCATGTTAGACTGTGGTGCAGCTGTTTGACTGCCACCTCTGTGCTGCCTAGCACGCCAGCAGTGGCTGTGTGGAGCAGCTGCTAAGTAGCACAGAAGCAGCAGGAAAGCAGCCACAACACAGCCTAGCGTGGCATGAGCTCCTTGTGGGCACCAAACACCAAACACTGCCTGCCAGTGATGGGGGGAACACTTTCCTCCAAGCCGAGCAGCAGCTTCTGCCGAGCTGCTGCTGCAGTGGCTCAGCCCCAACAGGCAAGCCTCGAGCCAGCACAAGGCCCAGGCTAGTGGTAGCAGTTATGAGCTGCTGCTCAGTGCAGGGAAAATGTCCCCCCCCACGGCTGGCACCCTGTGCTGCAGCACTTGGGGCTGCCTGTGCCTGCTCTCTGTTGCCTCCACTGCCCCGTGGGGTGGCGGTGAAGTACCAGAGAGTCAGGACAGTCCCACATGGCCTGCTACCAGCTGCAGAATAGGGTACCAACCATGTGGGGGGCACTTTTTCCCTGTGCTGAGCACCAGCTCATAACCCACGGGCAAGCATCGGGCATGTGGGGTCGGGGCTGCATGCTGCTCCCTGCCTGTACTGCAGGGCTATGGCAGGGGCATTGGGGGCATGCAGGAACCAACAGCACCCAGGAGGGAGCACGGGGCCAGCACCATTGTCCTAGGGCCAGTGCCGGCATGACCCAGAGCATGGCGACAGGAGTATGGGATCCCAGCCAGCAGGGGCTCTATGGACCTGGGTCAGCTCCCCCCTCTCCCTGCTAATGCAGCCCAGCCTAGCTCCACAGACCACTGCTAGCCCACACCCCGCGATCCTACCATTCTGCTCTGGGCCCCACTGGTGCTGGCCCTAGGACACTGGCACAGGCCCCACACTCCTGCTCATTTCCCCCCCCACCCACTTTTCTGCTGGCCTGCCAGCTCCTGGCTCCATGGCCAGACTGTGGGGCTCAGCAGGAGCTGGGCTGGCCCCGAGGACTAGGGTGATCCCTGCGGTTCTCCCCCCCCGCTTCTTACCTGATTTTCCCTCACTGGCACTGCCACAAACAGCCCCACAGTCCCAGGCCAGAAGCCCTTGCTAGGCATGGACTTCTGGCTGGGGGGTGTGGGGCTGAGTGGACCCTGCTGTTGCAGGAGCCTGGCAGGGCTTCCCCTGGGTCCTACTGCCCCTGACTCCTGTCATCTTTGGCAGGAGCAGGGACAGATAAATATAAATTTTCTACATTTTTTAGGGGCCCCACATAGAATGGCCTGGCAGACCAGATCTGGCCCACAGGCCACATATTGCCCACCCCTGCACTATATATATATGTAGAAGAACAAAAGTGATTTTGGGGATGCTGCTTCAGCATCGCATCTGGAACAAAGGGAAATGTCCCAAGACACCAAGTGGGTGGGCCTCAGAAGCTTCCGAGGGCACATAGCCCTGAGCTGCTGGCCAGGGCAGGTTTTTATACTGCACAGGTACTGTCCCCAGCCCCTAGCTCTCCTGGCTGTAGATCTGGGAGAAGCTGGGCAGGGTTATTTTGCCCCAAGTGGTACAACTTGCCCCACAGCTGAGGCAAAAAGCCCTGGCTCAAATTTTTGCCTCTTCTATTTGAGCTGCTGCAAGCAGACTAGCCTGCATGTGTAGATGAGCCCAATGGGAGCAGTTAAGTCCAGGGCTGCTCTTGCCCCTCTGCCCTGCTTTGCCCCCCGAAGCAACCAGGGGGAGCTCCAGGCTGCCCCAGGTGCCATCTCTGGGTTGGCAGGAGGCACAAGGGTCAGGCCTGGGAGCTGGGGAGAGGTATACAGGAGTAGAAGATAGCTCCCAGCCATGCAAAGCTCAGGATCACAGCTTGGTGGCACTAGCTTGGGATGATACCCCATGCTGACTCATGGGAGTAAGCAGTGCTGGGAATGGTGGGGGAGATGCATAGATTAAGTAGCATCAATCACTGTGTGAGTTTCTGTGGTGTTTTCTCATACGCCTAGTTCTTAGGGATCTCGCAGGTTTCACCATTTCATTAGGATCCAGACAGTTTGGTGTTGGAGTATATGCTTTGAAAAGCCTTCAGGTGGGTTCTCTCCTGCCATGTCTTTGATGGAAAAATAATTTATTACCAGGAGTAGGATGTTACATCCTTCCCTGGAGTCTTGCAAAACTGGAGTAGTCTGGTTTTCCAATTTGGGGATCTGCCTCCCCTACACCCCACCTTACACCAACCTTAAGATGTTATCTTCTGCTCACCTCTAAGGTGAGCTCCAGCAATAATTTTTTTTTCTTGTGTTTTTTTGGTTTTAAAGGAAAATAGGGTCCAGACCTCACTTGGCCTGAGCTCCCCATTGTAGCAAAGACTTACTTATGGTCCCTGCTATCCCCGGGTTACCTTTTTACAAGTGACATACTTTCTTCTCTGTTATGTGGCTATTTTGGTCCAGACTCCTGGCTCTCTGTTCCTTTTGCAGGGTTCTTGGCCATCCAGCCCCATTCAGAGTCCTCCGGGATCTATACCTCCTCTTCAGGCATGTACTTTAGCCCTTGTGGGCTTTTCCGTTCTTCGTTTGCCCCCACCTGGGGCAGCCAACACTGCTGCTCTCTGGAGCTCCCTCCTCCATGGGGCTCTTCTGGCCCCACCAGAAGCCTCACTTACAGTCCCCCTGACTCTGTTCCCAGAGCTTTTAACTCTGCCCTAAGGGGCCGGGTGGCGAATCGGCACCAGCACACCACCATAAAACAGGTCCATGCTGAGGCAGGAACCAACCCTGGCTCTTCCTGGACCTGTTGCGGTTTTTCCTTTTTTTCCTTCTTTTGTCGCTGTGGCATTTTTTTCCAACACGGTTTTGCTCCCACCAGACTTCCAGTTTGTAGCCGCATCCTGCTAGCTCAGGAGCTCTTCCCTTTGGGGTAAGTCTTCCTTCAGGGCATTGTCCCTATCACACCGTTGCTGCTTCCCCCCCCCCCCTGCCCCTTGCTCCCTGCTACCTAGGCTGACCAGAAACAAATTTCTCCCATGCACTACTGCGCAGTAGCTAATGTGCCATTAATTTAGTACCTGTATTTCTTGCTGCTAGCAAGTGGCGCATTAGCTTAATTTACTGTGCAGTAAATCCTGTACATGTGTAGATGCTGATGCTTTACTGTGCATTAGATTAGTCTCATCCACAGTAAAGTGTCTCATGTAGACATGCCCACTTTCCACAATAGTCTTTATTTAGTCAAATCCCCCATTTTTAGCCAAAAAGCAAGTTTTATTAGAGAAATTTTAGCAGAACACTAAATACTACAGTGAAAAATGATTGGAGGAAAATCTAGCAATATAAAACTGCTACAGTATCCTGTTCATTACATCAGTATCTGATTTTTATAGTCACTAATGCTTTCTGTGTTAAGTTGAGCAATGGGAATGATGGATCTGCAGGCTCAAGGGGGTTAATGTTGACAATGAACAATTATTATTTTTGACAAGAATACCAAAGGGTTTCAAAATTACTCTTCTAACTGAAAGCAGATTATGACTTGAGTTTTATTACTAACTGTCAAGCATAGCTGTCAAACATATAAAAGTGTGATAAAAAGGAAAATCATTTTATTATAGTAGGAAACAAAGCAGAGATCGAATGATGACCTTTTTTGTGGTTGTTTTTTCAATTGCCCACAGGAAGAACAAGATAGAGCCTCCAGCATCTTAAAAAGGGAAATGGGAGGAGAAAACAGCCAGAAGAGGACACTTTCTTCCAGATAGAAAACAGTGACAACAAAAAGCATAATATGTTCTTAATGAAATCAGGATTTGTGTAAGGCTGTGCGTGCTGGTGTGTGACTTCCCTGTCTTTCTTGTTGATATAGTGTAATAGTATGGGGGAGGGGCAGCAGCCTCATTAGCCTCCCAGGGAGTACTCAAGGACTGAGATAATCACAGCTGCAAGTGGTTTTCTCAATTGGTCTTTAGTGGAGCCATCTCTCTCCCAGGGTCTGTCAGTATATATGTTACTAAAGCAACCTCACTTTGGTCTTAGGGCTGTTGGTATACCTGAAGGAGCACAGTACTGCAACTAAAAATGAAAAACATCAATTAGACATGATCATTAAGTCTGGGTAGCACCTAATTTTAATGCTGCTTTCCGGGCAACTCTATTGACAGCTGTGAGGTTTTGCCCTCCCCCCCACCCCCAACACACACACAAAGGAAAGTTGTATCCTGTCCTCTGGAGCAAAGACCATCTTCTTTTTTGGGTACCATTATCTGAAGAACAGAGTTCATTGTATTTCAGTCAGAGAAAAGATGGTTTTGATGGTAATACTCATATTGAAATATCCCAGAATGGGTGCTGCTGCTGACCCTATCTGAATATTGGCATGATGGAGCATTCAGGGTCATGCCAGTTCTAAGCTTTGTGGATTAAGCTAAGCTCCAAGATCCTAATTTTGCTACCTACCCATTCTATCTTTACACAGAAGGGCAGACAGCTAATCCCTTTCTTGCATGAATATGGGAAAATTACAAAGTGCTTATGTACAACATGGAATTTTGTCCGGTTCAATATCAGTCAGGAAATTGTATGGAGGTATCAGCTCCATACAATTTACAGTTATTTATCAGCTACCAATTAAACTCTGGAGATCAATTTTCCGTTCATATAATTTTTTCATAGAATATATAAAGAACACTTAGTTATTGTTGCTTATTTTTCTGACACTTTAAAAGGGGACTTCCCAATTATGCACAGCAATAAATAAACAGCCAAAACAGGCAATTAAAGTAAATAGGGCCTATACCTTCTAGAATAATTTTCCTTGAATTTGGACTTTTAAAAAATGTTGGAATTATTATCAAGTGAGATGAAGTTGCCTGACTAATACCAAACTTTTGTGTGAATATTTGCTGTACTTTCATAGTAATTTTATTTGTGGTGAAACTAGCACCAAAAATATGCTTAAAGATTACATAATATTGTATAGGCAACTGGTAGAGGGAGGATGGGCAGGGGCATGTGCCCTCCCAACAGGGCTATCCCCGCTGCCAATGTCGCCGGTGGCTTCTGCGGGTTCTCGCCAGCCCTGTTCCTGCTGCCAACACTGCTGCCAGCTTCTGCGTGTACTCTCCATCCCCATCCCCACCACCAATTTCTGCAGGTGCCCCCCCCCACCACCACCGCCCAGACTCAAGAGGCACCAGTCACCTGTGTAATGTTGTGACTCTCAGACTTTGCCAATCAACTTATGTACATTATCTCATAACATCTTTCTGAATGTGCAGGAGTCAGTTTTATGGAAACCAGTGGAATTCACTTCCTGTGGATTGATCCAAACACAATATAGGATTCATTGCTCTGGTTAGCTAGCACAGCAATGATTAGATACCAGCAAAAGACTGAGTTGCACCTCCTCCATCCTCAGTGTAGGATCCAGTACAGTTCAGCACAAGATTGCCTTGATGTCTCAATCACTCTCACAGAATCACTTCCCCTCTGTGACCCATTGATGCACAACCTGCTTCAGCTGCTTTGTTCCTGTGGTATCCACTGTTTTGGAGGCACATGTAAGGACAGATACTCTGACTTTATACCGCTATACAAAGGAGCTCTGGCAGGGCTTGAGATGAAGCCTTTGTACTTCTGACTGGATCTAGAGACGCACATGAGTAGGTTCTTTACCTGATATACTGCAATCATATTTGAGCAACATTCAGACATTATTTAGATCCCTTAGAATATATGCCACACAGTACAACTTTAACTTCATGCTGATTTTACTTCTAATTCCTCTTCATGAAGCATGCTCAGCTCTGTTGTCTGGGATTCTTTGCCTTGTCTCAATTCACATTGGCTATATGATAAAGCATTGACTAACCTGAAATGTACAGAAAAACCATTACTAAAATAGCCTTTTTTGCAATATGGTACTGGAAGAAAAGTTTTTTGAGATGAATATACAAATTTAAAACAGGAAATTTAGAGGTAAGAAGCGTTTTGTTTTGTCACATCTATTAACTTTACCCTTTTGTTTCTAGTTATGCTGGATGAGAAAGGGATACAGTGTCTTTGTGAATGGTTGCATATCAGTACTGCTAGTAGACAAAAGAGGATATAATGTTTATCAGAGTGCTGTATAGAAGTGTTTTTCAAACTTCTTTGGCCTGCAAAATATTGCTGCTCATACCTCTTATTCCCAACAGCACCTGGCTTCAACACCCAAGTCACAAATTTGAATGTGCAGCAACTCAACACATGTTGATCAGAGACTCCACCACCGTTGTTGAACTTTTGGCATGTACCCCTTGTTAAAGAACCATTTACCCCCAGCAGTATGTGTACCCTGGTTTAAAAACCACTAGTATAGAGAAAAAGACATCTGGATTTTCACATTGGATGTGATCAAGTGTTGTTGCTGTTTTGTTGTGCCACTGGTGTTGCTTCTCACAGGTCTGAAAGACCCATGTGGCAGTCTGCTGTGGGAGATCCTGCTGAGCAATCTATTTTAAATATTATTCAGCATTGTTTTCCCAACAGATCAAAATATGTATATGTGATTGTGGATATGTCCTATCCCTGTCATGCAAAGGGAGTATCAGCCGTTTGATGGCACCATCCCAGGGCTATGTAGAGGGCTTGCAATGGACACTAACCAAGCATAAGGGAAGAGAGCAATGACTAGGCAGAATGGATTCAGGGAGATTGTGGGTACTGAGTACAAGCTGTCATGAGGACTCTCATCTCTGATCAACACCACAGCTGGCTAGGGAATAAGCCCTTCTGAACTGTTACTTTAACTGCATTGGGAAAACTCCCCTTTAAGAAGGAAAGGCTAATGGAGGAACACACAGAGATTCAGACTTCATACAAATTACTCTAATTTTTTGCTGATTCCCAAGATTTGGGAATGAACAACATGGCTCATCCCTTGGGGTGGCCCCACCTTCACCTAATGAACAATGTGAGCATATTCCACAAAGGAAAACTTTGCAGTCTTCCTTCAACTTCCAGCAGGATTTTATCTTATGGGAGGGTGATCACTTCCCAAATAATGACTTCAGATTGTCTCTCTTCTTCATCTGTCTTTCAATGTATGTGCACATACACACAGACACACACAATCTTCTGAGGAAACTAATGGTATATAGGAGGATTTCTGGGAATAATTAAGGAAAGGATACTATATGCTACAGCAGACGGAATGCATCTTTTTATTTAATGCTTTTTTTTACCACCAACTTGCTGCAATTAGGAGGTTGTTGGAGGGATATCAATGGAGATTTGGGAACTGCTTTCTGAAGATGTTTTGAATTAAAAACTAATTGGTAGCTTTCTTTGATAACTATTTTATTGTTGGGTGCAGCTAGATGAAAATCAGCCACAAAGGGAACTCAATTTTGTTTGTCATTAATTTTAACTTCATTTCACAGATGATTTACATATACAATATTTTCCCCATTTGTTTTGTACCACTATTGAACTCCAGCTAGCAGCAGTTGGACTGATGTAGTGTCATTTTCCATTTATGTATGTTACTTGAAATATCCTGCATTACATTAACTTAGGTTTGTACAAAAGGGTGAAAAAGCAGTAAAGGGGACCAAAGTGGAAGTTTTTGCAATTTTTGACGGCTAGGAAATGAGTGGCCCTGAGGACTACATTTCATCACTTTCATCCAAGATACTGCTCAATGGTTGCGGTGAAAGAGAAGCAGATATACACTATGAAACTGTGGCTGTACATTAGCAAAGAGGTTTTATATATACTGCACAAACTAAATAGAGTAAGTTCAGTCCTGAACTTTTCAAACCCCTTGTGATAGGAGAAAAAGTAGCTTTCCCCTGATAAAGACATGTTTAAATAAGGCTCCTAGGGTAATTCTGACCTTCTCTACTTGCAAATAACAGCAGCCTCAGAGGTTTGCCTTGCTGTACCTAAATGTCCTCAGTAGGGAAGCTGAAGGAGAACCCCCTGACCAGCCAAAGCAACTGAGAAAGCCAGATGCAACCACTAGGGTACTGCACGATCATGCTGGTATATCTCTGTTCACCTGAGTTGTCCCTACATGTAAGAATCTCACTTATGAATAAGAGATTGCAAGATGAACTCTATGAATAAAGGTGTGTCAAGGGAGAGAGGTTTTAACTATCAGGGCAGCAGAGAAAGCATCTGGTTGAAAATGAGTGTAAAGTAGCTTGGGTGTACAGAACCCAATCCAAAAGTCACCAAAGCAATGAATAAATGGTGAACCTATGCTACAATATTCCTGGTGCCACCTGCAAGCCTATTTACAGTTGTGATTTGGTATCATAAACTTTCAGCTCTGCAAATCTTTATTCACATTAGTTTTCTTCCCTGTGCTATTTTGGGGGTTTAAATTGCTGCTCCACTCCCCAAAGTATCTGTGTTAAAATGTAATCTTCTCACTTAACAGATGTGCCCCACACATGTATATACAATCAAAGATGCTGCTGCTGACTTCAGTGACTCAAGATACATTTTTAATTCTTTTAAGCTATAATTACATAGCTAAGAGTAAGCTGGATTCTATCACTGTTGTATATTATTTGCAGTTAAATCTTTGCAGTGCAAGACAATGGCATTGTGGAGGTAATACTGAGGGAGAAATTGGCTTATAGGACCTTTTCTTTGCTGGTGACAGTGTACAAGATGGAAAAAAATTCTAGCCTGACTCAGATTCCAGGGCAAATTTTCAGTTGAGGCAATTAGAAAACTAAATCTATTTGCCTGTAAAATGAGAAGAGATGTTTTGGAAATTACTAACAGGTAATTACTATGGATTACCATCATACCATCTTACAGATGCTTTTCAGATAAGAACTGTAAATGTCAGTCTTACTGTTTACCAAGTTTTAATAATATTTCAGTCTTTTGTCAAATATTTTTGTTTGGTTCATTAATTTAAATGGAAAAATGACATTATTAATTGGGGCCAGTCAGTAAATCATTTTTGGTGAAACCCAGAAAGAAGCAATACACAAATGGGTTTAGGTTGCCCTATATACTCTGGCTTCAGAGTATCATAGCTACCATGATAACTATTGATAGCAGTCATGAATCTCATGGTAGTTGATATCTGTGTTCATTTAGCCTGCCCACCAGATCTAAATGGAGAAATTATAATTACTGTTAAGGAAAGCTGTATGTTATCAGAAACTTCCAATGCTTTCAGTATCTCTAGTGTTTGTATTACTTTCTAACTGGGGTTTGTTTGTCCTCAGGAGGACACAAGGATAGCTATCCATGGTTGTTTTGATCACGTGAAAACCTAAACAAATTACATTATACCCTTAGGTGGCCAAAACTGGTCTTATCCTGATCTGTAGTCATAACAAATCCGTAACTAAGGAAACATCACTGAGAACCACCAGATCCTGAGAGTTTCACCCTTAACTCTGACCCCAACTTCATCCCTGCTGAGCACAGTTATCTATCACTATGCAGTGGGAAAAAAGGGTCCAGAGCAAAAGAGTTTTTAATGATTTCCATCAAGACTTGGAGGCAGATCTAGAACAGTGATTCTCAACCAGGGTACCATTGGGGGTGGGGTGCCATGTAATAGTAGCACTGTTAAGTTTTTCAGCAGGTTGATTCACAAGATAAACCTAGAGCTTTCAAATAGGAATCCATAGAGTTAAGACTATTCTGACTTGATGGGCACATCCAGACAAGTGTACATGTGCATTTCCCTGGGGATAAATAGCAACAGCACATAGTTGTGCCACTGCTACTTATCCCCAGCGAATGTTCATGCATATGCACTCTCACAAGTTGCACTGGATGAGATAGGGGAGGCTGGAGCCAGCACCTGGGCTGGCCTCAGCAGCCTTACCTGGGGTCCTGGGGGCATCCCAGGGCTCCAGTGGTGGCGATCCAGGCTAACAGAGTCTGGCTGGCAGCTGGAGCATGGCTCCAGCTGGCCAGGCTCCAGTTTCTGGTGGCATATACTGCTGCCATGCGCGCTGCCCTGCTTTTTTCTGCCATGGATTTTTTTGACACCCCAGTGGTTTTGGGGATTTAAACAAAATCATATATAGGGCAATAATTTGAACTAATTTAAATTTGAGCAGGGTTAATTAAGATGTTCTATTGTACTTAAACTTTTATTTAAAGAAAACTTTAGATTTTGGAGCATAATTCAAGGACAAAGGCAGTTTTCTGGCATGTATAGTGCTCTCCCTCTCGGTTACATTTCTGTATTTCCCTAGTATTATTTGCATGCTTAAACTTGAGGAAGGAGCAGGATTAATCCCTGTAGGACCCCAGCATTGAATGCTCTCTGGAAAGAGGAGTGAGTCCTTTTGGGCCTCTGCCTGTAACGAAGGGAGCAAAGCCTAGCTAGGGTGACTTTGTTCAGGTGTTAAAAGTGAGCAAAAGTTCTTGGGTCTTTAAAAAGTTCATTTCTTCACTGCTACCAGCTTCATCCTTGCCTAATGTTGTTGTTTTAAGCCTGCCTGGGTAGAGGCCTAAGTTGTTGCCAATGGTTAGCTTCTGCAGGAATCAGCTTGCTATCACATTTGTTTCCACCAGGGTGAGCCAATTAAACAGACTGCTCTATTGTTGCATAAGAAACTACAGTAAAATCAGAGATGGTTTCTTCAATCAATAAATGAGAAAGCAATTTAAGGCAGATAAAACAATAAATATTTGAGGGGGGGGGACATTTTATTCTGTATCCAGAGTATTTTAACAATAAAAAGGGGGATAAAATCAGTGCAAATTTGGTAGATTTGACCTCCTCTTGTTTTAACCCATGATTGATTCATCAGTTGGAGTTTAAAGAATCAAAAGCCCTTATAATTGATTCTCAAGGGCAATTAATATAAATGTAAATGCTTAGCAAAGGTGCTATGTAGGTGATTGTTCACAGAGATGCCTAATTTGTCTGCAATACACTCTGTTTGTACAGTGTATTGGGAAACCAAAAAATGTCAGAATCAGAGATTCACAAAAGCTAACCCAGAGTTGGTTTAGTGGAGTCTCCCATTGTGAGTAATTATGAGAAACATACTGTGTAAGAGTCTGTGCTGGTCCTTTAGTTCAACAGGCAGAGCACTTACCTATGCATAATTGGGATGCAGGGTGGGATTTTCTGAAGTGCCTACATGAGTAAGCACCTAATTGCCAGTGACTTCCAATGGGACTTGGGTACATAATTCCTTAGGTGCCTTTGAAAACCCCACCAGCAATTTGTAGTCTTGGAACCAGCTTCTTGTGAAGTTGTATAAGAGACCATGTAATGTTCAGTTTGGCAAAGTTCAACCTGGCATTTGTCTCTTAGCATAGATCATTTCTGAGATCCTTTTCCTGAATCATAATTTTTAACCAAAACACAGTTGTTCTCCCTTCTGTCCCCATTATTTTTTTTAATATGTGGTGGCAACCCTAGGCTATAAACTGGAGTAACTGTTCAAAGCAGCTGTGGTTTTAAGCCAAAATGAGTGAAAGGATTACACTTCAGTGAGAACCCATGAAAGAATTCTACTTGACTTACCCATAGTACTGCTAATCTGAGTATGCCAAAACTCATCGTGAGATTGCCTTTAAATAGTGGATTAAGAAATAAGACATGTGGAGTTTTTTGTTTGCCTTCAGGATCTTAAGCCTGCTGTAAGTAATAGCCATGAACTGTAAGCTCCAGTTTTCAAGCATTTCTCTGCAACACAGAGGGATGAAAACTTCTTTTTTTCTAAAATTAAAGGGGAGATTCATAATCACATGACTCCATGCACTAGAACTTTAAGGACAGCATCACATATTTTGAGAGCCTTGATGAAATCATGAGAGATGACAAGACGACATTCAGAAATAAGATCTAAACTTAGAGCTTTGAAAAATAAGCTACAGATGTTAGCTTATCTTTTGTGTTGCATGAAATCTGCTTGTCATTTTGGCACAAACTCATAGCCTCATCACACTCCTTCCTACATCCTCTTTGGCAACTAGTCCCACTGCTAGCCTGAAGCAGGCTGTATAGGTGTGAATGTAGTTGGCCTTTTCACAAGAGGGTAAGTGAAAAAAATCCTGCAGACCATTTTGCCAACTTGCATGCTAGTTCACAGGAATCCCTAATAAAGCTCTCAAACAAAATACTTTTAGGAACTGCAGGATCAAACCCATACTTTGTAAGAGAGAGAGATTTTTACTTCCTTGATAACTAAAGTGTCAGTTCTCCAGCAACAAACACACTCTAACATACTGCCTTTTTATGGAGATGTGAGAACCAGAAGGAGTCTGGGTTCTAAATTCCTTTCAGATCCCTGTAAAAAAGAAGTCCAGATGTTGCACAAAACATTTGAAGAACTTTATTTGAAAAACATTTTCTTTTTAAATAGGAGTTTATGCAGAGTGCAATTAAACATGTTTTTCTAACTAAACACACTAGTTTATATCTTGTGGCAGGGAAAAATAAATACATAAAAATAAAAACAAGCTGAGACTTGGAGCTGATCACAGTCATGTCTGCTTGCCTTGGATCTGCTGGTGGAAATTCACGTGTTCTCTCGGTGAATTTCCCTTCTTTCTCCTGACCAGTCCAGTTGTCTGGGGTCAGCAAATGTAGGGCCAAATCCTGCAATTTATGGTATACAGTGTCAATATAGGATTGGGGCCTGGTTGTATGACCAGCTAATTGCTTTTCTCTCCCATTACTATCACAACTTTTTGATTTACTTCATGTGTACTTTCTAACTTATTCCCTCTTTCAATATGTTTTGGTTTATGAAATAATGGAGCATAGCAAGGGGTAAGTGAAAAGGGCACCCGCCCTGTGCACCCAGGTAGAGCATGGAAGTTGCTTCTGCTGTTGCCACCACAGCCAGCCCAGCCCAGCCCAGCCCCTGCTGCTGCCTCTACCCAAGGTACAGATTCTAGTTGTTACATCTTTGTCCGGTGAAATTCATGGATCCAGGCAGAATTCTGGCCACAGGTCTTACAGCTACTAAAATGAGCATGCAGGTAATTAATTCTGTGAATGTTCAAGAGAAAACTGTGTATGATATTTGCTAGGTAACCAATAACCTAGGACACCACTTTGAGGACGGATCAGTTGTTTGTTCACCTGTGGCAATTTCTTAAAAAGATGTGATTTTTAAGGGTGGGTGCTCAGAAGTTTCTAAAAGCCAGGCTACTTCAAAGCATCTCAGTTGGAAGCCAATATCACATGGCAAAAGGGGATCTCAAGAGGGGGTCCATAGCTATCCACGGCTCTGAGGCAAGAGAAGTATACATAGATTGTAATGATAGATACTTAAAGCTATTCAATCAAAAGGATTCCAGAATCTCCCTAAATAGCCTGACATGCCATTTAACTACCTTACAATTAGAAAGTTTTTTTCCTAACACCAAACTTAAATCATCTTTGCTGCAAATTAAGCTAATTGTTTTTTATTTTTATCCTCCCCACCACCCAGTGAGCAGAGCAAACAATTGATCACTGTCTTCTTTTTATAACCTGATATTCAAGAGACATTTACAAAACACCTTCCAAAAGCAATAAACATGTATAAAAGCCAAGGACTGAACACAGATACTGATTTCATGGCTAACTTTAATCGACCAGATTCCTCCTAATCTTTCTTTACACGACAGGTAAGAATGACCCTCTTCCCTTTTGAAAGGTCTTGATCTTCTATCAATCAAGCAATCTCTTCTTTCCTGCCAGCTACTCCTGGGAATTTCTCTTTTACAATTTCACAGTCCTACAGACTGTTCCTAGTCCTTGCTGTACACTTAAGAATCTGTTACATTCAAAAGGGCTTTTTAAGTCTATCCCAACCATGCAGTTGATCCAATAAAAGATATCCACAAAAATCCTTGTGTCTTACATATTTCCTAGACCTTCCAAGCTACTACATCATTCCAGTGGTACCATAACAACCTTTTACATATGAAGACTATTATCATGACCCTCTTGTTTTCTGTATCCCAAACTAAACAAACTGAATTCTTTCAACCTTTCTTCATAGGACATGTTCCCTAACTGTCTTTGTTTGTTCTTTCCTCTGGACACTCTCCAATTTGTCTATATTTGTCCATATCGATTGAAGTGTAGTATACCCAAGAATGAACACAACAAATACTCCAGATGAGGTCTTACCAGCAGAGTAGAATGGAATAATTACCTCTTAAGTCCTTCGTTTGACACTTCTGTTAATGCATCACAGATTTTTTTCGTTTTGAAATGGCATGATATTTGTTGACTCATATCTAGTTTGTGATCTACTATAATCCCTAAATCCTTTTCTGTTTTAATGATTAATAGCCAGGGTTTTTGTTTTGGGGGGTTTATTTGTATTTGTGTATTTCATTTCTCTTTGCTAAATGCAGCACTTTCCCTCATGTTGAATTTCATCTTGCTGATTTTGGACAACTTCTTCAATATTTTCAAGTGCACTTAAAATTCTGGTCCTGTCCTCCAGGATGCTTGCAACCCTTTCTGGATAGGTGTCATCTGCAAAATGTATTATTGTTTTTTCAAGCTCACTACCAGTCATTAATGAAAATATTCAATAGAAATTAATTCATGATAGACTTTTGAGGGACCTTGCATGAAATGTCTTTCCTGTTTGATGGCAAATAATTCAAAATTAGTTTTATGCACATTTTTTTCAACGAGTTTGGCACTTACCATATGGTGGTTTCAGCTAGCCTGTATTTCCCTTATTTGTTTATCATGTAGGACAGTGTCAAAAGTGTTAATAAATTCAATAGGTATCACATCTACAGCTTTCCCCTTACCCACTTGGCTGGCTACACTCCCAAAGAAGGACATCAGATTGATTAGACATAATTTGTTTGTGAAAAACCCACAATGGCTGTTGCTTTCAGCTTTTTCCATGCATAAAATCTAATTATTGAGGAATTATTTTAAATGCCAAGTTGTTTTAGATTCAGGTAAGTACAGTATATTTTACTGAAAAAAATTCAAAGTAAGGGACAAAGAGAAAAAAGTCAGAAAAATATATATCAAATAATAGGAAAAAATGGAAAGTTACATCACAGTCTCCATTCACTAGAGTTTAATCAAAGGTGTCTAAAAATTAGATCAAATCTTAGATATGGAGGGACCAGACAGTTTAGAGCCTTATAGGTCAAAACCAGCACCTAGAATTTTAGCCAGAAAGCTATTGGAAGCCAGTGTAGTCTTTGGAGCACTGGATGTATGTGCTCCTGGCAATCAACGCCACTCAGATGGCAGGGGTTCATATGTGTCATGACGCTAACAAAATAGTAGAAATTTTCTGATGAAGTCATGACGATAATTCTGTTGGCTTAAGCCAAATTACAAAAAGTCAGAACAATAACCAATGTAGGACTGGATTAATCTGATATTTTGCTCATTTTATTGAGACTTAGTTCCAGATGTTTACAGCTGTGCATTATGCCACAAGTGTCAGTTTTCACAATTAAACAATACAAATCTATCTAGATAAATGACTTATATTGGGAAACAATTTCACATACATTTGAAAATTCAAATATGCTTTGTTTTTATAAGCTGCTTTAATACAACTTTGGTGGAAAACAACTGTATATTAGCTGAACTCCTAAGTGCATTGAACTTCATTAAACTCATTATAACACCTCTTTGTGCTTGGCTCCTGAGATGGTAGTATGAAGAAGATGAAATATAGAGATATAGGTATGGTTTTACATTTCAGTTCCTTTGTCAATTACTTATCTTATTTGCATTTGTGTTGTCTTTCTGTACAAACATCCCTTGTACAAAGCTGACGCTTTCTTTTATTGGATTGTATTGTGCTGTCATGCCTGGTTTACAACACAATAATCTCACAGACACTTACAGTTATGAACTTCTTATGAGTATTCACAAATGCATTAAAGATGTGCAGGTAGCAAATTAGCCAGGGAGCCCAACAATCTGCACTTACAGTAAATATCCTGCTTTTAGAGAAGTAGGCATCTTGTAAAAGTCAGTGGTTGTTTTGGAAGCACTTTGTCACATTTATGAAGCACTGCGTCACATTTATGGCACATAGTGTCATGATAAGTTGTCTAAAGTGCCTGTCAGCTTCCCTCACAAACAGAACAGAAATGAATGCCTCAGAAGATGAGTGGATATAGTTACATGCAGTTGCAGAGGCTGGTACTTTTTTTTCCTTTTATGTACGATTCAAACTTTTATGTACGATTTAAACTTTCCTCCTCTGCCTCATTCATTTTTGTAATATAGTTTAAAAGAAAAGGGTTTATTTCACTTTTGCCCCATGAAAAGTTCTAAATAAAGGTATTTTTAAATGTAAATAACTTTTTAAAGGTTTAAAAAAAAAAGCATGCAGCTGTTCCAACATTAGAAATCAGGATTAGTTCATTTTTTAATACAAACCACAAAGGGGTCAAAGAATTTGGATTTTTTTTTACTACCCTTCACATTTAATACACATTTCAACTGTGTATTCATGTTATTTCTTTAGGCACCTTCAAAATGATGCCAGCAGGTAAATGAGTAATCTGAACTAATGGTGCCTATGTCAGGTGCCTGAAGAAATAACCTGAGAACAACTTTTTGAGTGTACTTATCATGAATTCCTCTTTCACAACTGAGAAGAGGGAGGGGAAAAAAACCTTGAGAAAAAGTGATAAGAATAGAAAAGTGAGAATAAAAATACTTTTGCTAGGGATTTTGCCTATCACACATTTTCCATAGGATACTTCTGTTTCAACCAAAGGATGTACAATGTTTTATAGATATGAGGAAAAATAGAGATATTCAGAAATAAAATGGGATGGCAGTTCCAAATGTAAAGGATATGTGTCTCTTGCCTATGTGAGAGATCACTAAATTATGCTCTGGATTCTCAGCTGTCTTTTTTTAAGGAACCTTCTAACCATAATAACTGCAAAGAAAAGCTTGAATATGTGATCCCCCAACTGTAACCAGTATAGAAGTCTCTACCAGAGTTCATGGAAGATCCTGA
>NW_017729025.1:139691432-139692838 GCF_001723915.1 Gavialis gangeticus
CTAAATTATGCTCTGGATTCTCAGCTGTCTTTTTTTAAGGAACCTTCTAACCATAATAACTGCAAAGAAAAGCTTGAATATGTGATCCCCCAACTGTAACCAGTATAGAAGTCTCTACCAGAGTTCATGGAAGATCCTGAAAAAGTTTTGAGCTGAGAATTGCTGTATTCAGTTCAGGACGTACTAACTGATATCTACTAACTAAAATGCTAACTGATATCATTAGTGTCAGTATCAAGGGTGCTGACTCTATCAAAGCAAATAACGAAAAGGGAGGAAGATAGCATATTACAAAATTCTCTACAACCTATCATAATTGACTGCTTGTTTTGATTAGGCTTTTAATATATTGCAGATTTGGGTAGAGGGCGCTATTTGTTATCATTCTCCTCAAGACAGGTTTTCAAAGTCTGGAAAATGGTGTCTAGAGCCCTTTCTAGACTGCTAGTCTATAGTCCTTCATGACCAACCCATTCTATGTAGGTAGAGGGGTCTGTTCCCTATTCTACTAGGGAACATACCCTCTGCTGTGATTCTCAACAAGGATGATGTGAGATGCTTTTAAGAGTACTGGGCTAGTAAAGAGTTCTACATCAATAGAAATGTAATGCTTGCATGCAGCCAGTGTCAAAAATGTTCTGTCCTATTGTAGTCTTTCTGAGTTCTTTGTAACTGACGAATTTCTCTAGTATTTTTCTGTAGTCAAAACACAAGTGAAAGGTAAGTGCTGGCATTTTCTGATGTGTGCCTTGAGTCTGAAAAAGTTGAGGATTACTGTGCTGGTACATTGCCAGCCCCAGATTTCTGTTTCCTTCCATCTGGGCACACATACATATGTCCCCAATATGAGTTATAGGTTCCTCATTCACCCGACTTCTGCTTCCACCAAGAAGTTCTGAACCTCCTTGGCATTTGCATTGGGTATTTGGTTGGTCTTAGCCTTCCTTAGGATCTTTCCACTGAATAGTCTGGCCACCTTTTCAGTATTCACAACCTTCCAAGGCATATGCATTTACAGAGATACTAGCCAATTGCCCGTCAGGATTGATGGGGGGGATGGGGAGTGTGCAGGGAAAGAACCCAATGCCCCCCCATCTGGGCATGCTCCCCCTTTACCTCCTGCTGTTTGGGATCTGGGCCCATTGCCCCCCTCCCCACTGCAGTGGTGGAGGGAGGGGAGGAGTGGGCCCTGGCCTGGAGTGGAGGAGGACCGGGCCTGAGGTTTGGGAGAAGCTGGGCCATGGCAGCGGGGGAAGCAATGGGCCCGGGCTGACCCGGCGGTGATGAGGGAATGGGAGGAGTGGGCTCAGAGCCAATGGGGGGGGAAGGAGTGGGCCCAGGCCCAAGGGGGCGAGAAGCCCAGACCCACTACAGCCCAGCCCAGACCAACAAGCGTAGTGAATAAA
>NW_017729025.1:139692849-139695058 GCF_001723915.1 Gavialis gangeticus
TCCCTTCCGACCCTAGAAACTATGAAACTATGAAACATAAGGCCACATTGGACCAGACCCACTGTTACTTCCCTCACCACTGCAGCAGGCCAGCTTCTCCCCCTGCTTGGGCTCAGTCCTCCTCCCGGCCTGCGTTGGGCCCAGGCCCACTCTTCCCCTCCCTCCACACCGCTGCCACAGTGTGCCGACTATTCCCCCAACCCACATCAGGCCCACTCCTTCCCCCCCCACCACCTCTGCCCCACAGGCAATGACAATGGAAGGGGGAGGGGCAGGATGAGGCCAGAGCCAGTGGCCTCACCCTACCTGTGGTGTGTCTACCCCACTCCCCACCATGCCACCACTGCTGTCACCTGCAAGGAGTAAGGGGGGGTGAGGCCAGCTCTGGTGGCCTCGCCCCCCGTCCCACTCCATCATTGCTACCTGCAGAGAGTAGAGCGGGGGGGGGTGAAGCCAGAACTGCGGGCCTTGTCCCCCCCCTTCTATCCATTCTAATGCCCCCATCTCCAGGGAGGAGAGCGGGGGGCCTGTTTGTTAGCCAATCACAGCGCAAATAAAGTGTTATGGACAGACAGACAGACAGACAGACTTAGACTTTGATAATATTAGAATTGTAGAGCTTGTTCTAGATAGAGCACAAAAATCTCTGATTCCTGGCACCCCAGTGTTTTCAGCTGGTATATGTAAGCTAAGGATCCAGTGACCAACTTGGAGAGGAATCCCTGAAGATATTTCCCACACAAATAAATAGAGGCATCTCATCTGCCTTCCCAGTATCACACTCATCTTTTGAAAAAGAAACAGCACAGACTGTTCTATTAGCTAGGAAGTCTTCCAGGCCTAGCTTGTGTGAAACAAAGCCTGCAGCACAAACTATCAGAGGTTAAATATATTCTTTATTCATCTTAAAACTCTCTGTTCACACTTCTCTGCCCTGTAGACTTAACCACTTATGCCCTCAGTGTTCCCTCTTTACATACACCTGTCCCTCTATTAACACCTCGTTAAGGCACACACCTGCTGTGGTTTTACTTAAACCTATTGCACTGCAGCCATTAACCCTCTATATTTCATTATGAGGCACTCAACACAATAGCAGCACTGAGCAAGGCTCATTAGCTACTCACACTGCCACCAAAGATTGGTTTTACATTCGTATCTCCTTTGGGTTCAAATTCCTTTTTTAAATAATTGATTTCTGTATTAAATATTTTCCTAGAAAAAAACAACACTTGAACACACATGCATTTAATCCAGCTGAAACAGCACAGTTTTCAGACATAGCAGTAATATTGAGAAAAGCAATGCATATTTATAAACAGTAAGAAGGGTAGCAATGAAACCACAAAATTAGGGCTTAGGGGCCTAGGTTCTATTCCAACCTCTGCCACAAAAGTGTTCCGGGAACTGGTCAATTCTATAACCTAAGACTATGGCCTCATCTTCACTAGGTAAAAAAAACAACAAGTGCATTTCTAATACAATACTTAACATGTTACATGTTTAGTATTGATGCAGTACCTAGAGTACTTTAAACATTTTTTACTAATTATGGTAATCCTTAATAGCATTTCTAGGTTATACTCTAACAAGTTTACAGATATTAACATTAGAACTGTGATGGGTGTTATTTAACACACAGAAAAAATGCATCATTTTTCCTAGTGAAAACTGTCTATATGTCTCAATGCCAGTGTTTTCCTCTACAAGGCATTTTAGCACCAAAGTACTTTGTTGTTGTGCTCCATCATTCATTTGACTGCTACTTGTATTGCAAATTATCCTGTGTATTTTTGCAGGATTGATGTAGAAAAGGAAAATATTTCTACTAACTCATTGATATTCTGACTTCCCATCCAGCTGCTAACCATGAATATATATATATTTTATGCAGTGTTAGGTAATCTATGCATTAACAAATCCATTAAGTCTGGCTACAAGATTTGCACATTTCTTCAGCATGGAAGAATGGCCAGCAGGGTGTTTATACTAACAACTAGAAGCTACTCTTTGTTATTCATTGAGTAGAACTGACACTGGATTGGAGTATAAAAGGAGTATTGTGCATAAACAGACATCAAGGCTAGGGACAGACATTACACATAAACTGGTTTAAGTGATCAGAAACTGGTTTAAACCTGTAACAGGTTGTTTGGTGCACATAAACCACACCTGATCTTCAATGCACATAAACCAGTTTGAAATTGGC
>NW_017729025.1:139700058-139701665 GCF_001723915.1 Gavialis gangeticus
GTTTGGTGCACATAAACCACACCTGATCTTCAATGCACATAAACCAGTTTGAAATTGGCTGAAACTGGTTTGAGATAAACCTGTTTGAATGTAGTATCAGACTTAACTGATTTGGGTTAAACCAGTTTATGCAATGTCTGTCCCAGACCCCTTGTTGGTTTAAGTTAAATCAGACTCCACCAGCATCCTGGCATGCTCTCTGGGCTGGGCGGAGTTCTCTCCTGCACAGCAGCCCCTCCCCTCTGCTCCCTGGCTGCAGCTCTGGCAGAGGCTGCAGGCATCTGCCTGGCTTCTGCTCCCCCCCTCTCCCCTCTAAGCAGGGCTTCTCTAGTGCTCCATGGCTTCTAACCTGAACCACTGCAGGCATGTGCCTGCATGTCTGGGATGTCTCTGCAGTTACAAATTGGTTTAGCCTAGCCAAGTTAAACTAACCTGAAAGGATTGAATCAATTCAGGCTCAGGCTTTTTGAATGTCTGTCCCTAGTGCAACTGTTCTTCATCAACTGTTGACCATATTCTGGATCAGGGGTATCAAACTCATCTGACCCCATTGTTGGATGAAGGGCATGGGGGTGGTCTTTTGGTTGAATAGGGCCCAGAGACCAGTCCCATATGCCAGATGCAGTGCCCAGAGCTAGTCTGAGTCTGCATGCTGTGTGCTCCCCAAACTGGCCCTGTGTGCTGTGTGCAGCACACACACTGGCTCCAGCCCTGAATGCCAGATGCAGCATGTGGGACTGGGGCTAGTGTGTTCTACATGTGGCAGGCTGATACAGTCTAAGACCCACAAGCAGCACTGTGAGCTGAATGATAGGTCTCCATGAACTGAATCCAGCCAGAAGCCATGTCTTTGACACTCATGGTCTGGATAAACAAATGAAAAATACAAGAAGCATAATCCCAGAGACTAGGGATTTCTTTAGTTGACAAGACGGCAAAGTTCGTGCAGTTTCCACCATGTTGGGTCAACCCATATTGAAGGAAAGAGAATGGAGAAGGGTACCCCTACTATAAAGAGTAAAGAGTAAGTCACTAACAGAGCACACCTAGTAGCTATTTCTTAATCTAATTATTTCTAAATGTTACTTTTTCTGTTTAAAATAGTCAGCATTAGGTATTCACCATTTACCAACAGTTAACAAGCTGTTCTGAGATATTGCATTTATTAACTATTTGGAACATGGGTGCCAGGGGGTGCTGTGGAGTACAGCAGATGTAAGTCTAAGTATCGCCTGCTATTTTACTGTATTAACTGCCACTTTCAGTTGTTAAAATTCTTAAAAGCCTCATAAAAAATACTTGGGACTACTTTAGGTGCTCCCTCACATCTGGGAAAAATTCTCTCTTCCCTTAACCCTGTCCAAACCTCCCTGCCAGACATACTATGACATATGTTATATTTAATGTTAGGGCTTCTTGTGTGTTTTTTTTAACTATTAAAAATATTGGGAAATATTGCTGACTGAAGTCACAGAAAGGACTCCCGTTCATTTCTGTAGACAGTGAACTAGGCCCTCAGTACAGTGACAGATTTAAGTGATCTTGACTATTTAACAACTACATTCATTCCCCTTCCTCCTCCCCCCAACCTGTTACAGACTGAGAGA
>NW_017729025.1:139702270-139706497 GCF_001723915.1 Gavialis gangeticus
TCTTCAGCCTGGAAAAGCACAGGCTCAAGGGTGATCTGGTGGCCGCCTATAAGTACATCAGGGGTGTGCATCAGGATCTGGAGGAATGCCTGTTCACCAGAGCACTCCACAGGGTAGACAAGGTCCAATGGTCACAAACTCCTCCAAGATCATTTCAGGCTGCACATAAGGAAAAACTTCTTTACTATCCAAACCCTCAAGGCCTGGAACAGACTACCTCCAGAGGTGGTGCAAGCACCTACTCTGGACTCCTTTAAGAAACTTTTGGACATTTATCTTCCTGGGATCCTTTGACCCCAACTGACTTCCTGGCCCTGGGACAGGGGGCTGCCCTCAATGATCTTCCGCGTTCCCTTCCAGCCCTAACATCTATGAAATCTACAGGACATGCACTGTTTTAAAGTGACCAGTATCCCTTTCCCACATTCATAGGAAAGAAGCAACTGAAAATCATAATCTTCCATTTCTCTTACTGTGTATTATAGGACCTTCATCAAGAAGACCTTAGGCTAATTTAGGAGGCGTTGGAGATACTCACAGCATTAAGCCTATAGAGGTTTAAAACATGATTGTAATGTAAAAAGTTTTCATTGTACCCAGATGTATTAAATATCTGTGGAAATCCTCCATATAAGACCCCAAAGCCTGACAAATAGCTTTAGAGAGGGGAAAAGAGGGCCTTAGTTTAAAATGGGATTTTTTAAAATTGATGTTATTTTATAATCTAGGACATTTTCATTGTCGTTTTGTCATATGAGGCTCAAAGATAATTCCACGTGTGGAAGCTAAGTGCATTTAGCTCATTAACTTCTTAAAATGAGTCTATCAATATCGTTCCAGAGATGACAGTTTAGATTCTGTATGCTATTCATGTTTTGTCAGAGCATGGCTTTAAACAACTCCTTCTCACATTCAAAGGGGAATAAATAGTTAACATCTTAGGAATTGTTAATTCTTTTCCACAGAATTCCATTAAAAAATTTCCAGTGAAAAAGCTAATAGACCAATGGCAATGAAGACACTTACATATGCAAATATGCTCCAATGAAAGAGTTAAAGTACTTTATAATATAAATTTGCTTTCAGTGCCAATATAATTAGATTGTAACAAGCAAACCCCTGCAACATAACACAGTGAAAATTTGAAAATTTGATTCGGCCTGGCAAACAACCAAGTCCCTGCGTGTGCACAAACCTGACATTAATAAGCTACAAGAGATTACATGATTTAGAAAAGAAGCACTTGGTGTTACAAAATCAAATAATAGATCTCTAGGCTATAATTAGGAGAATTGGGATTCAACAATGAAGTCATAATAATGTAATTTAGCTGTAAGTAACAGAGCCATGGAGTCACATTAGGAGGTGTGATCACATCTTTCAGCAAAGCTCTGCTGTGTAGACTTATTGCTGTTCAGTTTAGTCTAGTTCACAGCAACCTGTTGGCACGAAGCTTAGGCTGACAGCCTCTTGTTCTCTAGGGGCAGTATGGCAAAGTGCCACCCGTGCATTTTTATTTCAGTCTTGTGACTTTTAAGTCAAAACAATAAAATTATATATACTGAGTGCAGAGCTGCCTGTGAATATTTGTATAAATTACTGCACAGCGTGGCTTTAGGGGCCGTTTAAGAACAAATATAAAAAATCCCCAAGCAAAATAAACAGTGAAAGCAGCGTGTTAGATTTCTACTAGGTTTTATGAACATGTGATATCCAGTTATAGTATTGGCTTTTTTAGAGTTTCTGTTGCTAAAAAATTAGACAAAACATTGCAGGTTTCATTCCTTATAACCTGTGGGCCTGATCCTCCATTACTGTATACCTTGTGTGGTTATATTTGCTGTGCAAAGTGAATGCCAAATCAAAATGGTAAGGGTGTTGTTCACCCACTCTGTTTTGGTCTAAGTGGGTGCATCTACATGACATGCTTTACTGCACAGTAGAGCTAATTACTGCGCAGTAAGCATCTGTGCCTACATGTGCAGATGCTTACTGTGCAGTAATTGGCTCTAATCGTGAGTAAATTTGCTACCTGCAAATGCAAGTAGCGTACTTATTCATGATTAGTAACTGCACAGTAGTGCATGTGTAGACCCCTGACCAGGACATTGTTCCCACCCTGACAGCAGGCAGCACCCTGGGGGTGTCTTGAACAGCAGCTCTGCTCCCAAGACCCTGCATGTGTAAATGCCTGCCTGGATCAGTTTACTTCAGAGTATTTTACATTAGAGTAAACTGATCCCGCATTATTTGTATGTGTAGATGCACCCAATGACTATGGGCATGTCTACATATGCTATTAGCACACAATAATAAACTCCAGACCATATTGTGCCAGAGTTTGTTGCTCTTTATTCTCAGAGTTTATTGCCAGCCATCTCAGTGTCTACGCATGTGCTGCTGTGGAGTGAAAAAAGTATTTACAAGTACTATCCTGCTGCAGAATGAAAAAGTATTTATAAGTATAAGTACTATCCTGCTGAGGAGTAAATTAGTTTACTCCAAGCTAATAAGAGTGCTCATGTAGACATGAGACATTTACTGCTGAGCTAATAAGTTTGCTCCACAGTGAACTTTTCATGTAGCTGCACCCTATGTAAGGTGCAGGGCATAAGATGAGCAGACCAAAATAAAATCTACAACACTCTGCCCTGGACTTCTCCCCCAGTACAACATGGCACAGGCCATTGGAGTGTTTCATGGCACATGCCAATGTGACATGCAGAGCTAAAGATGGGAAGCGAAGAGCTTAAACTCATAGAAAATGAGCATTGGAAAATGAGTGTAGGAGGTAAATCTAATCCATCTCCTTGCTCAAAGCAGGACCATCCCCATCTATATCATTGCAGCCAGGGCTTTGTCTAGCCAAGTCTTAAAAAACCTCCAAGGATGGAGATTCCACAACTTCTCTGGGTAATTTGTTCCAGTGTTTTACTACCCTCCTAGTGAGAAAGCTTTTCCTAATATTTAACCTAAACTTCTCTTGTTGCAATTTGAGAACTTATCCAATTGTAACTAAAGGAGAAATTTATATAAGAAAAATGCAATTCTTCAAACCAAATGCAAGCCCTCTGCTCTTCCTAAGTGCCATTTTATGGAAATCCAAGCCATTATGGAGCTACACATTGTCAAACTGACAGTAGGAATCTCTCTGCTTTATCTATATAGGATCCACACAAAGTACATTGTATTAATCTTCCTGGAACCTGTTAATACTTTGAGTGTACTTGGTAAACTTTAACCAAAATTGTTTCCTTAGCTTCATGTAATTCATAAAATAGATAAACCACATGAGTTTTGTGATTTTTCTTATACTGTATCTGGCACCTCATTGCAAGTAAAGAACTATTCGTAACTAACTACTTATTTAATTTTCATTTAATGAATACTGTTTCATTTAATTAATAAAATGCACCTTTGGATTGAGCTCAGCAGTTTCAATTTTCCCAAAGTTAGGAGCGGACGAATGCAAGGTTTGACTTTCAGTTCTATTGTAAAGATAAGGGGTTTCCCCCACAGCCAGCATTATTTAAAGTTTTTGGTGTGGGGTCATTTCTATTTATTTCAGAAGCCAATGTATTTGGTTCAGTAATGCTTCTATGTGGGGAGATACATCAGAGGAATTATGTGACTCCTGATTGCCCAGGGCAGCAACAACCAAGTGGTATAGATTTCATAGATTTGAGATATTATAGATTTCATAGACATTAGGGCTGGCAGGGACCTGGGAAGATCATCAAGTCCAGCCCCCAACCCAAAGGACAGGAAGTCAGCTGGGGTCATAGGATCCCAGCAAGATAAGCATCCAGTTTACTCTTGAAGGTGTTCAATGTAGGTGCTTGAACTATCTCCGATGGCAGCCTACTCCAGACCTTGGGGACTTGGACAGTAAATAAATTCTTCCTTATTTCCAGCCTGAAACAGTCTTGCAGTAGTTTATAACCATTCAACCTTGTCATCCTTTGGGGTGCTCTGGTGAACAAACATTCCCCCAGATCCTGGTGGTCACCCCTGATAAACTTATAGGTGGCCATCAGATCACCCCTGAGCCTGTGCTTTTCCAGCCTAAAAAGCCCCATGGCTCTCAGCCTGTTGTTGTAAGGTCTATTTTCCTGACCTCTGATCATGCGCATGGCTCTTCTCTGGACTCTCTCAAGCTTCTCCACATCCTTTTTGAATTGTGGAGCCCAAAACAGGATGCAGTACTCCAGCTGCGGCCTCACCAAG
>NW_017729025.1:139706750-139715540 GCF_001723915.1 Gavialis gangeticus
CCCATCTGGTTCAGCAGGGGTCCAATGTTGCCCTTGCTTTTCCTCCAGCTCCCCACATATCTGAAAAAGGACTTTTTATTGTCCTTGATGCTCGAAGCTAGTTGGAGTTCAGTTGCAGCCTTGGCTTTCCTGGTTTGCTCCCTGCAGGACCGGACCAGTGCAGAATATTCCTCCTTGGAGGTGAATCCCATCCTCCATCCTTTGTAGGCCTTACTTTTTAGCCTCAGGAGGTCTGCTAGATCCCTGGAGAGCGAGGGGGACTGCTATGCCCTCTTGCTGCCTTTCCTTAAAGATAGAATAGAATTAGCTTGTGAATTTAGGATCACTCCCTTGAGGAGCAACAGCTCTTCCTGAACTCCCCTCCCCCTGGGGTCATGGTCCTTTAGGGCCTCACTGACAATCCTTCTGAGCTTGTCAAAGTTGGCTTTCCTGAAGTCAAGGACTTCTGTGTTGCTGACTGACTTGCCAGCTTCATGACAGATGGTGAAGGTGATCAGCTCGTGGTCGCTGTCACCCAGCTTCCCATTGATCACTAGGTCACTGATTAGGTCATCCCCAGTAGCCAATACCAGGTCAAGCAGCGCTTTACCTCTTGTTGGCCTATAGACTTCTTGAGTCAGGTAGAGGTCATCCACGCACAATAGGAAACTTTGCGATCGCTAGGATTTTGCTGAGCAATCATCCCACCAGATGTCTGGGTAATTGAAGTCACCCATGACAACCATGGCCCTGGAGCAGGCAGCCTCAGCCAGTTCCTGGGCAAACTCTTGGTCAAGCTCTTGACTTTTGGAGGGAGGTCTGTAATACACTCCCACTGTTGTGTCCCCTGTACCATATTCCCCATGGATTTTAACCCAGAGAGTCTCCAGTTGTCCACCCTGGTCGCCAACATCAGCTTGCAGGGACGTGTAGCTTTCCTTAACATAGAGAGTTACACCCCTGCCCCTTTTATCTACTCGATCTCTCCTGTACAAGGTATAACCATCTATACCTGTGGTCCAGTCATGGCTAGAGTCCCACCAGGTCTCTGTTATCCCTGTGATGTCGTAATTATTTGTGTTAAGCAGGAGGACCTATTCCTCCTGCTTATTCCCCAAGCTGCTGGCATTTGTGTACAGGCAGGCAAGTGTCCCCTTGGGATGACTGTGGTCAGTCTGGCCAGGCAGCCATTTCTGTTTTTTCGCTCCCCAATTCATTACACTACTGAGTTTCACAAGGTTCCTATCCTACACAAGGTCTTTCTGTGTAAAATTAAGGAGATGCATAGTTGCAGAAGACATATAAACAGACAAACACCTGCACACAACCTATTTCTTTCACCTGTTGATCCTGCTAATTCCATTTAATTTTTCTATGCATTTTTTCCAATTACCATCCACTTTATTATCCACATATTATGGTTATGTCAGTTTTTGTTTTGATGACATTTTGATTTGTTTAAAACGATGCTTTATTTTCATTTTCCTTCCCAATCCCTTTGATTTAGATTCATTGCCTCCTATTTTTTTATGTTTTAAATTATCCATTTGTTTTATTTCCTTTATTTGCATAGTACTTACTTTTCATGACCTGTTTGTTACTGCAGCTGCTGCTGTTTCTGGGCTGCAGGCTTTTCCCCTACTTAGCCAGGAGACACAAAGTGAAAGTAAAACAAATCCTGAAGAAGGCAGGGATCCAATCACAAAATTATTTCATATATGTTTTAATTATTTATTTTTATTAGTCTTTAATGGCACAAAGTCAAAGCAGTTTTGGAGACAAAGGGTTGATTAGAAGATAATATTTAAAAGAAAAAAAAACAACTTTGGTAACTCCTTATCTAGAGTGCATTACTAGCGTCTACTACAAATCACATATAAATGCATTGACTTAGAATAGTGTAATCTATATCTAACCCTTCTAATTTAAGAAGTTTAAAGCCAAATGTAACATGGAAATCATAAGTCTCAGTGCTGTTTCTGGGGCTGCTAACAAACATCCATTTAAAGGCACAATGGGATCTGAACCCCAATCCCAACAATTGCACCTCCTGCCATACTGCACGTGCATGGCAGGATGTGCGATTTTGGGATCTGGGATTGCATCCCACTTGCCAATCCAGGGGGAGACTAAGACCATGATCCTAGGCTCTTCCTGCACCAGCAAGTTGGAAGCCAGGTACCCCAAAATAAGCTGATTGTTGGTTCTGGGATCACACTGGAGCTTCAACCAGCCCCAGTGTGGTCCTGGAGTCAGCTGATAATAAACCAATTGTTTCCATGTGGGGACCACACCAGGGAAGGTTCAAGCACCAGTACAGTCCTCAGTCCAGCTGATTGTCAGCTGGTGAAGTCAACACCAGGGTGGCTGAAGACCCTGGTGTAGTCCTAACCCTACTACATGTTCAATTTAAGGCATTATGGACACCAGCCACACAAATATTACACATTTTTGTGTAATATTTTTTGTGGTTATTTCCACTTTTTGTGACACCATTAATTCCCTGAACATGAGGTCAGGTTATTATTTAAGGTGTGATTAACAGATTAATTTTATCTTAAGTATAACCTCTGCTAGAGACCTGGAGGCTCATAGCCACGTAAGATGGAGTCAAATATACAAACCTTTCACTCCAAATGTAAAAAAAATATTCTTTGTATGTTTAAAATTGAATAATTTTGTAACAAGTGAAATTTCCCTTGCCAGGAGGCTTCAGAACAATTAGCCTTTCATTATGGCCCAACAAATATATCCCCTTGTCACGTTACCTCATTATCACATCTGTATTGTTTTAGTTCCCTAATCAATACGTGGGTTGTAAATCTTTTAGGACCATTCAGGGATGGTGTCTGCTATACAGTAAATTAGTTATTAAAATGATAACCTAATACCAAAGCTATGTTCATATACATTTTTTTTATTTTAGAATCAAATATCTCTAAATGAAACAACATTTATCTCAGCTCTCTTGTTATCTCAGAATCTCAGGATAGCAGAGGTAATTCATGAAACCGATGGCACAGTTCATACTGGAGAAATTAACCTCGTAGCATTTAAAACTTTTCTCACTGTAGCCACATCCACATGAGCATGCACATGTTTGTTGCAGCATCTCAAAGGTGTTTGAAATGTTGCAGAAGGCACACCACACACAAGAAAATGTTCCCCACACTGCATATTTGCAGCATGGACTCTAAATCTGATACCAGGGAATCCTGATATTAAAAAGTACACACTAGAGTAAGTGGCACAAGGCACACTCTTGGAACATGCCTGCAAGCAACTGAAAGCTGGGTCCTCCAAGGAGACACTCTGGCAACTGGCCAGAGTGTCTCTATGGCTCCTGCACACCCCCACCCCCAATGCTCCAGCAGGATGCCTCAGTGTGCTGGAGAAAATAAAAGCTGGGCATGGCTCTCAGTAGCTCATGGCAGCAGCAGCAGGTGGCAGACCCTCAGGGCACTCATGGTCTGCAGAAGGTAGAGCCCCCTGGCACACTGCTCAGGCTGAATCCCAGGAGCTGCACATGTGTGTGGTTTGTGGAGGAGGTGGTGGAAGTGTGTGTTGGGGGGAGGTTTGTGGGAGGTGTGGGGCACCCCTACCACATTCCCCCCTCTCCTCCATGGTGCACAGGCCTTGCTGCTGGCAGCAGAAGCAGCAGCAGCAGGTGGGCCAACTCTCATGGTGCTCATGGCCTGCAGCAGGCAGAGCCCTCCAGCGACATGTGGCTCTGGCTGAGTCCTGGGGGCTGCATGTGGCAGCACAGACCTGGCCCAGCCTACTGGTGCATACAACTCCCCACAGCTCCCAGTTTGCATGTCATTAGGCTAGGTGGGCTCTGTGTTGCCACGTGCAGCTCCCAGTTGAAGTGCTGGAAGCCCCAAATGGAGGCATGGAGCTTGCCTGGCCTGGCCCAGTGATTCACAGCTCTCACCTGCAGTGCCAAGAGCCATACATGCTGGCATGGAGCTGGATGGTCTGGGTTAAAGGCTTATGCTAGCAGGCTGGGCTGGCTCCATGCCACTATATGCAGCCCCTGGGACTCAGTTGGAGCTGCACACCACCAGGGGTCTCTGTGTGCTGCTATTGCCAGTGGCAGGGGCTTTGCACCATGGAGGTGGCATGTGGTGGGGGAACCCCACACACACTCCCATACCCATACAGCTCCACAAACCACAAAGCTACCCATATACCCCCCACAAACCTCACACACAAATACCCCCACACACCCCACAAACCCCACAGCCATCGCCCACATCCCCCCACATCCACTCCCACACCCTCATCCCCCACACCTCTTCACAACTACCCCTCACAGACCCCACTCCTATCCACATACCCACCACAAATCTCACACCCTGCATGTCCAGTTATTGGATAAGATGGGCCCTGCTGGTGGGAGCTGTGACCTCATGGGCAGCTGCCACACTTCAGCCCTACCCCGTGCCCACACTGGCCCCAGCCTGCGGGGGCTCTGGGTCCCAGGAACCACTTGGGGGATATGATGGGCTGGGGGGGAGGAGTGAAGGTGGTGGCAGGGGTGGGTGATGGGCAGAAGGTGATTGAGGTGGCAGTGGGGTCTATGTGTGTATGTGATGGGCCAGGGGTGGCACCAGGGGTGTGTGTGAGAGAGGGAGATGCGGAGGTAGATAGAATCAGCCACCAAAGCCAGCCTTGCCCCCCCGCCCCCTCCTCCATAGAGAAGCCTATGCAGGAGAAGGCCAGCCTGGAAGGGAAGGGGCTTGCCCAGCACAGTCCCTGCTCCCCAGTAAAGGACTTCCCAGTCAAGGCATGGGATTGATGGGGCCTGGGCACAGGGGCAGGTAGAACTGCAAGGGCTGGCACTACTCAGAGCTGCAAAGCAGTGGGTGAGACACCTGGAGCTGGGCCTGTGTCCTGGTGAAGTGGGAGGCAACCAGGGGCTGTGGATCAGGAGTGAGGGGTACTAGCAGGCCTGTGGGGACTGTGAGTTGGGAGTAAAGGGCAAAGGCATGGGCAGGGCACAAGCATATCAGTTCTGCTCGGTGCCACAAAGTAGCTGTGGGGACAGCTGCAGCTCGACCTGCATCCTGGTGAATGAAGGGAACAGAGAAAGCTCTAATTTCCTATGATAAAAAAAACAACAAATGCAAATGCCAAAATATATAGATATTTATATTTTATTTTATTTTAATGACTAGGGCAGTGGTAGGCTTCCAAATTATGTTCCAATTGTAAATATAGAAATAAAAAATTGTGCTCAACTTATACCTATACATATAGTGGCATTTCATTTTAATCATGGAAAAATGAAGATTTGGGGTTTTTAATCAGAGAATTTGGGATTTTTATCACAGAATTTGGGGTTTCTAAACAGAGAAAACCTGGTTCCCTGCTTGTGAGGCAAGTGGGGGGACCTGGGCAAAGGATCCTGCCCAGGGCCAGCACTGGGGACACAGATGAGGTGGCTGACTTCCTGGCGCTTTGGGGCCAAAAGGGCACACCCCAACACTTCAAAGTGGGCCACCACAATGAGCACATCTTCCAGGTGATAGCTGCACAGATGGCAGAGCAAGGGGACCAGAAGACATGGCAGCAGTGCTGCACAAAGGCCAACTGTGCAGCTGGCCAGAAGTGTAGGTGGCTCTGCTGCAGTGTCTGTACCACAGCCCAGGTGGCCATGTGGTCCCCATTTGGGGAGTGTCCAGTGTCCAGTCATGCGGCTGCAGGTCCAAATGGGTGGATGCTGCCACAGGTGGCAGCAGGTCACAGCCAGGCAGCAGCCCCCACTGCCCGACTGCTGCAGTGGGTAGAGGGTGCAGGGACTACTTCAGCAGTTCAGCTGGCACAGGGAGCTAGTTTTCACACACAGCAACTGACTGGGGCTCAGAAGCTCCTAAAGGCAAGTAGCCCTGAGCTGCTCACCAGGGCAGCTTCCTGTACTGTTGGGGCCAGAACAGGTGCTGGCCCCAGCCTTCAGCTCCCCCAGCTAAAGATCTGGTAGGAGCTGGGCAGGGTCACTTTGCACCAAGCAACACAATTTGCCCCATACCAAAGTGCATATTCAGGTACATGTGCTGAGGCACAAATCTCCAGCACAAATTTGTGCCACTGCTATATGAGCTGCTGCAAGAGCACATGCCTGCATATGTGGACATGCCCTATTATTTCAATAAAAGCCACATTATTATTTTTCATTTGGTCCCTTATTTTGAGTTGCTGTTTCACTATTTTGCATTTTGGCAGGACAAAGGAGGTGTGTTCCAAATCAATGTTTTTTATTAAAATGAATCGTGGGGTTTTCATGCAAATTTGAGGTGATTGGTAAAGAACTGATCAGTGGAAACTGCACATTAATCACACACTACCAGGATTCTCCCTTCCCAAAAATAAGTTTAGCCATTGTTTTTCCAGAGGCGGAGGTGTCTGGCTGCCATCTGAGGAAAAAAATGGTATAACCAGCCAAACAAAAAGCAGCCTCTGCTCTACCTTGTTTGCAATATATGCATATTCCACAATACAAAACTTGAACATTGTTCAAAGGAAAAAGTGCAATGACTAGCCTAAGGCAGCAATAATATACATGCCAGCAAGTTACATGATTTTACATACCTCTGGATGAAAAAAAGTCATGCTTCATGCCAATTCTGCATGTACATTTTAAAGCACTTATAGTATAAACTGAATATTTCCTTTGTGCATTCATGCTTTGCAATACATTTTATTTTTGTTCCCATTATTGAAATAGGCTACTTTTCATTGTTCCTTGAAAATAAGCTGTCACTAAACTGAAACAATAAGGATCATTTTTTTCCCTTTTACATCTTTATTGTTCATTCTCAGGAATGGTGGGCGGAAGCTCAGAGACAGCTTCAGGACAAATGTGTACAGACAACCTGCTGATCTCAGGCAGATGGACTTGGCTGGCTGCTTATGGATATTTTCTGTGGACAGTACATACCAAAGTAAGATATTGGTAAATAAAGCAGTCTATAGCAAAACCAGATGATACAGGGTTCATCTACATGTGCCATTAATGTGCAGCACTAAACTGCAAAGCTTATTGCTCCCAGGAAGCTCCCAAGTGCATGATTTACACATGTGGCCAGACCACTGCACATTGAGCCAGGTCATAGCAGCCCTGGCTGGCAGAGGGCAGGGAGGCGGGGTTAGCCTACCTAATAGGGATGCACATGTAGACACTCAGATGTTTACTGCATAGTTAATTAGCCAACAGATAATTTGGTAGTTGGTCAGGCATCTCCCAAGTTTATGTTTTCAGGGAAAGATCTTCAGCTTGTGAAAATCAGCAAAGTTCCATCAGTACATCTGTATTGATTTGCACCGATTGAGGCTCTGACCTTCAGTATCCTTCATGTGGGTTTAGCTGTGTGGTTCATCAGTAGCAAAACTAGAGGTGGTTGAGAGGGGTGTAAGTCCTGGACACTAAGGCCATGTCCAGGTGAGCACAGTTGTGCAGTATGTGGCACCACAAACATGTTTGCAGCGCCACATACCTCCCAATCTGGTGTTCCCTGCACTGCAAGGGCACACTGCCCAAGCATGCACTGTGCCAGGTTTTTTTCCCCACAGGTTTTTTTTGACCCCTGGATATCCACGGATCAAAAAAAACGTGGAAAAAAAAAACTGGCTCAGCGCATGCTCAGGCAGTTCATGCTGCTGAAAAGCAGCGCCAGGCTGCCCAGAGTTGTGCTATGTCTATCGGCCAGGCTCTGCACAGCAGAATTGCCATGAACGCAGCTCTGGGAGGTCACAAGGACCCCAGGTAAGGCTGCTGGCGCCAGCACAGTGCTGGTCCCAGCCTCCACTGCCCCACCTGGGGCAACATGCTGTGCGCCAAAGCATTCATGTCATGGGCGTTCCCTGGGAACAAGTAGCTGCAACACAAGGTGTGCCACTGCTACTTGTCCCTAGGGAAGCAAATGCCCACGCACATCTGGACATGCCCTAAGGGGTGGTGGAGTGCCAAAATGTAGGCAGGGCAGGTGCTAGAATGGCAGCAGAAAGCTGGAAGTTACAGCCCTGTTGAGCTGGTACAGGAGTTCCCTCATCAGCATTACTCCCTCTCCCCTCTGGCACAAGCTGCTGCTATATGGTGAGGTGCCTAGTCAACAGCTATTGTGTTAACCCCCGCTCTGGTCACCCCACAATCCATGTTCTTCTGTGCTCAGCACAACCCCACCCCCCTGCTCTTCCCAGCATGCCAAAATAATAGCTGTACCTCTGCATTTCATGATGAAGATATAGTCCATGTTTTCCTGGGTCTTATCCCCAGGCTTGCCACTGACTTGATAAACTGTAAACAGGGTGGCTCAGTATATATATGCCCCTCCCCAGTAGTGTTATTAAGAGACTTAAATGCAACCCTTAATGTTAAAAAGAATTGTAAGGTTCTTGAATAAAAATAATTCTTTAGAACTGCAATGGGACTCCAGTTCAAGTGCAAGGAATTTAAGCCACATGTAGGAGGAGCTGAGATAGGTACTAGGGATGTGTGAAATACGCTGTATTTGATTTGGATTCAGATTTGGCTTGAATCGGGCTCAGTGATTTGATTCATTGATTCAGGTCACTGTCCCCAATTTGATTTGGCTGAATCTGAAGATTCGATGATGATTTGGTGAATCAGTGATTCAGCCATAGACACAGCTTTAAATGTTTTTTCTATATACCTCGAGGTACCAGGCACAGCTCATGAACACTGCAATGGTGGGTGGAAGAAGCGTCCCACAGGAGCACGAGGTGGGGGCTGCGTGCTAGGCAGCAAACCCAGAAGTGGATTAGAATTACTTCCAGTCCACTTCCAGGTCT
>NW_017729025.1:139720540-139722001 GCF_001723915.1 Gavialis gangeticus
CCCCCCCCGCACCATCTCAGCTTGGCGATCAGCCATGGGGTGCCCCCCCGACCCAGGAGGCACCAGTTGCTAAGCTGGGAGGGGCATGGGGGGGTCCCCCAGCTCACTCCCTGGTGGACTTGGAAGTAGACCAGAAGTGCTTCTGGTCCACTTCTGGGTCTGCTGCCGAGCACGCTGAGGAGCCCCCTGCACTCCTGTGGGATGCTCCATCCACCCCAGCATCACAGCATTCACAATCCACCTGGTACCTTGAGGTATGTAGACAAAACTTTTTAAGCTGTGTCTATGTCTGAATCACCAAATCTTTCTGAATCTCTCTAAATTGATTCAGAGAGTTCTGATTTGATTTGGAGAGATTAACGGGTCTCTTGATTCGATTTGAATTAAGAGATTTGGCCACCAAATTGGTCCAAATCTCCGCTAAATCAAATCAGGGACCAAAGCTTCATGTAGCCTGTGGCAACGTGTGACCTAGGGGTGCCGTGACCTCCCCTAGCGCCCCCTGGCTACCTTGTCAAGCCAGTGTCAATGCACCCTCACCAATCTCGCCCGCCACGTCTTTGATGTTTTAAATGTTTAGGGGAGGCTGCCTTTTCTATCTGCTTTGACCCGGTGCCTTGATGTAACTTAGCCAATGATCTGTCCAGTGGTCCTGGTGCACTCTAGCCTTTAGGGGCTACCCGTAAGTCATACTGTTGCCCGCACTGGGGCCTTTACTTTTTACCATGCCATCCACACCAAGGTGGTCTGACATTTGTCCTGTGCGCTTATGTGTTTGCTGCCACTTCCTGAGTTGTCTTCTGTGATTCTATTCATACTGTTTGTAGTGCCATAATACCTGAAATGCTGATACTCTTTCAGAGCTAATCTGTTATATTTGGGGTTTTCTAGTACTGTCATCATGATTCTAGAACTACTTGGCTCCATACTTAGTTGCATATTTTGCCTTGCTGAAACATGAGCCTCCCTGAATTCACATCATGGCTTATAATGTTGAGTTTAGTATTCATTGTTTCGCTGCCCAACCCTGTGCAGTATTATATATGCAACATTCACATATGATTTTCACAATTATTCATTCTATTACATTGTTATGTAAGTAACCTTGTTGCAAGAAGCTACACGCTCAGATTCTGGGTGCTACTATTCATGCCATACTTTCTGCTATTCCTGAAATACTTTGTTATTCCCATCTTCCTAATAGAAGAAACAACTGTTCTGTTGGTTAATATCTTTTTCTTCACTTCTTTTTCACAGACTTCAACTTCAATCACTTCCTTCCAAATATACTTTGCATAATACCCTCACTGAACAAAACTGGATTGTCAGAGTATGAAACAACTGAACACAGAAAAGCAGATTTTCAAAAGACTTCAGTTTTCTTTTGTACAATTACATATTTCCACGTCTCACTGTGATTTGTAGCAATATATTTTCCTTCTTTTTTTTTTTTTTTTTTTT
>NW_017729025.1:139722163-139733363 GCF_001723915.1 Gavialis gangeticus
TTTTTTTTTTTTTTTTTGCTGTTCCACATTCCTGTCAGATTATTTGGAAATCACTCAGGATCAAGTGATCTCCATTTTTTTCAGAAGAGCTGAGCATAGTGGCTACATGGGACAGTGGTTGTCCTGAAAATCTAGCTTCAAGTGTGACTGCTATGTTATTTTTTAAATCCGGATGTTAGTGATCCTAGAAAAATAGCAATAATTCTCATCATGGTTTAACTTAGCCTTAAGTCTTCAGCTTTCCCATTTTATCTTACTGAACGGCTTTGTATCGTATTCTGGAACTGAGTTATGAGCACTAAAACTAGTAAAATCTACACTTCCACTGAGTTCATAAATAGGGGAGATGTTTTACAAAATTCTCTCTAGTCAAAGCTCTGAAGATTATCAAGATATATCATAGTATATACTGTCTAACAGGAAAGAAAATTAAATATCCTCAGGCATTTTCTTTTCAGCTAGTGCCATGGCTGAAAATTGTACCAGCGCATCAACCAAACCACATAGGGTTTGGGTGCATCCAAATCCAAGATTAAAAAGTCACAGTAGCATAGTCAAATCCCAGGAGTGAAAAGCAGCCAACCGGGCAGCACTCCTTGTGGCTAGCCTCTGCATTTGTGATGCCTTCTTGTTCTGCAAAACCCCAAGGAAACCATCTATGTTTATTCAACCTGATTGTCTGAGGCATAGTACTGGTACACAGTATACAAAATAGGCATCTGGACATATGTCTATTAAGACAGAAGATTGAAGCTATTCTGATCCAGATTTTATCAATTCCTGGTTGTGGATTAAGGCAAATAGAAATTACAGTCTTACTTTTTAGGAATATCTTTGCATTATGTTTTATGAGAGAGACTTCTCAGTCGGACAATACTATTGGCATCACTGCAGAGCACCTTTCATTTCTAGATATCATTAATTGGATGGAACCATTATTTTTTTATTCTGCCTAAGTTAAGAGAATGCCAGAGCTAAGATTTTGTGTGTTCTAGGGTGAGGGAAGCCAACCCTCAGCATACATACCAAAACTGGTGCAGACAGCCTCTGCGTGTGACACGTGGCAGATCGGGGAGAGAGCAGGGAGAAGAGCAGCTATGGATTAGGAAGTAGTGTAGCAGATGGAGTAGAGAGCACAGCATGGAGCAGAAAGCAGAGCAGATCAGGAAGGGGGAGAAAATTGGACCGGCACTTGGAGAGGGTGTGGAACTTAGCTTGTGGCACACCTGTCAAAAACGTTGACCCCACTGTTCTAGGAGAATGAAACACAGTAACTTTGGGCGATTGACTCTATTGAGTTCACAAATTCTGACCTAAGTTCCAACTCTTACCCATCCACTGTTTCATGCCAACATGAAATGGGCCTTTAGGTAGGATCTAAAGAAAAGGAAGCCTGAAAACTTCTAACAGGAAATACACGTCTCATCAGGTTCCTAGCCAATGAACATTTCCGTCTTTGTGATAATACTCTTTTTTCCTAGTGTTGAATGCAATGTATTTTTATTTAGGATTTAGTAGCAGATCACCATTGCCCTATTTATCTTTACCTCTTCTATCGAAAATATTTTTTCTTTAGTTCCTCCCCTGGTTTCAAGGGATTGCTGTAGTATTTTACTACTTTCTAACCTTCTTCTCTCCCTTGCAGAATGTCTGTGTTTTGTAGTCTGTCTCAGACGTTAATTGGATGGCTTTACATTTTTTTAAGTGAATAATGTTTAAACAGTGAAGCCTTTAAACAGACTTTTATGGAGTTGAGGGAAAGCAGCCAGGGTCCAGGCAGAGCCACCATGATCAGAAGATACAACCCAGCAAATTATTAGGTATTTTAAAGATTTTGTTTACAAAAATCAAATTCCAGTCACTTCAGATTCTGGGAATATGATGGCAGAGCAGTGATGATATCTTGACACAGCTGTAGTGGGACAAGTTTGAACTTGATTCTAGAGTCATGCTCAAAGTTATATTCAGTTGTAAAGTTGTAAAGGGGTCATGAAGAAATGGCCATGCAGCCTGGGCAGTCAAAGGCAGGTGGATATGATGCAGACACATCCTTTGGGTGCTGTTGGTGCAGGAAACCAGGGTGCTTTAACCACACTAGAGCAAATATCCACTAAGCCAAGGGTCCACTTGGTGGACCCTTAGCTTCAGGGTATGAAGCTAACCTTCTGTGTTCTTCAGTGCAGTGCTGTCTGGAGGGGTAGAACTTTGTTAGCTGTCTAACAGAGGTTTGAGCTACTTCATTTAGTTTCAATGGGGCATTAATTTGAAACCCTAAAACTAAAATATAGGTGTCAATAGGTCTAAGTACAATAGTTCACTGATGATCCAGTTAATGGGCCTAATATTCACTTCATTGCAAAGTACATTCCAAAGCCTTCATAGCTGATATGACTAGTAACATGTATATTCCTTGGGACCGCAAGTTGAAATCACAGCTAGAAGTTCTGCCAAGTGTTTCATGGATTCAGAGACTGCACATATTGAGAATGTTTTCCCTATAGTTCCTCCTCTAGGTTCATGGGACTTCTACAGCATTTTACCACTTTGCAATCCAGTGGTTATGAACCTTTTTAGATTCAGGGTACTCCTCCATAACTTTTTAAAATTTGGCAGCACCCCAGAACCTCTGTTGTGCTGCCTCAGCTTACCTCAGTGGTTCTCAGCCAGGGTGACGTTGCTGTCACCACTGCCACCAACACTGAGGCCAGGGAGAACCACCCCATGCACCTTGTGTGGAGCCAGATTGGAAAGAGCTGTAGCATGAGCACATGGTCCTGACTGCATAAGGGTTATATGATAACACTTACGCAGCTGGTCCTGCTGCAGCCCTGCTTGGTCCAACCTAACAAAGCATCCCTAATTTTTGCAGTGATTATTGTTCAAGTGTCCCAAAGTCTGACAGATTTTACACAAAATATTTAGCAGAAAAGCTTCTAGATCCCTAACTAATGCATAAACAGGGCTCAGAAACTAGTCCTAAGACCTGATCTAACTCTCATTAATGTGAGCTGAAAGACTTCCCTTAATTTCAGTGGAGTGGATCAGGCTCTAACTAGCTAAATCCATATTCCTGGGTCTTTTATGTCTCTGAAAGTTTGTACACTTAAAAATAAACACACTACTGTAATGCAATTATACATGCTAAACTAAAGCTCCTAAACAACAAGTACCTATGGAAAAGGCCCTCTGCAAATCTCAGTATGCTTTCACTACTCCACTCTGCTCATTTTCAGAATAATAATTGCTTCACTTTTCAAAATACCAGTAAAGCTGTCATAGGACTAACTGAACTACTATACCATTAGGCACAAGTAATTTTACATATAAATTATTTAAATTTAATCTGTGATTATCTCTACGTTGGAGCAATGTTTTCTGTATAGGATAAGTCTTTTCTTTTTTAGGGAATTGCAGCATGATAAATAAATGAATAAAGACTCACAGCAGTGTATTTCACCACTTATACTGTGAAGCATTCCTATCAGCAAACTTGGAAATCACAATATTCCCAATGGCCTCCCCGTTCTGCATTAAAAATAACTAAAGACTCTAGTCATATTTTTTCAAAACATGAAATGCATTTTATGCAACAATGCCTCAGATGAGACACAAACTCAACAGAGCTTACAAATATTCGACATTAGCTCTTTCCATAGCATCGCTTCAACTAAGAGGACTTATTGGCTATTGCAGATGTTTTTAGTATTTTTTAAACCCAGGTTTCTGATTAAAATTATTGAAAGATAGCTTGCTTGCATATATAAATCAAAGATGCAAAAATAAAATTTAAACATCCATACCCAATCACTATCATTTTGCCAGAGTGACACACAGCATGACTACAACATTTGCTGTACTCAGTAACTGAGAAGAAAATGTACCCTGCTATACAGAAGAAAAAGGTAGAAGTAATTATCTGTGTATTTAATAGCACATGAAATATGTATTGGTCTGATTTCCAGAGTTTCCTAGTACCCCCAAATCACATTGAAACCAATGGTGCTCTCAAAACCTGCCCATATACCCACATATGCTTATAACTATAAGCCTACATATCAATCTCTTTCACTCAGTCAAATTATGGGCATCCCTGTGCTTGTTTTCAGAAAGATGATAGGAGCCATCCCTGCATAAGTGAGTATATTTGAGATCAGAGAGCTGCTCATGGTTTTGGCTCTAGGCTCAGAGGGGCTTCCTGGCCATGCTGAATGATCAAAACCCCTCTCACAGGCATGCTAGTATATCCAAGTTCTTTCTCCCCCTCTACCAGAGACTTCAGGAGGAAGTTAGCACTGGCTAGTACTTTAGCCCCACTACAGAGAGGAAGACAGTGAACTCTATCTGCCCTGGTTCCCCATGGCTTAAGGTGCTGATGGACACAGATTCTTACATGTATACCTGGTGTCCCTGCCAGATTAAGACATAACTGGACATAGTATTCTTTTGTTTTACACACATTTGGGTGGCAGCAGTGGACAGCTGAATGAAAAATTCACAACAAATAGCTGAGTTGATGACTGCTGCCTTTTTGTCTTCTTCACGGATTGGCTGTGAATTGGTCCCAGTTTTTTCAATGCATTTTCTACACAGCATCTAGTCAAGGAAGAAATACTATACCACTTGGCTTCACAGCCCCACAGGGCATAAATTAGGAATGTATACAATGTGATTCACTTTCAAGACCCAGTTTGGGTTACCTTCATACCATAGCATGAACAGTGTCACTGCTATTGAAGAAGGAGAATGATTAATAAGGGAAGCACAATTAGTGAATACAAAAGCTAAAAAAAAAAAAAATCCAAATTTTACTAGCATTTAAGCACTTAAATTTTGCAGAAAGCAGTGTGGCAGGATAGGAAACAATGCTGAATCAGGCTTGATTTTGAATGTGACTAAATACCGCAGGTAAGAGTCCTCAAGGTCCCTCAGCTGATTATTACCTCTTCTGACCTGGACATTTGTCAACACTAAGCTAGTTTGGGTCTGTCTGTGTTCCAGCTCTTTTCTCAGTCTCTCTCCAACAAGTATGACTATTGTACCAAATTAAATGTGTTTCTCATGGGAGATCAAAGTAGCTTCAATCCTGGACAGGAGGTTTAGTATGAATAAAAAAGACTTTTTTTTTGCACGATTGGGACTGATCTTGTTTTTATTGGTGGAGGGAAGACTTGTTTTAAATTAGGACCTCATGGGCAGATCCAAGATTTTGTAAAGGAGGGTGCAGGAGCAACAAACGGTGGCAACAGGATGGCTTCAACCCTGCTCCCAGCTTTTCCTCCATCCATCAGAAAGGGAGCTACACACCATGGGAGCATCAACCAGGGAGTTATTTAAGTCCCTCAATCAGGTAATAATCTCCCCATCACTCTCAGAACTCTCTCTGTGCACAGCCTCACATCCTCTCCCCTCCTTTTTCTCTCCTCCCACCTACTGGTGCAGCTGTTCTTGCTGTCTTCAGCCACCATAGGATAGAGGGACCTCCAGAATTGGTCCTGCCCCCTCTAGGGCTCTGGGTTTCCCCTCCCTGAGCCTGCTCCCAGACTGGTGCAGAACACCCCAGGGTGGGGGGAGTGGGAAGGGAAGGGTCAGGTAGGGAAGGGTCACTGAGCCCAGCTGAGCCCAGATTCATGGGCAGCCCCACAAGAGCAGAGCAGAAGCAGCTCTGGAGTGTGTGTGTGTGTCCCCACCCCCAGCCCCTCCTCCAGCCCAGGGCAGACAGAAACAGCAGGGACAATGACAGCATCAGATCAGGGATGGGAGAAATGAGAGGGGAGGGGATGTCCACTGAGCATGGACAGGAAGCAGGGTGGTTGTTACCTGATTTGGAGACTTAAAAAGTACTCAGCTACTGTTCCTGTCACATCATCTACAAGACAGATACAACCTCACTACTACATCCACCCTGGATTTCCCTCAGCTCCTTTACTGGACTTTGATGTATTTTTTTTTAATGGTGAAAATTAAAAATAAGTTGATTCACAAATTGACAGAAGTTTAGGGCTAGAAGGGATCTCATGAGATCATCAGGTCCAGCCCCCCTGCTCTGAGCAGGTAAGTTGATAGAAGAAGAGAATAAAAGTCTGTGCAAATCAAAACCATCTTGCTGCATTCATTAGTGTTTCCTACTCCTGGTCAATGGCCAAAATACTTCCACTGCCCACAGTGCCACTGAAATGGACATCTTCTTACCATTCTTTTTTCCTCTGTTTGAACATTGTACATTGTTGTTGTAAACTGGAAGGCTGTGGTACTGAAGTCATTTTTATTTTGAAAGAGAGAATTTTCAAAAGAAAAAAAATAATGAATGACAGATACTCTGCCAACAGATATCACATATTATCAGCTCAGGTTTATGGGTCTATCAGCTTTAGGCACATGTCATGTAGCTTTGTCCTCCCTAGGTTGATGGAGTGCTGCAGTTCTCATACAGCACTTTTTTTTTTAAATAGGCATGAGTTCTCCTTGGTAAAGTAAGCAGTGGTGCAAACTGCACAAAACTCTGTGAATATGATCTGGAAGAGATTACTTCTAGGAGAAAGAATATATTTCATCTAGCAATAGCAGTGCTCATAAATTCGGTGGACTGTGAGGCATCTTTAATCTCAGGTTACTAGTTCAGCCTGAGAACCAGTTCCCTTAATTCAAAGGCAGTAAAGGATTTGTAATGGTCGAGCCATTACAGAGAGAGGAAAGGCCATGCTTCATTCATGTGGGTAACATCTCTCTGTTGCTGACACCGATTAACTTCAAATGAGATAACTGCTGTGTAATACAAATACTTGTTTACTTGAAACTGAATGGGGCTAGCAATCATTCATGAAAACCCATGGAATACGAGCCAGCATCTTTGGATCACTCCAAATCCAAGTCTGATTCAAAACAATGAAAGACTCTGTAGCCTATTTGCAATTCTCATTCATCCTCTCTTTCACTTACTTATTTTCATCTGTTATAAGAGTATGCCAATCTATGTTTTCTATGTACATGTACAAAATCAATCATTACACAAAGGTATTCATAATACAACCCCTGACCAGCAAAAGGACTCAACCATCAGTTCCAGAAGCCCTCTTACGATTTTTTATATACAAAGAAAGCAATGTTGATAGATTTCTATGTATGGTCCCATGAGCCATCTGCCTATGAACTATATCACAGAAAGTGATAGATGAGCATATTCAAAGCACTAAGAATAGAAAGTTACCCACTTTTATAGCTAAGATATCCAAGAATCTATGATTTTTAAAGTATCGTCTCTATTTCTCAAAAGAGGACTCCATGGAAAAGAAGTCAAACAAGACATCAACATTTCCCAAACTAATATTTCCAAGTCTGAAAAGTGAACATGAATGAGAATCTGTGATGTATACAAGAGAGCAAGGCATTTGCCTGATACTGCTGAACCATGTTCCCAGTAACATTTAATTCCTGTGCTGTGTAGAGCCACCGAGAGCTAACACAGTAATGGTGGGCTAGTGATATAAATTGAAAACTAAAGACATACAGCTTTCAGTCTGCCTTTCCTTCTGTCACTTATTTTGTACTGCATGAATGAGATATTACTTTCCTGTTTCCCTGAGATATTGGTTCACTAGGGTAGAGTGAGCAGACTCAATTTCACTGAAAGTAATGGAGTGAGATTATCCAGAATTATTTCCAGTGGGCTGAGTTTGTTGCATTCCTTCTGTTATGAGAATATAAGTAAACAACTAAACACCTTTATTGAAAGCCAAGAATCTTCATACTAGTCACCTTTTTCTATTTTCTTGATTAGGGTAGCATTTTGGTTTTAGCCATGCTCAATTAACTCATCCAGGAATTGGTCCAGTCAGAAATAGTTGATTTAAGTGAGATAAACTGGGCATCTGTTTGGAAAAAAATGATTATCCAAAATATGCCTTTCATCATGAGAAAACGAATAGTACTTGCTCCACATTTCAAAACATATGCCTCTAAATAGAGCCTTTCTTTGAAAAGCTGCAGGAATAGAAAATAGTAATAATACAATTAAAGCTGAAGCAAGGAAATACTGACATGAAACTTAAACAACCAGTGTTAGCATTTTAATGTACTGAAATCTAAATTTATGCTAGTTAGAAGATTAGCACCTTTATCAAGCCACCATTTAGACTGGATTGTATTAAAGCAATTAAAAGTATCAATAAAACCAACCACTGAAGCAGTGACTAAAATGTGTGATGTATATGTATGTGTATATGTATCTGTGTGTGTATGTGCATATGTGCTGGTGCTAATAAGGGTACCACTGTATTTAGTAATTGATTTGATTTAGTAAAGAAATAAAATAATCTGGCAATGTGTCCTATTTCGCAGAAATATTTATATAAGGTTTTTTGAAGTATAAAAATCAGAGATATATTTAATAATTAAGAGGTATTAGTCACAGTAGAGAGGAATACAAGGCAATAAATGGTTTTTGCAGGTGATTAAATGGTGAAGTGAAGCAGCAGCATCACTATTTATTGCTAGTGAACACTGATTCTGCAGACATGATTTCTGTGTTGTCAGAAAGTGAGTTAGGAAGTTATAACAAATCATAATGCTGGAAAGAGAATAATGTTTTGGTTTCATTTTTGTTGTTTTCAGTCTCTTTTTTTTAAGCCTCTGAAAGTTCTTTGCTGCTACCTTCTCAAGTTGGTATCACATTCGCTGATTAATCTAGGATTCAAGGGTAGAGCTAACTGTTAACATTTTCACCTGAGAAGCAGAGGTATACCCAAACACTTCTGCACCCTGGACAGCTTCAGTACACAAGCCAGCATTAGTGGCTGGGCTGATGGTGGAAGTTAAGCTGCCAGAGCAGTGACCACTATTTTTGTGCTCCCTACCTCCCCAGCTCAGAGCCCAGGACTTAGCACCTGGAATAGGTCATCTCCCCTGTATCTATGCTACTGCCAGCTGCCCCCTAAATGTGCACATATGTGGTTATAACTTAAGTGTGAGGAAATCTGCATGTGCTCTAAGATGGTGCCAAACTTCTTCATGAGTGCCAGCAGCTCATGTAACCAATAAATTACAATTTTGCAAGTGCATAAGGGAAGCTCAGAGGAAAAAGACATAGCACAAATATTTAATGGCATGAACTATCTGAATGAAAACAGCACTAAAATGGACCGATGACGAGATTTGAAAATATATTTTAGTTTTTGGGATACTCACATTATTCACTTGTATCATAAAATATGTCGACTTACATTCATGTTTTAATATATCCATTAGGAATGCATAGATCTCTACTGAAGCTCACGCACTAGCCAAACTGCCCATTTGCAAGTAATAAAGGAAAATTTGCCAATAATCTGTGGTAAAATGTGAACGGTTCTGCTAATTTGAGTAGCACAGATGTAGCATGTGCCAATTTAGAAACTACATAAAGCTAAAAAGCTTCCAGAATCAATCCAATTTGTTCTGAAGTCATGGAAATGTTGGCTTTAGATGTAGCATAGCAATGTACAGTATATAAAGAGAAAATGGGAGCTAACCAATCTATCAGGAAAGCAGACATGCAGAATGTTTCCTAATGTTCCTCATGCAATCCAGATTCAGAAATGCTAAAGGAAAAAAAAACAGAAAGAAAGGATGTAATAATAGACTTACATTAAACCAAATAAAGTCATTTTGAAATGACTGAAGAGAAATAGTGAGCAAAAAATGCCCTTGGGTCCACAGTCTGTTTATCCACTGCATATTATACCTTTTCATCACAATTACCTAAAGTGGTACATTTGTATTTCTGTAATGTATGGAATTCATTACATAGTTTTGCAATGAAATTATCACACTGTGGCTGGGACATCTGCACCCTGTCATATATCATTCTATTCATTTCTAGTTAATTTAATCCTAATATCTGCCTACATGACAAGACAGATGTTCAGCTATATTGTAGCTTCCATAGTTTTCTGCCTTGAAGAAACTTTAAGCCATTGAAAGAAATGACATCTTTCCCACAGACAGCTTATGTTCTTGAAAAGTATATTTTTTAGCCTTTTCTTTTTATGATTGCCTGTATTATTAAAAAAAACCACTCTTTAAGGTAAAGTTTTAAATATAATTATCTTGAATGTCCTTCAACTCATCTACATTGAATCTTTACTTCAAAAAGTAAACTTTAACGTGCTGATTTTGGAAACACACCAATTACTGCAGTCAAATTAATCTACAGATCTCTTGCTTTGTGAATAGCCTAGAGAAGTCCTACCATCCTGTGGTGATACTTATGAAGCTCATACTTAAACCTTTTGCATTTTTATGTTGAACTATGCAATCGTACGCTGATAAAAGCCTGTAGGGGAGGAACAGCATGCCTAGACACAACGAGGATTGCCAAAATTTCCCTCCTGAACAATGAAGTGGTGATAACAGTTGGCCTTAGCATGTCAAATGTGTATGCATGTAAGTCAATAACATTTTTTCTGTATGTTCTCAAAAGGAATTTGTTAGCAGCAACACCCTCACAATAACTCATATTGCCTTCCACTGATATTATGTACAGTACCTAGTATCATGTCTATGTTGAAAAAAGTACAGTAGGTACAAATCTAGGCTATCAGGACACCTGCTTATCAGTGCTGTTATAAAGTCCCACTTCAAGTTAAGCCCTCACGCACATAAAACAAAACCTGTGCTGTGCAAAAGCAAGTACTTTATGTTTTTACTAGTAGTTCATATAATAGTGAATGCAATAGTCTGCAGTGGGTCTTAGCTTACAGCATGGGCTAGATCCACAAAGGGAACTAGGAAAAACTTAGGTACCTAGTTGCCACCTTAGGTATCTAAATGCAGAATGTAATCCTCCACTGCCACATAACCCTAGACACACCTAAAATCTATAGGCACCCAAGTTTACAACATTAAAGTTCTTGAGGCACCCAGAGGTCACTTTGGGGCATACCCATAAGTGTCTTCACCTTGACAAAGTTGCACACTTAACATCTAAAACATATTGGGATTCACAAGTCAAGGGTTCATGGGCAGAGGACTGGGTCAGCCTATATACATGACACAGCTGAGGAAGGAAGCAGCAATTCCTTTTTATTCACAAAGTTCAATTCCTTCCTCTGCCTGAGATTATATGAACCCATGTATCTCAGGAGCTTCTCTTACCTACCAAGTGATAAAGTGTTCTTGGATATAAGAGTCATAGAACCATAGAAGTAGGGTCGGAAGGGACCTTGTA
>NW_017729025.1:139738265-139738904 GCF_001723915.1 Gavialis gangeticus
ATGAGCTCCGTCTGGGTGGAGGCCTCAGAAGAGCCCATGACAGGCGGCAGTGCCAGGGTGGGGCCCCTGGCAGCTGCGCTCCGTGTCTGCACCATGTTTCAATCCCTACCATTGAAGTTATTTAATATTGATATGATAACTAAATAATATTTAGGCTAAAAGAAGGGTCAACATGTAACCCAGCTGCCTATGGAGGGTTCGGGATTGAAAGTGTGGTCAGGGTTAGAAAGCTAAGAAAGGTTTATTAACAAAAACACAACTACTCATAGTTATAAGGCTACAATGGCAGACAATAATAATTCACATCGGCAACTTATCGGCAGTCCCCTCTGATGCCTGAGGTATGACAAGTTTCTCTTTCCACAAAGCTCAGCGAAGTCAGGCGTCCCTGATCAGCGCTGTCCGAGGGGTACCAGGAAGGACCCTGGTATTCAGTCCTTGGTTTCCTCGAGAACCACAGGCCTGCTGTATCCAGGCCAGCAGCTAATCTTAAATCAGGAGCTTCTTTTACAGAGCTGCATCTTCCTTCTAAATGATTTCTGGATGTGCCAGCCAATTTATAACTTCTAACCTATGCTGATAACTTACAGCCAGCCAGATTCTCCCACTGCAAACTCTCCTTAGGACTGACCAATAGCA
>NW_017729025.1:139743904-139744588 GCF_001723915.1 Gavialis gangeticus
CTGCTGGTGTTCACTCTCTGCCTATTCTTTGTCATGTGTGGAGTGGCATCATCCCCACCAGAGGCAATTTCTCTGTCTTTCTCTGTTTAAGCTTCCAGAGCGTTGAACCTGTTCCCCAGGTGAACCTGGGGAGCTTCCACCACTCTAGGCCTAGCAGCTCTGGATTTGGACACCTTCTGCCACTCTTGCATTGGATGCGTCTCCTGTGGGGGCTGTACGGTGGGCAACCGGCCCTGCAGAGGAAAGAAATAGGCATCAATTTCATCCTCTGCATTCCTGATCCCCCTCTGCATGCTCACCTCAGCCTGGAGCTCCCTCACCTGCTCCTCCAGGGCCCTAAGTCATGCACAGGAGGGCCAGGCAAGGGGACCACGAGGCCCCACCCCCCAGGACCCCACCAAGCCTCCCCCCACAGACAGGGGGGCAAGGGGCCACCGATCCCACCATGAGCTCTGTCTGGGTGGAGGCCTCAGAATAGCCCATGGCAGGCGGCAGCGCCCAGGCAGGGCCCCTGGCAGCTGCACTCTGCGTCTGCACCATGTCTGCAGAGCTGTGCCTGCTGCTTTTGCTCACTGGAGGTGCTGCTCTGGGCAGCTACCTCACAGCCACCTTATGCGAAGGCAAACACCGGTGCCCCCTTACAGAGCACGCCTGTTTGCTCACGCTGCCCACGCGTGACTCCCT
>NW_017729025.1:139749588-139760506 GCF_001723915.1 Gavialis gangeticus
TTCATAGAGCCTTCAGCAAGCACCTTTATCACACAGACATAATTTTCAGCTGTCACAACATGAATGTGTGTGTCCTAGTGGCTAGGGCGTCTACCTGAGAAAGTGCACTGACCTGACTCCATTCCAGCTCCAGTGAATATTTTAGTATTTTATTGGAGTAGGGACTAGAGTCCTGGTCTCTCAGACAAATTCTCTTCTCATTAGATTATAAAGTCAGAACATCTCTCTGGCACAAAGCATATTTAATTATTTCACATACAGTGGAAGAGGTACAATATGAGTGATTGAGAGAGCTTCTGCAAATACATGTACATGGGCATGTGCATGGACACGCACACAAAAAACCAAAAAAAACAGAACACTCTATAGCAAGGCAATTAGAGCACGCTCCTGGGAAATACATGTTAAGGGTTTAAATTGCTTCAGGTCGAAGAGGAAATATTTTATATTGCCACACCTTTGCCATAAATCAGCACAGCTAAATAATCTCTGCTTCAAAGTAGGTTAGGATTGAAACACCAGAGAGGCTCCATGTCAGTATTGCACATTGTCTATATACACTGGGGACTCTAGTCAGTACTTCCATCTCTAACTTTTGTTAGCAAAAAATGCCACAAGGATATGTTAATAGTGGCATCATCCTTTGTGGCATCACCCTTAGTGACAGCATCCTTTCTATAGATCAGCACATGGACTTTCAGAGCATCTTAGATAAGTAGACAGATACTAAAGGATTATTTCCTTAGCAGCTTGTTTTAGTGAAAACCATTTCCTAAGACTACAGCAGTAGATAGTTTTATATTCCATGACTGCATATACAGTCGACTTCCAGAAAAACCCAAAGCAAATTATATTCCAGCTGTTGAGTTGGATAACAGCTGTAGATTACACAGTTTAAACCCAAACCAATAACTGTATTTGAATATTAACTGACTAAAACCAGCAACAGATTATCCATTTTTTAATTATACCATAAGTGAAGAGAATCTAGCGTGGGTCACGTCTGACCACGTTGGTCCTCTGCAGGGAGGAACAGTTCTGAAATCACTTCTTAGACATGGTTTTCTATAAGGTAGCACAGTGTACTTGCCAAGCCATGGACTCTTAACATTTTCAGGATGGAGCCCTTTGATATTCTTAGAGAAATAAAACTAGAATATTAACATTGCTGTAGTTTAATAGGCTGAATTCAGTAGTGTATCTGGGGGGCGGAGTAAAAATAGTTGCTATTACAGGGGCTGACCATGGTGCTGTTGCCAGGAGCAAGGCAGCTGGTGCTATCCTGTGCATTGCTGCTGACCAAGGTGAAGAGCTCTGACTGGAATGAAAATACACTTGTGAGCATCTATTCATATTCCTATCACATGATTATCTATTGGTGTATTTGTACTACAGATATGGAAGATGTTTTGTCTTTTGGACTTCAGAAAGAGAAAATGTTCCTTGATATAGCTGATGCAGAAACTTATAGCACAGCAGAGCTGTCCAGCTTCAAAGTGGCCAGAGCCTCACCAGGAGGGCTATGGCAGGAACAGCTCTAGCATGGGCTTCAGGAACCCAAGGCTGCATTCCTTGCACATGTGTATATGTGGGCACACTCCCACCCCTGTTGCACAGTGTGGGCTGCCCCCCACTTTACCTTCAGCTCCCTGTAAGATCCCCTGGGCACTACACCTCATAGATGCTCCAAGCTGACAGCTCCCTGGCACTTCTGACTGAGCCATGCTGTGCTGCCCTGACCCCTGAGATGAGGGCATGCAGCAGGAGCCAGGGGAGGAAGAGGGAGCCCTGAGAACCTGAGGAATCCAAGGGCCACATATCAACCCCTTGTGAGCCACCTGTGGCCCATGGGCCACCAGTTGTACCACCTTGTAGTTGTATCATTCATATTTCCAGAAAATCAAAGGAGTTTTTTAAGTGGATTAAAAATAAGTTTGCCATGGCCATAAACCAGTATATATGTGCTGCAAATTCATCAACAATTCACAGAGAATGGATGCCTCTTCACTATCAGTAAATAATTGGTAGATTCACTGTGAATAATCTTGCATATATTATTTGCCAAGAGCTACCAACTATTTGTATCTGAGTATTTCCATATAGTTAGAGCAGGAAATAACTGTGGTATCTCTTGGCAAGCACTGGGCCTCATCTAGTATTTCATGCTTATTCAAAGCTCCCATTTAAAGCAATGGATTTTTGACTATAGAAGAAATGCAGCAGTGGGCATTTGATTTTTAAACAGTAACCAATGTAAGTCAGATGACAATAGCAAAGCTTCAGTAACAGCTTTGTGAGTTTTGTTGTCATCAAACAAACAACAGCCAGTCACCCAATACGAGTTATTAATAAGCAGTCCTGATTTTGATTAGGCTTCCCAACTGAAAAAGTATAAGGAGAGGGCTATAGCAACAATTAAGTTAAATTCCAACAAAGACCTAAATATTAGTATTATGCTAAATACATTTGAAAGGTTTTAAACTTCTAATATGGAATGGATTTATGCTGGCAGTAGGCCTAGCACACAAGAGAGATATAAAACAGTAGCATAGGCCCTGGGACCTTTTGTGGGTCTGTAAGATTATTTATTTAAATATGTTTGCATAGACTTTTTTTTTTTCAAAAAACAAACCCTTTAAAGAAATGAGTGTTCCTGTCTAAGTCTACTTCTTAGGATTCCCAGAAAGGACTCTTGAGGATAGTTGGGTGATTTCATGGCAATATATAACAAGGTTGCTGAATTAGAAACATATGTGCTTAAGGAAAAAGTGAGATAGAGTTGGAATGACAGAGAACTGGTTAAATCAAGACATCAAGTGGGGGAGTAAACTACCAGCATAGTAAATTTACAAATAGGATAGACAAATCCAAACTAGATAGTGCTGCAAAGTCTACAAAGGTATCTTGAAGTAAAAAATGTTTGAGTTCATTCAATCAAGGGGACTGACTTGCATATTAGATCTTAAGAATTAAATAATTGTGAAGCTTTTTCATTTCCACATAGATCAAGAACTTCTAAGGTTTATGCTATTTAATGCTATTGGATTTTTGTAGAGCTGAATTATTAGTGTTGCTGGGGGATTTGGGGTATGGAGAGTTGGCACCTGGAAGTTTGTCTGCTCAAATGAGCTACACATTATAATTATTACTGAGATTCAGCAGAATTGCAGGTTGAAGCCATAGTGAGCTTTGAACAGAGATTTAGGATCTGAGAAGCTGTTGTTTAACTTCAACCCACAGGTCTTTTTAAGGTATGACATAAAAAGTTATAAATTGAAGTTATCTCTGTTGAGTTAGTCTTTTCATACAGTGTGATGTTTTGTCTTCAGTGCTGTCTAGAATGGAGAAAAGGTTTTACCTGCCTTGGAAGTTGTTCAAGTATCCCAGGTTAGAAAAAAGAAATAAAAATCTTTATTGATTAAACAGAAGCAAAGAAATGAAAAAAGTTCTTGTAATTGTTATGGAAAAAAAGTTAAATTTGCTACTATTTACTGGAGCCATTGCTTTACCTGCAGACTGAGAAAGGAAAATTTGGTTTCAAGAGCCACCAGCATATGCATGAAGTAGGCAATTCTTTCTATACTGAAATCACTGGAGCCCTGAATTTAACTTTGGAGGAGATATTGACAGAAGCAGAATGGTCAGAAGAGAAGGTAAGATGATGGCTTTCAGAATTCACATGGTTCCTCTTTTTCCAAACACATTTTTAATACGACTGAATTTTGCCTTTCATCTGTAAAGTGTATTAGACAATGTGTACGGTGCCTGGATTAGGAGCCCAAGGGCATGTCCAGATGAGTACAGACATTTGTTTCCCCAGGAGCAAGGAGAAGTGACACACTTTGTGCTGCTGCTACTTTTCCCCAGGGAATGCCCATCCCATGTGCACTCTAGTGCATGGCAGGTTACCCCAGGTGGGATAGGGGAGGCTGGGGCCAGCGACTGTGCTGGTCTCAGCAGCCTTACCTGGGGGCCTGGGGGCCTCCAGGGGCTGCAGCTGCGGCAGGAAGCCTGGCTGGAAGCTGGAGTGTGACTCCAGCCAGCAAGGCTCCAGTTTTGGGTGGTGCACGCAGCATGCACCTCCCTGCTTTTTTCAGCATGGGTTTTTTGGACCTCGAAATCTCCCCGCATTAAAAGCCACCCCACACTGCAAGGTAGCAGTGTAGGGAATGCCTGTGTGTGCAGTGTGTAGCACTGCAGGTGTGCCCTCATCTGGATGTGGCCCAGAAGTATAACCTCTTGAATACCAGTCTTAACCCGGTTAATTGATTTATTATGTAATTTGACTTGTACTTAGGGCAAAATTCTACTGTGCTGCTCAGATCTCTAAATGGCACCAAAGAAGGCCATTGGCTATCTAAGTCATGAAACAAGGTGCTGCTTCACTGCGCATAAAATCCTGAATACCACTTCCAGGGGAGGCGGGAGGGGGCAACGTTTTCAGCAGGTGTGCCACAAATTAATCTTATCCTCTCCTTGTATGCCACTCCAATCCCCTTCCTCTGCCCCATCTGCTGCTCAGCTTTCTGCTCCCTATTCTGTGCTTCCTCCCCGATTTCCTGCTCTGCTTCCTGGTTCCTTGCCCTGTGCACCTTGCCTGATCTCCTGTCCTACCCTATCTGCTGCTGTGCTCCTGTTCCCTCCCTTATCTGTGTTGAGAGAGGCTGCCTGTGGCACTCGTGCTGTAAGTTGGCCACCCCTGAACTAAGACATCTCAATTCTTTATATGTCTCCATTTTTCTGCCCTACAGTTAAGCTTGTCTTACTACTTGTGGTCAGAAGTGATCCAGCAAGGTAATCAAGGTATCAACCAATTCCAATTCTACTCTACTACAGTACAGTTTCTTTGTGAAAGTGCATAGATGTTGCAAAAGATCCTGAAACCATTGTCAGCAAAAAAGCACAACCAGCGGTACGTTGGGTGATGCTGGTGACAAGGGTGGTAAGTTTGTCATTGGGTGTGTGTGACATGAGACAAACATCATACTATATGCTGGTGACAATATGTACATAGTTCTGTGCATGCCCAATGGAAGACATTTAGGTACCTATAATTTTTTAACTAATGCCCCTAGGGAATGTAAGCTATGTCTACAATGCAGTGCTGTGCAGAGTTATCTTGAGCTAACTGAAAATGCCAGCTCGCAGACCAGAGTTTACATAGCAGACAACAGCATACTTGAACTAGGTCTGCATGTGTTAAGCTCCAGAACCAGAAGCAGCATAGGTTTCCCTAGAACATGCAAACTAATATTCCCTACTGTTAGGCCAACCTAACTAAGAACTACTGCTAAGGGCACAGCACTGCACTAGTACCACTCTAATGTTTCTTATTTTCCAGCTATCATGTACAGAGGTAGATAGATTCAGTATCTCTATATGGCACTGTCTTGCTGATAGAGACATATGCTTAGGTATCTATAGGGTTAGGCAGAAGCTGAGAGAGGAGAGGGTCTAAATTTACAATTTTGAACCATGAAGTGGTATGTAGGTGCATGAACCTTTTTGTGGATCTAATTCCTATATACCTTTGAAAATCTGTCCCTAAGTAATTATATTCTAAGTCATTAAACCATTTAAGCACTAGCAACCAAAGGGACAATGTCAAAATAGCGAATAAGCTCTAAACATAATGTTTTGGAGTGTTTTTTGTGTTTACATCTGCATAACTTGGAGATATAACCAGTGATCATTGAAGGTGTGTATTATGATAAGCAATATTCTCATTCAACTTCCTTGATTCTATTGTTGCAGCACTGAATAATTATGTTCCTCCCCCTCACCCCCATCATAATATAAAGTTGTTCATTTTGGATAAGGGATCCCAGATAAGTAGAACCATACCATTTATATGCGCACATAATTTTTAACTCTTCAATGGAAAAAGAATCACAGAGGTAGGGCCCATTTCCTACCATAATATGCATCTGTGAAAGGTCCTGTATCATTTGAGAGTGCCTGGCACTCAAAAATTTAACTGAGTGTCCAGTCTTGTGCAGTTCTGTCCATTATTCTGCTGCAAGTTTTTTTAAAAAATGAATTCAGGAAAACACAAAAAAAATGTAAGAAACATTCATCATGACACTTATCCAGTTTTGAGCTTTGTTCTACAAAATGTAGCCCAAATTCTTGAACCTGAGATGAAATTCAAGTAAACTAGTACTGATGGATGTCTTTGATATGGAAATATGTAAAGCATGTGGCTTTGTAGTTTTCCATGCAAAGCCAACTGTAATTTTGATTACAAGCTCCGTTCTAAAGCGTTTCTCAGTACAGTTTGCAGAGCACAGGGCCTCCGTGTGCCATGGAAGTCCATATACTAAATAATAATGATTGTAATGCAGTAGCAGCAATCTGCACAGAACTCCTTTTGATTCTTGGTTTGTTCAAACCTATAACTCCAGTAAAATGTTATTGGGGAGGAAGGGTGTGGATGAAACAGGTAAATTTTTACATAGACCCAAGCATAGCAAAATTGCTGAGTTTTGCACAACTCACCTTAAAACAAGAATGTTTTATGAGAATGAAAATCTTGTTCAACCTGATCTATAGCCTATCAGGTGCTCAGTTGATTGTATTGTAGAATTGCCTGAAACTGCAGAGGTAGAGCTATGAAAACAGCTCCTTAATAACAGAGGGAAGTGCCCTTTCCTCCCCACACCCAGCCACATAAAAACTATGGAGTGTTAAAAGAGGTGCTCTATGCCTGTTCTGGGCCAGTGATGAAATCTCTGGCTCCATGGAGCCAATCTTCAAATCAGTTGAGCTACTGGGAATCACTTTGAGTGACTCTGCAGATAAAATGTCTCTCTCGGCTGATAGAACATCAGTAAGCCAAGGAAGAATTTTAAATGGGCCATGGCCCAAAGGTACTGTACCCTGCCACACTAACAGCAACTTTCCATTAATCGGCTAGGGGAGGAAAAGGGCCATGAAACCTGAAAATGTTAATTTACATCTCTTTGAATGGGAATGGGAAACCTGGTAACTATAAGCCAGAGAGGGGCTACATAGCTAAAGAATTCACCAGTGACAAGGGGATCACATAATGAAATAGCTCTTTTGAATGCCTCATGTCAGTGCCTCTGCAGGCAAACCACCCATAAAAGGGCAGGGGGGAGCTGGCCAGCCATTGAGTTTATGTGGCAGCCCCCAAAGAAGCAAAGTTTGTCTGTCTGCTGGGGAGTCCAGGAAACACTCAACTCTAAGTGGGCACCGTATATACACTTCACAAGCCAAACAATGTGAGAAACAAAGGGCCCAGAAATCCACACAAACCTCATTGACAAAAAGTCACATATACATTATCACCAAAAATAAACCCTTTCTTTCACATCACCCAGGCCCACTATATTTACGATAAAAGTCTGGGTCCTTTCAGAAACTTAGAATAATTCACTAGAACAATTCAAAGACCTCTGAAAATTACAATTTTGATTAAATCTGGATTTTATGAGGTTTAGGGTCAAGTTTTTCAGCTGACTTCAGTGGTAATGTGCAGATATGCACTAGTTGAGAAGTGGTCCTTACTCTTTTGTCATTACTATGATGTCAAGCACAATATTTACATAGTTGTGTACAGGTGGAAATTTCTAATGTAGCAGTCTCATGGCCTTACTATTGCAAACAAATTTAGATCCTCTTCATGCAAAATTTAAGGCACACATACATCTTCATAGACATATTGCCTGACAACCTCAGCAGGACTACTCGTGAAGTTCTACATTATGCTTAAGGGCTTGTTCTCCAAAGAGAAGTTAGAACTCAGTAAGCTAGGGTGTAAATGTGCAGTACATTTAGCTTCTCTGCACTAAGAGTATCTTGTAGGGCTGTGCAAAATTTTGCCAGCTGTTTCATTTTGACACTTTTTTTATCCATTTTGAGGTCAAAACAGCAAAATTGAAATGAAACAAAGGGCTGTGAAACAGCCTCAAAACAAAACAAAGCTGGGCTGACTTCCCATCCCTGGCACTAGATCAGGCTGGGGACTGAGCTGACTCCCTCTCCCCCACCCAATCTAGTGCTGGGGATGGGAAGTAAACCCAGCTGGGCTGACTCCCTGTCCCTCACCCAATCTGGCACTGGGGCTGGGGCTGGCTGACTTCCTATTCCTAGGGCTAGGATCAGGCTCTGGAAAGTCAGCCCATCCCCAGCCCAATCTAGAGTGGTGGATGGGAACTCAGTCCAGCTGGGCTGACTTCCATCATGCTGGGGAAACCAACTCAGCCCAGATGGGCTGAGTTTCCATGGCCCGATTGTGGGGCTGAGATTGGAAACTCAGCCCAGCTAGGCTGATTTCCTTACCCCAGTGCGATGGTCATGCTGGGGAAACGAACTCAGCCCAACTGGGCTGAGTTTCTCCAGTCTATGGTGCGGCTGGGGTTGGACCGTCCCCGGTGTGATGGTCAGGCAAAATGTTGAAACAGCATCAAAACAGCCTCACTGTTTTGATGAAGTGAAACAGTGAGGCTATTTTGACTCAAAATGAAATTTGATACAAAACACTCTTCCATCCAGACCTCAAAACTGAAGGTGGAATGGAACAGTGCTGTTTTGCACAGCCCTAGTATCTTGTATGGATATCCTAAAAAAATATGCCTAGAGTCAGGAGTTTGATCCTATTCTACCTAAAGAGGTGCATAGCTCTCTGATCTCTGAGCATCTCTCTGGTAAGCTCTGTGCTACTCATAAGTACACAAGCCCTGAACTGGTACAGGTGCAAGTAGAGGCACAGGTACAGATATAGGTACAGATACCTCACTCTGCATCCTTGGAAATGAAGGATCCTCACACACTGGTGAAAGCTGTGGGCTTTCTCACAAGCAGCTCTGAGATAAAATGAGACATTTCTACAGATGGCATAAGGACATCAATTCAATCAACTGGAATACCAAGCAAGGGCTCATGGGCACAGCCCATGTGGGAATCCTCCCACCACCATCATCACCTCTCCAAACAGGCTGGTAGATCAGTTTGCTTCTCTGGACTCCAGACACACATATACAAGTGTGACGGGCTGGCTGGCAGTGACCTAGCCCAGGGATTTTGAAAGGGCAAAAGATGATTGGAGGACTTGGGATTCCCTTTCCTCACCAATCTGGTAATGATTTGGCTCAGGGGTTTTGAAGGGGTAAAAGATGATTGGAGGACATGGGATTCACTTTCCGCACCAATCAGGCCCCAGAGACTCACCCTGCTGTGTCCTAATTGGCCCCTTGGGTCACCTGGCGGGGGATAAAAGGGGCAGCGTGGGCTGACTCAGGAAAGAGACCAGTGAGGGACAACAAGGAAGGGGCTTCACAGAGCTGGTAAGAGCTGAGCCAACGGGGTAGGAGCAGTGCCCCAGAAGAGCCTGAAAGAGCAGGACCTGCAGGCAGCAGTGGGACCCTCAGCAGTGTGGCATGTGGCCGGCAGGAGAGGCCCCCCCACTGGGCTCCAGGATCCCCAAGGAGAGGCTGCAGCCAGCAGGAGAGACTCCCCTGCTCCAGCAAGGATCTGAGCAGCAACCTGAGGGGTTCCCACCTCTGCTTCCAGCTCCTCCAATCAGAGGCCAGGCAGCTTGATGTGAAGCCAGGGCTCTGGAAAGGTCAAGACCCCTAGCAGGATGGAGTAGTGCCAGCAGTCGTGACTCTATGGCAGTTTTCCTGCCTACCTGTTATGTTCCCAGTATTAAAAGGTATATGGTTAAGTCCCCATTGGTGGTCTGGCTCTGCTTTATAGGGGAGGAGAGTCCCTACACCTCCCACAGAGCTTGTGCACCTGCTTTGATCCCTTCAATTGGAGAGGGGGTACCTCTTGGAGTACCGCCCGGGTTACATAAGCACACAGTAGTTAAAAGAATTGCCCAGACTTGAAGCAGGAACATGTAGTTTCCCAGGTATCTGGGAAAGCAGACTAAAGGCACAGGTAAGTAGTAGAGCTGTGCGAAACGGCACCATTCCGTTTTGACTTGTAGTTCAATGTTTTGATGGAACAGTGTTTTTTTTCGATGCAAAACCACTGTTCTGTTTCATTTCGTTGAAACAGTTTTGCTATTTCAACACTGTTTCAACGTTTTGCCCATAGGCTATGATGGGGAAGCTCAAAACAGCCTATAACTTGGTCATTTTTGGCCTGATTTGGATGAAACTTGCAGGAATGGTAGCCCCTGCTGAGGCCACAAAGTCTGCCAAGTTTCAAGGAGATAGGTGCAGGGGTTTGGGAGAAACTGCACCTCAAACTGAAGACAAGCAAAACTCATGATATGGGTGGGTAACACTGTGTGTGTGTTAAGGTACACCCTCACCCAACTGACACCAAGGCAGAAAGCAGGGAAGTTCAAACAATGCTGCCTTTTATACAGATTTTCCATCCCTCCTCCAGAGCACTGGGATTGGAAAGGACCTCAGGAAAGGATGACAGTCACTGGGCAGCTACACAGTCCATAATGAGAGCACTCCTTCCACCCTCTTCCCCCCTTCCCCCTCTGTCTCCTTACTTTAGTTTCTGTTTCCCTGCAGGCAAGCCCAGCTTGAGCTTCAAAACTCAAAACATTTCAAAATTTTTTAAACGTTTCAACTGGCCTCGTTTCATTTCGAGGCTGTTTTGAAGCTCTCTGTTTCATTTCAATTTCACTGTTTCAAGCTCAAAACAAGTCGAAACAGCATTGAAATGAAACTGCCGGTGAAATTTTGCACAATGCTAGTAAGTAGGTCAGATAGTGTAAAGGAGAAATCTCCATGGACATTCACTGCACAGTCATATGTTTCCTAGTTCAGATTTCCACAGGCTCAATAGACACAAGGAACCTAAGAAGTGGATATTTTACCAGGAAAAAAACCCTAGTTACATCCCCAGACAACATATGCAGTGTCTTGCTCTTTCAGGACAATGATTGCCCTAGCAGCACTATTCAAGAATATAATCTTTTCACATGCCT
>NW_017729025.1:139765506-139793732 GCF_001723915.1 Gavialis gangeticus
AGCCAGGGCTCTGGAAAGGTCAAGACCCCTAGCAGGATGGAGTAGTGCCAGCAGTCGTGACTCTATGGCAGTTTTCCTGCCTACCTGTTATGTTCCCAGTATTAAAAGGTATATGGTTAAGTCCCCATTGGTGGTCTGGCTCTGCTTTATAGGGGAGGAGAGTCCCTACACCTCCCACAGAGCTTGTGCACCTGCTTTGATCCCTTCAATTGGAGAGGGGGTACCTCTTGGAGTACCGCCCGGGTTACATAAGCACACAGTAGTTAAAAGAATTGCCCAGACTTGAAGCAGGAACATGTAGTTTCCCAGGTATCTGGGAAAGCAGACTAAAGGCACAGGTAAGTAGTAGAGCTGTGCGAAACGGCACCATTCCGTTTTGACTTGTAGTTCAATGTTTTGATGGAACAGTGTTTTTTTTCGATGCAAAACCACTGTTCTGTTTCATTTCGTTGAAACAGTTTTGCTATTTCAACACTGTTTCAACGTTTTGCCCATAGGCTATGATGGGGAAGCTCAAAACAGCCTATAACTTGGTCATTTTTGGCCTGATTTGGATGAAACTTGCAGGAATGGTAGCCCCTGCTGAGGCCACAAAGTCTGCCAAGTTTCAAGGAGATAGGTGCAGGGGTTTGGGAGAAACTGCACCTCAAACTGAAGACAAGCAAAACTCATGATATGGGTGGGTAACACTGTGTGTGTGTTAAGGTACACCCTCACCCAACTGACACCAAGGCAGAAAGCAGGGAAGTTCAAACAATGCTGCCTTTTATACAGATTTTCCATCCCTCCTCCAGAGCACTGGGATTGGAAAGGACCTCAGGAAAGGATGACAGTCACTGGGCAGCTACACAGTCCATAATGAGAGCACTCCTTCCACCCTCTTCCCCCCTTCCCCCTCTGTCTCCTTACTTTAGTTTCTGTTTCCCTGCAGGCAAGCCCAGCTTGAGCTTCAAAACTCAAAACATTTCAAAATTTTTTAAACGTTTCAACTGGCCTCGTTTCATTTCGAGGCTGTTTTGAAGCTCTCTGTTTCATTTCAATTTCACTGTTTCAAGCTCAAAACAAGTCGAAACAGCATTGAAATGAAACTGCCGGTGAAATTTTGCACAATGCTAGTAAGTAGGTCAGATAGTGTAAAGGAGAAATCTCCATGGACATTCACTGCACAGTCATATGTTTCCTAGTTCAGATTTCCACAGGCTCAATAGACACAAGGAACCTAAGAAGTGGATATTTTACCAGGAAAAAAACCCTAGTTACATCCCCAGACAACATATGCAGTGTCTTGCTCTTTCAGGACAATGATTGCCCTAGCAGCACTATTCAAGAATATAATCTTTTCACATGCCTCTTCAGTAGAAGCAGGGTTTTGTTTCATGAGGGAAGAGGAAGCAACCAAGACCACTAGGCTTGGTACAGGTTTTGCAGGATGTATTGATAGAGCACTATCTCATATTGCCAGAAAAGATTTTTGTGTTGTTCCATAGATACCTCCTACCAGACAACACAGTCCTGAGAGGCAACATTTCAAACTCCCTCTTCTCCCTGCTTCAACTTCCTCCTTGTGCCTCTTCTCCTTTAAAGCTACACTATGGTAGTCTCTTGGCTTCTCATGTCAAGGGCTGGATGCATATGGGCAATTTGCAGCAAAAATAAGAGATGAAAGCAGCTGCATGAGCAGCCACTAATGGCTCTGTACAAACATCTGGTAGACTCTTTCCACAGACAGTTACTAACCCACTGCCACAGAGACTTTTGGAAACTTTCTAAGGTGAGTATATGGAAAGAAGGTTGGCTCCTTAGTAACAAGAGGAGAGGGAAGGATTAAATATGGTCATAACAATGTTTTTAAATCTGGCACTATTAATATAAACTGCTTCCAGTGTAGGGAGAGTCCTCTCTGTAAATCTTACCTCTTGACATGGAAAGTGAACACTGCTAGACAAAAAATGCAGCAGTGATACCCCCATGGAATCAAATCTACAGTCATAAAGCCAATCACAAGTCATTGGGCTACTGACAAAAGCCATGAAGCCTTGCCTTATGGATTTAATTATGTCAGATGGATGAGGTGGCTTCTGTATGCCAGCCATCTGGGTGGATCTTGAATGGCCAGGGGTATATCACTGCTGTGGGTCTCATCTTCAACCTCACCATGCACAATGATTGGTCAGTGCACAAGCTCAGGAATCTACATAAGTTATGTTATTGGCATGCAGGTTACATAAAGAATGCTTCTTATGCTGTCTGTCTGTGTCTTCTAGTCTATCAGCAGCCCAAAATCTTGGCTATGGTAAAAAATGGATCTGGTCAACCCAAACTGAGGTCCCCACGGCAGGCAAAAGGAGCCTGTCTTCCTCCCCACCACCACTAGCTGCCCAACTTCACCCTCCAGGAGGTTCAGAACCTCATTTGGAGCATTTATTGTGTTGTAGGAACACCTGTGATGAGCATAAAACTACTACTAGGCATTTTCCAGTAATATGTAGCTGATTATTCTAGTCCTACGCAAATACTGGGTGCAAATGGGCACAGATCTGGACCATGATGAGGCCTACAGGGGAACTGTGGACCTAAAAGAATGAACTGAATCATAACCATGCCTGTGCTGAGCCTGTAGGTAGGACTTACAGTTCAGGGACTTGGGGAGAATAGAAGGGTAAATGACTTTTATGCTTATATGCTTAAAAGTTATATAAAAGCCATTCATATGTCTGTTGGGCAGAACAGGAACTGGGCCTTTGGGCACACTGGACCTACAAGAGACTTGAGACTGTGCAGTTGTTACTGTGCAGCTAGTACTTGCATATACAAGTACTACATGATTGTGCAGTAACTGGACTTACTGCACAGTAGCATCACTGAACAGCTTTTAGGTGACCCTTACTGCACAGTAGCTTGTTACTATTGTGCAGTAGCATCGCATCACACTTCATGCCATGTGATACTACTGCTCAGTAGTAACAAATTACTGCACAGTCAGTGTCTCATGTAGACATGGCTACTGTTTATTTCCATGAGGTGTCCTGCTGAAAGCCATGGAACTTCTCATGGAGCAAGGCACAGTGCTTGGTGCTAATTATTTGCAAAACTAGACCACTAACCTTCTATTCTTCACTGTTTTAACAGGCTCCAAAATGAGAATGCTCTTGCTAGCCAACTAAATGATCTCTGAACCTTTCTGTGCTACAGGTCTGAGAATAGTGGCTGTTTTAGAAACATTAATGGAAGGTTTTAAGCTTTTCTGTCATTGTACATTTCAAATAGATTTGCACAGCACCTTAAAAGTTGATATTTCCATACAGTGAAACACAGCATTCTTTCTCTGCCTTTATATTCAAATCCTTAGGGAACTTTGAACGTATCAGTTTGTAGCTCTGATAACAGAGTGTAGCTGTTAAATTTATTTGGTTTATACTTGGTTATTAAAATAGACTGGCTCTCCCTCTTCCTGTCCTTCGAGGGAGCTCATAGTGTAATGGGCAAAATGTCAGTAATAATTAAGAAATATATTAGTACAAACCCCAAAAGAAGAAATATATTTTTTATGAATAACTCCCAATGGAAAATGTTTAAATGATATGCTTGGTCTCAAAATGCTTAGGGCCGTCTCTAAACAGATCATATTACTGTATTTTATTTTTTTTTATTTTTTTGGAAAATGTGTGTGACTTGAGGTGAACATTCTCCTTGTGACTCATAAAAGCCCTGTAAGTGTTACAGGTTGGGGAAGAGAGCATGGTGCACAATGAAGTTTGATACCCCACAAGGGGTTTACTTTTCAGTCAATAATCTGAATCCTTTTATTATGCAGTTGTAATACAGTGGGTGCATATTACCTTCCTCCATTCCTTCCAGGTGCCCTTCCACCTATTTGGATTCCTTGGATTGAATTTCTTTTGGCTTGTCAGAGGGCAGTCTTTTATAACTACACATTTCAAAATGACTATATACTTCACAGACCTCCATCCTTCTTAGTGAATGTGCTTGATTCATCAATATTCCTGATGGTATGTCCTTGATCAGCTTGAGGTGCAATCATTGTACTAGTAAATGCTGCGTCTTTTGATTGGAAAATGTTTCCACTTATTTAGTTAAATAACTGCATCTTTTTTGCTTAATTTCAAACCAACTTTACCTTTTTACCACCTAGTATTAACTCAACAGCCATTGGGTACCTCCAGTCAAAAGGAAAGAAGTAGAGAAACATGAAGAGACCCAACAAAACTGAAGGAAAAAAGTAGAATGTGAAATAAAAACAGGGTGAAAAAAATAGAGGGATTCTAATGAAAAAGCAGCATGGGGGCAGGTACTTACCATTCACCAGTTTTTGCTTCTCTGCTGTAATACGCAACCCCTAATATGTAACACAGCATCCTTTACACATAAAAATGTTTGGAAACACCAACCACCCCTAGAAAAAATATATAACAGAGAGAAAACAAGTTCACAAACTTGAACAAGTTTTGGAGAGGTTGGGAACCTGAAATGCAGTTTGTGAATCTCAGAAATCCAAACTTCCAGAAGCTTCCCCGCTCATAGCTATTATACATGACAGTAATAATGATCTATTTTGCACATAAGCCTGCTGTCTTACCTTTAAACAAATATTGTATTATCATAAAGCAGTAACACTTGACCTTTAGCCCTAGAAGCTGAACAAGTGGCATGAAGCCAGCTGATGGGCTGGATCCCACATAAGGTTAGTTAATGGATCAGGCCTCACCTGGCTAAATTGGTCCTTATCCACCTCCATCGGATCCCAAACTGCCTCAGCCTGGCCTGGTCCTGCACAGCTTGATCAGGACCTGCATGGCCAGGTTGGGCCCTGCACAGCCTTGGCCCAGCCTCATGCAGCTGAATCAGGCCCTGTGCTGCCTCAACCCCATGAACACAATCTTTCACACAGAGCCACCCTATCAAGCTCATGGGGCTCCCCATAGTCTTGAAATTTAGCAGGGGAGCAGTAATTAAGGCTTCCCCACAGTCCTGCCACCAAATTTTTGGACCCATGGGGAGTCCTGCAAACTGAATGACATGGCTCTGTAGGCCATATTTGGCCTATGGGCCAGTGGTTGAGTACCCCTTACCTAAAGTAATGGTCTAATACACAAAAACTGAAAATAGCCCTGTGGCAATGTTATGGCAAAGTATTACAAAAATACTTGGACTCACTGAAATCCAGGACAAGGTTTTATTTCCCCCAACCAGCATGGGGAAAACCAAGGCTCCTCTTGGATTTAAGTACCAGCTCGTGGCAAGCAGTTGCTCAGGTCCATCTTCAACCCTGGTCTCAGGGCTGAAACTGGAGTTCAGCTGCCACCTGCTCCAGGCCAGGATGGGTTGTTTGGTGGGGTAGGCAGGGAGTAGGGGGCAGCCACAGGCACAAGGAGCAGGGGGAAGGCAGCAGGGGGGCACATGGAAAGAAGCAGGCACCCAGTGGGGCATGTGGCAGGAGGAAAATGCAGCAGGGATGGCATAGGTGGAAGGGGAAGGGGGCTGGCCCTTCACCTTCTGCCACTGCATTCTGCACCACAGCAGTGGGGGAAACAAATTTAAGCTGACCTTCCACTAATTCAGTTCTTTAAATGTAAAGTTATAGCATGTTTCAAATTTTCCACATATAGAATCGAATTATTGGGCAGTCATCTTAAATTTGAAGTTGTCCTGAATTGGAGTAAATACATTAATAAGTAGTTATTCCAGGATGTTCAAGTGAAAACTTTTCACTAAAAAATACTTTGGACTCTGGCAACATAGTCTAGAGACTAGAAAACTGAAGTACAAAAGGCATTTAAGTGACTGCCCATTGTTACATATAAAATCCATAGATGACCTGTAGAATTAGAATGCAGAACTTGTGAATCTTCATATTAGCAACCAGAATATCTTTTCTCCCCTAGAAGTGCCCATGATTACCAGTAATTTAATGACCTTTTAATCACTTAATGAACTTTGAATCTGAAAGCAAGACTGTATACTACACAAATGATGACACATACAATAGAATGTCCCAAACTAGCAATTCCATATGGTGTTTATGGCACTTATTTACGTATTAAAGCAGAACAGGCAATGCAAAGGTTGAAAGACACAGATTCAGGAACAAACTTGATGTCCTTCAGGCAATGAAGGTCAGGGCACATAATGGAGTAGTCACACTGAACCTCCTAGGGGAGAAGCATTTGATACACCACATTCTGGTGCTATTTGCTGGTCGGTCATGGAGTAATATTAAGCACTGAGCACTATTCAGATGCTGCCTTTTGCTTAGCTTCTAAAAGAAAGAGAAAATACCTGATGCCTGCAATCAGAAGGATGACTGCAGAAATAATCTTTTCCATACATTTTCCTTCTGATTAATGCTAGGTAATCCACAAATAGTGAGAGCTCAAACACTCAGGTAAGCCTGGGACTGGAGAGTACCATTTGGCCCCTATTTGACTCTCATTATATTTTTAAATAATTTTTTGCCCCAAGAGCTGTTGTATATTATTGAAAAGAGACCAAATATAAATCCTGGAGTAGAGCTTCCACTAAAAGGTAGATCTGTGAATAAAAAGAGACCACTATACACCATCTTTTGGGTGGAAAGGGAACTCAAAGAAAATACAGCAAAAAATATTATCAATTCCATCTGTCAATAACATTCTGTTAGAGGTACAGTTAGTCTTAATGCTGTCATGAACAAACAGAAAGCACAAACGTAATGACTAATTTTGCTTCTCCACCCCTTTTTTGATTAATAACATATTAAATCCATCACACTGTTTATTTCTTCTTCTTTTTTTTTTTTGGTAAGAGCAACAGTTCACTTTTTTTAACTAAATTGTGGGTTTTAACTTAGATACTCTGCAGTCTTTATGCACAAATATGCTTTTCAAAACCAACTAATTAATTAGAAGGCCTCCATTTTTAAAAAAAATCAGGGCATTTTATGATGCTTTCAGTCAGGCACCCACATAGCCACAATTATAGTTCTGAAAATTTTTAATGTTGTGTCAACAAAAAGTCTACACATGGAGAAAGAACAACAATGGAGTTGGTATCTAATCCACCATGTAATAGTGAGATCTGTGAATTTTCATCTCTGCTGTTAAACTGATTGCATTTTAGATCCCCATTCATATTCTGCCATGATGAACTGCACTTGTGAGCAAATTAATGCAAATGATAAAACAGATTTCCTCCAGGTTGCTTTGCATATTCAAACTAACTTTTTAAATGCACCACTTGAACGTTATACCAGATTCTTAAGACAAACTGGGTCTCATCATAGGGAAATCAGTGATCAGTGATGGCTTTTTTCCTGCTTCAGGTCTGTGGGATTTATTGGCCTTATTGGGTACATCCCCACGAGGGTGCATGTGTGGTTGGCTGTGCCTCAAAGCAGTCTGAGGCACCACAAACCACATGTGGTGCAAATGCAAGCATTCGCCACACTATTAATTTGCAGCACAGTGGTGTTCTTTGACACTGGGAGATCTCAGTGTCAAAAAAAAGGCCACTGAAAAAAGTGGCACAACGTATGTGAGCCACCTGAAAGCTCTGGCTACCGGCCAGGCTCTGAGAGCCTGGATTACTACCGCTGCTGCCTCAGGAGGCCACTAGGACCTCAGATAAGGCTCTTCTACCCAACCTGGAACAATTTGCCCCAAACCAATGCCCTGTGCAGGGTTGTGAATGGCAGCAAAAAGCAGTAGAACAAATTTGTGCCAGTGCTATTTTTGCCATGCCAACCACATGCCCCTGCATGTGGAGACATGCCCATTGTGATCTTACTTAAGGAGATGTTAACTGTAGGTATGTTACAGAGAGTTGAGCCCCTGTTACAAAGAATGAAGAGAAAAGGCTGGAAAGTAGGTCTGGCCCCTTTGGCTACAGTGGAAATTACACGCAAACTCGCTGAAGTGATGAGAAACCAATATAAATCTGTAACAAACAGAAGTTCAGGGCAAACAAGCTAATTTCAAAATGGCCAAAACCAGTTTAAGATAGACCTGGATAAATGTAGTATCAGACTTAACTGATTAGGTTAAATCTGTCTGTTGAATTTCTGCCCCAGATCCCTTCCTGATTCAAGTTAACTGTCAGTCATCCAGCACCCCAGGATGTTATGTACCTCCCTGCCAACCTCCTCTTTCAGGTCGGACAGGCCAGCTTCTGCCCACTCTCTGCTCCAGAAGAACCAGGCCAGCCCTGTCCCTGAGTTATCACAAAGCTGAGGCAACAGAGCCCCAGCTGGTGGTGGGGGAGGGGGTTACAGGGGCTGCTGAGGGGAGGAACAGAGCCCCCACAATGTCCCTCGAAGCTGGGGTCTACACAGTGCAGAGGGGCCTCTGGCTGGGACTTCCCACCACCACCACAGCCCTGCTTTTGTCCCTGCAGCAGGCTGGGTGATGGCCCCAGCCCTGCCTCCATGCTGGACCTGGCCTCTCAGCTGTGGTGAGGAGGGTCAGGGGTGAAACAGAGCCCCCCAGCCCAGCCATGCCCCCCACTCAACTAGGGTCCCCCCACCATGCTGCAGGATTTTCCCTTGCAGCCTGGCTTTCCTTTGCAGCTTCCCTTGCAGCTCCTCCCTGCAATTTAGCTGGGTGATCATCCGAGCTCTGCCCAGCTCTGACCTAGTCTCTTAGCCAAGGGGAGAGGGGTGATAAAAGCCAAGCTTTAGGAGGAATCCCCCACCACAGGGCCCCCATGCTCTGTGAAGACTTCAGCTGGGGGGGCCATGGAAGGGGCAGAGAGGCTCTGTTCCCACCCCTGCCACTGCCGCCTCTGCAGCTGCATGGCTAGGTCCTGCCCAGGGGAGAACACCCAGATGGGCTTCAGGGAAGAAAGCCAGGTTGTGGGGGAAAAGCACTGGCTATGGGACACCCCTGCCCTGTGCAAAACCCAGCTGGGGCGACATGTCCAGGACAGGGGGTTCTGTTCTCCCCACATCCCCTGCTCCCTCCTGGGACAACCAAAGCCAACAGGTCCAGAAGCCCAGGGGTCCAGGCAGGGGAGGGTCTGCAGTGACAGCAGGGGGTTGGGGGCATGTGCCTGATAGCCAATCAGGAATGGCCCTGCTTCACTGGGCGAGCTCTGCTGCCAGGCTGAGAGCCGTGTGGTAGCACCCCTGCCTCCCCACTTTCTGGCTGGCTCCCCCTCCACAAAGGCAAATGTATGTTACATTTGCTCATGAATCAATCTTCGAAGTTTAGAGAAACCCAAAAAAACCAAATTGATTCTGTCTCAGGCTTTTTGACTCTCTGTACTTAGCCTTAAGAACAGAACCTTTTGAGACAGCAAGAGCCAGGTGCATCTGAGTAAGTCACATGGCTGGAAGAAGAGGAGTGGCTCAGATAGATAAAAGCTTGCCCAGAAGAGAGAAGGGCAGTAGAGCCTGGACTGCTGAGAGGGCTTGATCATCTCTGTCTGAGGGAGGGAAGGCCTGGATGGATGCTGCAAGTATCACTGGAAGGGGAGTGAGTTTTGTTTCAGTTTTCTTTTGTTCATGGTTTGTTTAGACAGCAGGTCATGGGGCAAAACATAGAGTAAAGCCAATGTCCTTTACCCCAAGGTGGGGCAAAAACTTTAAGTTAACATTTATCCTATTTTTTGAATGAACACCCAGTAGACAAGGGGCAGCTATAAGGTGCAATGTGGAGGCTGCATAACAGTGACGATGTGTAGGGGGTGCACAGGGGTATACATGCACCTCCTGAGAGCGCTGGTGCAGCCCCTGACAGGCTGCTTAGGTGTTGGGTGGAGGGGCAGGCAGGAGTGCTGTGGCCACTTCCCAGTCAATGAGATTGGCCATGGGGGAGACCCCCCCCGCCAAGTCACTGACTGGTCACTGGGGGGGCATGTGCCTCCCTGACTAAGGTGGCACCAATCACCCATGCGAGCATCCTTCCTAAAGTACTTCCTACAGGAAGCCTAGACAAAGCTAGTCCAAGGGTCTGCTGCAGTGACACAAGATGTAGGGCAGTGTGGCTGAAAATCCCAAGGTCCGGGGTATTAGTCCCCTAAGGACTAGGGGATAGGCTGAGGCTACTGGACTCAAACAGAAAGATTGGGTTTCAGAAGCCCCAGAACTAAGACTTGGAGCAGCTACAGCCCCAAAGAGTCCAGGCTCCAAAGGAGGACTGGTGAAGCGGCAACCAGGACAGGAACCCTGGGGAGCCATCAAGAGCTCTGTCTGGTGGCAAGACATTGTCCTAGGATTCCTCCTACCTTCTGCTTTGGGCAGAGGTAAGACACCTCCCAACAAGGTATGGCAACAGACTGGGAGGTTTCTGAGTCAAGAAGGGCAACAGGACTGATTGTAATGGACAGGCCCTTGGTCCTGCCAGAAGGTAGCACTACTGAAATCAGAGGAATTACACCAGAGCTGAATCGGTATGAGGCAGATCCATGCACAAAGTTACAAGACTAATCTTCAGTAGGTATGGGAACATGAGATATGGGTATGTGATCAATTGTTTTATCTGGGTTCGGGTTTAGGGGTTGGTTTTTTTTTATTGTTTACTATCTTCCCTTATTTTACAACTTAAAGTTATGTGCCTGGCTTGTAGCACACACTAACTCTACCCAATGTGGGCTTGAGAAGAAACCTGAAAATATACATTTAATAATTACTCTAAAGTTTATAAGCCCTTCTCTTTCTCCTTTCTGCTCTCACAGTGATATACTACCAATAACAGAAGAATCGGGGCAGTCAGAGCAGGGATTAAATACTTGCATATATATGGAGTTCACAAATATATGGTTGCAGGTATGTATATAGAAAGCACAAATGACTGCAAGAACCTTTTCATTCTTCAGCCCTATAGAGAAGACAGGGTGCCCAAATCTCCCAACTACTGGCAGGAAGACTCAAATAACTGGCAGAAAGACTCAAATTTGTTTAAACTTACAGCTCTTTGGAGCAATGGTCATTGACTCACAGTGGGCACATCTACACATGCGATTAATTCACAGTAGTCTTACTGCACAGGAAAATGCTACTTGTTGGGTGGGTCTACACATGCATTTACGCTGGCTTAAATTTGCTGCGTAGTAAGTTACTACACAGCATAGGCGACCGGTAGGGGGTGCACAGGGGAGCATGTGTCCCCTCTAATGGGGCCACTTCCCCCCCGACAGCTGACACAACACTGTTGGAAGAGCTGCTGCCCCACCTGACAGAGCCGCTGCCATCAGCAGCTTCTGCAGGTGCCCCCCCAGATTCAGGAGACACCAGTCACTCATGCTGCACAGTTAGCAGGAATAGACCAGCATCTACATATACAGGCATTCAAGTGCCTTAACAATGTATGTGGACAGACTTGGGACTAAAGCTAGTAAGTTGCCATATTTACTGCATGGTATGGGTGTGCATGTGTAGATGTGTACCTGTACTGTGCAGTAATTTTGGTTTCTGCACACTAAATGCACACATGTAGCCCAGTAAACAGGTAAGTCTGTGGGTGGAGGGGTAGGGGGAGGTGCAGATCAATTTCCCAATGGTGAAGGAGGGAGTGGGGCACAGGCAGGAGCAGGGGCTGGGGGTAGTGGGCCTGGCTGGGCTGGGTGGTGGGACAAGCAGAGGCCCAGGAGGCACGTGCCTCCGAGGCCTCTACTTGTCCCACCCAGGCCCTGTTCCTACCTATGCCCTGCTCCTTCCCTCACCACTGGGGCCTCAATCTGCCCCCAACCCCACAATAGTGAGTGAGGGAGTAGAGCAGGGCAGGCCCTGCATGAGTGGGGCAGACACAGGATGGAGCCATAAGTGGCTCATCTGGGATGTGTGGAGAGGAGGGGGCACTCAGCCCAGGAGGGCGGGGAGGGGGGCATGTTCCCCCAGATCTGGACATGGAATGGGGTGGGCTGGGGCCAGGGCTGTACCACACTCCTTCCAGTGCAGTTCTTCATCTGTGGAGCTCTCAGGCTGGGTGGCAGGAACAGTGGCACTGGTGGCAGTGGTGCTAGGAGGGAAAGTGGGGGTTACGTTGGATTTTCGGATGCCTGAAGCCCTGCTCCCACTGCTGTCCAGCCTGAGAGCCAGACCAGGAAGAGCCTGGCACCGCCCGGGCCCCAGCCTTCCCTGCATGCAGAGCCGGGGGCACATGCCCTCTTGGGCTGCATGCCACCCCCTACCTGCATCCCCTGGACAAGCCACTCACTGCTCCATCCTGTGCCTGCCCCAGCTGTGCAGGACCTGCTCCTGCCTCACTCCCCCCTTCACAGCTGCATGCACACCTCAGCTCCAGTGGCGGGGGGCACAGCCTGGCCCAGCTACGTGTGTCTTGCCACCATCTTGCTGCTCCTGGACCACATCCCAGCCGTTCCCCACATGCATCCCACCAATTCTGATCCCAGAATCTCTCACAGTCAGGGGATGCTGAGCGTGCACATGCTCAGCTCCCCCAGACTGAAATCGACTGTCAGAGGCTCCACGATTGACAAGTTGACTGGGATCAACTGGTTGGTGACCATGTATATACAGGTGTTTATGGGTAGTAGCTAACTGTGCTGTAGACTAAATTGCTGTGCAGTATATGTGCACGTGTGTAGGCAGTAATGCTTTACTATGCAGTAGATTAGTCTACTGTGAAGGAAAGCATCTTATTTAGAAACACCAACTTTCAAGTTTTCCATTATAAAAACTGAGCATCTAACACTATGCTGGCTGTGCATGTCTCTCTCCCCCTCCTCCCCCTGCAATGTAAAGACAAAGGTTCTTTTTATAGGACCAGAGAATTTCCATGAGTATTTGGCTAAAGTCCCCATGGCACATACACTCAAACACATTGCCATGGTCTTGTGCATTGTGGCCCAGATTTAACAAAACGCTGAAGCATAACTTTTACTAAGACTTGGGTTAGGACACTAACTTAAGGGGTCAGGAGAATGTAAGCATGTGCTCAAAGCTGAGCAACTGTTGAATAACTTTGTTGACTTAGTATGGATTTAAGCACATTTTAAAAGATGTAATACTGAATTGATACCCAAGTAATATTTATGCACGCTCATGCGCTTATGTGTTTTGCTGACTTCAGACCTGTGCTGCCTGTCAGTTTTCTTCTGTCACTCCTCACAGAAGTGACTATACTTCAGTGGTGGTGACCAAAATGTAGTTTATGGAGTGTGTTGAATGTATCCAGATGAAAAGCCCTTGTATCAGTTCAATGACTATTTAAAGAAAAAACAAAGCATATCAGACCCCTAATTACATTACAAAAGAAACATTGTAAACATAAACAAATAAGAGTATTTTATTAAAATAAAGTCACTGTACTGCAGTGACTCAAAAAGCATTATTTTATAAAATAGAAATATGATGCCTACACCTTTCCCTGGATATATATTTTTTAAATGTTTATCACGTCTAGGTTGTTTTTCCAGTTCATGAAGAAACTGAGACATGAAAAAAGGAATTTTTAGCCAGTAACTCATACATTTAGATTCCTGGTTTTTAGGTTTTGGAAAAAATGCACCTAGTTGTTTTCTTATTACAATACTGCTGGTTTTGTTCACCGGTCCATGTTTTTCTTGGAATGTGGTGAAGTGGAATGTTTTAAATTATGGGGTTTTACTTTTTACCATCCAATGTCTACTAAATAAGTCCATCATCTAATTCTAAAATTGTGAAGCAGCAAATATACACTTGTAGCCAACAATGCATACATTTTTATTCCAGAAAAGTATACTTCTGTTCTAAATTTACTGCAAAAAGCTGCAGAGACAAAAGAAAGGCTCATTGCCAAACCTAGGTTTGCTCTTTTATAATGACACTCTAGTTCTCTTCAAATACCCTAGCTAAATATTGTAAATTACCAAGAAGTTTCACTTCAGGATCATAATCAATAGTAGCAGTCACTAAGCTTTATCTGACATAACATCAGGATTCTTTGTCTAAAGCTGTTTAAAGAGAAACTGTGGGATAAATTAAGGTATTAGATATTGTAGCAAATATTAATCAAAGTCATATTTTGGACTGTGATTATAAGCAGTTTTTGAAATATGAGTCATAAATTAGATTAAAAGGATATAGGATGTAATAATCCCTGCTGCTGCAACCCACTGCATATTTTGCCTCCCACCACAACTATCACCATTGTCTGCTGCATGCACATGCTGTACAGAATATGTACTGACAGGCCCATTAACAGTGATGGGAGAACCTCAAGAGACTTGAATCTGGGATTTGGTTTGAATAACCAATATAATGTTGGATACATAAATTGCAATGTGTTTGAAGTATCTGAAGGGCTGCCCATATGATTTAATCTTTAGACAGAAAAGTTGGCATTATGCCAAGGCACTGGGCTGAGGCTAGAGGGACTTTACCTCAGTCCCCAGCTCTGCTACCACTTTGGGAAATCACTTCATCTCTTTGCACCTCAGTCCCCAGTCTCTGAAATTAAGGATGACAATATCACACTGTGGGTGCATATACACATGAAATTAGCACAATACAAACTCTGGCACAATTTGCACTGGAGTTTATTGCTCCTGTTCACAGCATTTACATGTGTACCTGGGACTGCAACATATTGAGCCATGGCAGTGCAATGCTAACTGGCAGGGGGCCTCGAGGGTCAGCCTGGCAGCCCAGGGCTGCTCCAACCCAGCTCAATGTGTTATGGAGAGGCTGACTAGGGCACGAGGTTGCTACAATACAGGGCTAGCCAGCAAACAGCCCCCACACTTCAGTACCCTCATGCCCCAGCCAGGACTATCACCATCTACACATGCATTGCGGTGGAGTAAATAACTCTGCCATAGGATAGAATGTGTATAGGGCAGTACTAACCTACAGTGGGATTAATTACTTTACTCCAGCCTAACTGGTCCACATATGTAGATGGAGACACTTTACTGCAGAGGTAACTGGGCAATTCTGCAGTGTCTTATGTAGATTCCCCCTGTGTTTCCTTCACCCTGGGCACATCTACACATTCATTAATGCATCGTATTAATGACACATTGAGTTTAGTAGCTCTAATGACAGGTACTAACTTAATGCACCATAATTGGTGCTACTACGCATTAGCGCAGATGAAAGCTTTTTAGGTGATGCTCAGTGCCCAGTGAACTAACCTACTGTGCATTAGCACATTAGCATGATTTTTGCCAGGCATGCTAATGTGTAGTAGAATCAGTCCAATGGACATTAAGCATCTTGTTTAGACATGCCCCCTTTGTCCTATTTCTCTGTTTAGATTTTTAAACTAAAGGGGATGGAGAATCAGGGTGGTCAAGGATGATCTCTTATTAGGTCAATGGTCTGTGCCTAGCCTGATGGAGTCCCAATCTTAGTTGGGCTTCTGGCCACTGCTGTAATAAAATAGCCTCAGCAACAAAAGCAATCATGCCACTCTCTCCTTGCATGATTCTTTCCAATAGACTATGGATCCCCCTGCCTGATTCTGTCTTCCTGAAACTGGAGAGATGGAGGTGAAGGGAAAGCGTGCTGCTCCTTCCATCCTTTGGAAACCACCTGACAGACCCATAGTGCTTAATTCAGACTAACAGGTGACCTCTTGCCTGCCCAACTTTGCAAATAGCAGCCCCATTTCTTCCTCTTCAGGTGAGGGCACTCTGAGACCCGCTTACCCTTGGGACAGCCAAAAATACCAAGAGCAATCTGTATGTTGGCTCTGGCTCAGGCCACAGCTGGAACTTTTTAAAGGTATATTAGAACTAAAAAATTGGTTCAATTCAAGTTCAAAAAAAAAAAGAGACTTACTTAACCAGCTAGTCAACCCCCGTTCAGATTACAGGAGCTTCAAAATTAAGAAGATCCTATACAGCTCCCTGATTATCAACCAGCAAACGCTGGTAAAGTTAAATCTGTAGAACAGTTCTCCATGAACACAGGTTTCTTGCAGATGAAGAAGAATTTTGTGTTCTTCTAGTGACATTGATTAGTAAATTTCAGAGAAGATTTTAAAGACAGTAACAGACTTGTACCATTTCTGCATGTAGATGGCTGCCTGAGATCAAAGAGGAAGGTGGAAGCATTGTTTTCTGGGTCTGAGAAAACATGATTACAAGCAAACTGCCTTTCTTGCCAATGAAAAAAAACCTACCATATTTCTTTTCCAGTCCTTTTCTCAGTCTTTTAAGAAACATGAAGTCTAAATGTTCTGGAAGTCCAAAACTAGCACATAAGGTTGTATTTTAGTGATGTTGAAATTGTCCTCTGACCTCATCCCTTCTGACTTTTCCTCAGGTCAGTACTTCTTATAGTTCATTCTGAAGAATCCAGTCATGTCTGTCAGTATCAAAAGAAAGAGAGATATTTTCATGACTTGCATAACTTCTGAACAGCATAATGACTGAATACTGTCAGGATAAGGTAAAAAAATAATTTTATTTTGGGTGCTGGAGGCAGACTGGATAATGACCTAAACATCAGTGCTCACAGTCCTGATGCTAAGGACCCTAAGATGAAGTAATTCTGTCATTTTATTCTAGTTTCTCCAACTCTTTCCATGTCATTACAGGCATCACACTTTGATTTTTTTTGTATTTGTAAGTTTGGGAATATTTTTATTTGATTTTTTTTCACAGAGAATTAAAAATTTAATTAGAAATAACAAACTCTTTATTGCTTGTGAATTCTGTACCTAAGTAAGATCAGCCAAGCAGCTCTGTTAACAGGATTGGAGTCACCAGAACTTCTTTTATTTCTTTGTTCATCTGCTAGTAGGGTTTAACTTCACTCTACTGACAGATGTATGGGGTTTGGAAAACCAAACTAACAGGTAAAATATTACTATTCTGTCCTTCCTCATATTTATACTCCAGCCTCTAGTAGGCATGCATAATGGAGAACAGCTGCAGCCTGGACAGGATCTATAAAAGAAATAAAAACAACAACACATCACATTTCTATAATATTAACTAGGATTTTCACGTATGTTCACATTGGACATTGTGCCAAAATATTCACTTCTGTGAACATTGAGCCTGCCAAAAAGTTTGAAACAACCTGAATTTTAATTACAGTTCAGTAACGTACTTCGGGGAGGCAGGGATTTTCATTGTACTCCTCCCCCCCACCCCTAAATGAGTGAAAATGCAATAAAATTAAATGAAAATTGATGGTAGCTGATGTTTTCTCTGCCACAAACTGAGTTTTTGTTTTTTTCCTTTTTCATTCTTTAAGCCTATTCCCAGAGGATTCCTATGGCAGGTATTTGCATTCAGTATCTATTTCTGAAGACCACTCTTCAGAACTCTACACTCCTGGCAAAAATACCTGTGACAACATTTGCAAAAAGGATGGCAAGATGTATAGAAACAATGTGAAACTATCACAAAACACTTGTAATTCCCAGTCATATAAAATATAATTTAGTGGTCTAGAAAATTAACATGTCTTTCCTAAGGATGTTGGTGCTTCTCTGTACAGTAGTGCATCTTAAATGGAAACACTTTTTACCCAAACAGCCTTTTGTGTTCATTTCCTGTGATAACACTTATTAGTGGTAATTTGAGTGGTATTTCAAACATACAAAAAGCTAAGTTAAAAAGTTAGCTATTCCTTTTCGGTGATGCTTCATCAGATGACACGAAAGATTATTTTCCTTCCTTTGTTTCTGAGGCAAATTAAAAGATGAGGATGTCCTTGGATGGACAGTAGTCAGAGGACTTGATCCTGCACTAGAAAGACTTCAATAGTTGAGCTCAGGGCTATTCACTTCAACGAGTACATTGATTTCCAGCACAGATTAGAAGAGGAATGAATGAAGAAAAAGTATATGATACACAGTAACCGATTTGTTCTCAAAATCCTTCCAATCCCAGCCTTTTGAAAGATTGTGTGTGTTTGTGCATTTTGATTGATTTCTGTTTGATTTGTCTTGTTGGCTGTCCCCTCTTCCTTTTCCTCCCTCCCTCCCTTCCTTTTCTGCTATGTGTCAGGGTGATTTTAAGCCTACAGTCAAGGCTGGTGACTTTGACTTTTGACTAGGGTGCGCCAATGCTCCTGTTGGGACCAAACCTAGTGAGGAGGGCTTTAAACTAGGCTTGTGGCGGATGGAGACCAGAGCCCTGAGGTAAGTGGGGAAGTAAGAAAGAGACCTGGAGGAAGAGCAAGCAGGAGGGAGCAACAGGGGAGGTGTTGTCGTACATCCTGAGAAATCAGTTACATCAGGTGCCTGTACACAAACGTATGAAGAACTGGAAGTCCTTGCAAAGTCACAGAACTATGATGTGACTGGAATAACAGAGACTTGGTGGGAGCTCACATGACTGGAGCACTGTCATGGGTGGGTACAAACTGTTGTGGAAGGACAGGCAAGGAAGAAGAGGAGAAGGAGTTGCACTTTATGTAAAAGAGCCATATAATTGCTTAGAGCTCCAGTATGAAACTGGAGATAGACCTGTTGAAAGTCTCTGGTTAGGGTTAGAGGAGAAAGCGACAGGGGAGATGGCATGGTGGGGGCCTGCTATAGACCACCAGACCAGGAGGAAGTGGTGGATGCAGCTTTCTTCAAACAGCTAACAAAAATTTCCTGATCACAATCCCTGGTTCTCTTGGGGAACTTCAATCGCCCTGACATCTGCTGGGAGGGCAATACAGCAGTGCACAGGCAATCCAGAAGGTTTTTGGAGAGGGCTGGGGACAACTTCCTGGTGCAAGTACTGGAGCAGCCAACAAAGACCAAAGGTCCATGATCTTCTTGACCTGCTTCTCACAAACAGGGATGAATTGGTGGGAAATATATTAGTTGATGCAAGTTGGGCAGCCATGACCATGAGGAAAGGAAGGATGGAAAGCAGCAAAGTAAGGACCCTGTATTTCAGGAAAGAAGACTTCAACTCACTCGGGGGAACTCATGGGCAGGATCCCCTGGGAAGCCAGTCTGAGGGAGAGAAGAGTCCAGGAGAGCTAGCTGTACTTTAAAGAAATCTTTGTGTGAGTGCAGGAACAAACCATCTCAATGCACAGGAAGAATAGCAAGTATAACAAAATACCAGCTTGGCTTAGCAGGGAACTCTTCAGGAGGGGTGTGTGAAGTGGGCCCTATTTGATTCAGATTCGGATTCAGCCCAAATTCAAGACAGTGATTTGATTCATTGATTTAGATCACCATCCCTGATTCGATTTGGCTGAATCCAAATTTGAAGATTTGATGCTGATTCAGAGAATCAGTGATTTGGACATAGACACAGCTTTAAAAGTTTTTTTCCACATACCTTGAGGTAGCAGGCACAGCTCGTGATCATTGAGATGCTGGGGCACATGGAGGGTTCTGATTCAATTCAGAGAGATTCAAGAGTCCTCTGATTCAACTTGGATTCGGTGATTCAGCCACTGAATCAGGCCAAATCTCTGCCAAATAGAATCATGGACTGAAGCTTCGCACAGCCCTAGTCTTCAGTAAACTAATTCAAGAAAAGGAAGCTTATAATAAGTGAAAACCTGGACAAATATCTAGGAAGAAGTAGCTTCTTCCTAGATATTTCTTCCATTGCTTGGGTATGCAGAGATGAAGTCAGGAAGGCTAAAATGCAGTTGGAGTGGCAGGTAGCAGGGGATGTGAAGGGTAACAAGAAGGGTTTCTATAATTATGTTGGTTACAAGAGCAGTATTAGGGAAAGTGTGGATCTCTTACTGAATGAAGGAGGCAACTTTGTGACAGGATGCAGAAAAGGCTGAAGTGCTCAATGCCTTTTTTGCCTTAGTTTGGGGAGAAGGTGAGCATCCAACAGTGGTGAAAAAACAGGTTAGGGCCTATTTAGAAAAGCTGGACATATATAGGTCCATGGGACCAGAAGGGATGCACCTGAAGATACTGAGGGAGTTGACTGATGAGATGGCAGAGCCACTAGCCATAAACTTTGAAAACTCATGGTAACCAGGAGAGGTCCTGGATGACTGGACAAGGGCAAACATAGTGCACATATTTAAGAAAGGGAAAAAGGAGGATTCAGGGAACCTCAGACCAGTCTGCCTCACCTCAGTCCCTGGAAAAATCATGGAACAGATCCTCAAGGAATCCATTTCTAAGCACTTGGAGAAGAAGGTAGAGATTAGAAATAGTCAGCATGGATTCACCAAGGGCAAGTCATGCCTTGTCATCAACCCGATTGCTTTCTATGATGAGATGACTGGATCTGTGGATGTGGGGAAACCAGTGGATGTTGTATACCTTGAATTTAGCAAGGCTTTTGATCTGATCTCCCACAAAATTCTCACAGGCAAGCTAAAGAAGTGTGGGCTGGATGAATGGACTTTAAGGTGGATAGAAAACTGACTGGAGCATTGGGCTTAGAGGGTAATAATCAATGTTTCAGTGTCTAGTTGGCATCCAGTATCAAGTGGAGTGCCCCAGGGGTCAGTCCTGGGCAGGTCTTGTTCAATGTCTTCATCAATGACCTGGAAGATGGCATAGAGTGCACCCTCAGCAAGTTTGCAGATAACACCAACCTGGGGGGAGAAGTAGATATGTTGGAGGGTAGAGCTAAGACAAATTGGAGGATTGGGCCAAAAGAAATCTCATGAGGTTCAACAAGGACAAATGCAAAGACCTATACTTAGGATGGAGCAGTCCCATGCACCAGTACAGGCTGAGAACTGACTGGCTGGACAGTAGCTCTGCAGAAAAAGAACTGGGGTTACAGTGGACAATAAACTAAATACAAGTCAGCAGTGTGCCCTTGTTGCCAGGAAGGCTAATGCCATACTGGGCTGCATTGTTAGGAGTGTTGCCAGCAGGTCAAGGCAAGTGATTATTCTCCTCTATTCACCACTGATGAGGCCACATTTGGAGTACTGTGTTCCGTTTTGGGGTGCCCACTATAGAAAGGATGTGGACAAATTGGAGAGAGTCCAGGGGAGGGCAACAAAAATGGTGAGGGGGCTGGGGGACATGGGCACATGACTTAAGAGGAGAGGCTGAGGGTACTGGGCTTATTTAATTTGGAGAAGACAAGACTGGGAGTGGATTTAATAGCACCTTTCTACTACCTGATGGGAGGTTCAAAAAAGAATGGAGCTAGACTATTCTCGGTCCTGGAAGATGACAGAACAAGGAGCAATGGTCTCAAGTTGCAGCAAGGGGAGTTTAGGTTAGATATTAGGGAGAATTTTCTTACTAGGAGGATTGTAAATCACTGAACAGGTTACCCAGAGAGATGGTGGAATCTTCATCCTTGGAGGTTTTCAAGACCCGGCTAGACAAAGCTTTGGCTGGGATGATCTAGTTGGAGATGGTCCTGGTTTGAGCAGGGGGTGGGGCTAGATGACCTCAAGAGGTCCTTTCCAACCCTAATTTTATATGATTCTATGATTTAAAGCCAGACGTTCCTGGCAAGAGAGACTTGGCCCTCTGCTCAGGGTTTGACCGATTGCCATATTTGGGGTCAGGAAGGAATTTTATCCTATGATCAGATTGGTATGGACATTGAGGGGTTTTGCCTTCATCTGTAGCTTGGGAAATGGCCCTCTATTGGGATCTCTTGAGTATATTTGACAGCATTTTATAGGAACAGAACACCAGTTGCCATGTTTACTGTGCTTCACCTGTGCCAGGTTAGGGTGTTAGGTCTCTATTGTGTCAGGGTTGATGGCAGTCTTATGTAGAGGTTAGATTATGGTTTATAAGAGATGGTTTGGTTAGGGATGAACCTGCTTCAGGCATGGGGTTGGACTAGGTGACTTCTGAAGGTCCCTTCCAGACCTAACTAGATGACCTCTAGACCTTCTCTATGATGCTGACTTTTCTGTTTTCTGATAAAGATTTTATAGTCTGCATATAATTTAAGAAAACTCACCACAAGCTCTCTTTCAGAGCTTATGCTGTAGTTCTGACAGTCTAATGAAAATGAATAACTGCTGCATTTCAACAGTATAGTAAAAATTAACCAAAACAAATTTAATTAGGGTATAGAACCAAGACAGGAACACATGATGGGAATATCTGTGGAAGCCTTTAAGAGAAATGTGGCGTTTGCTTCATCTGCAAGCCAGCACACAAAGATTATCTTACTACCCCTGCCTGAAGTTAGTAAAGGAGGAGCTGAAATAAGCATAAGGAGAGGTGCTACAACTGAATCATTTGTCTCAAGGTTGAAGAGTGGGATCCTAATTCCCATACAGTTCCCTATATAGGCAAGGTTACTCATACATTGTGCAAAACAGAGGGGGTAAATTTTACTTTGCATTAACTATTTTACTCTCCTTTGACTCAGAAAAGGTGTGTGAGCTTTACTCTGTTGCCTAGTGATTAGGGTGCTTGTCAGGGATGAGAAAGGGTTGGAGCCTTGTTACCCAGTAATTTTGGGTAGATCCTGGGGCTCTTAACCTCCAGATTGTCCTTGTGTTAACATCTGAAACTGGTTTTAAGTACACTTTAGGTGGTTCAAAGTTACACCACTCCAGGCCAGGGTTATCTCTAATCCGTCCTACCCAGCTCATTTTACACTAAGGTGTAGCCACTCTAGGCTACACATTATTGTAAACATCCCACCGGCCTTCATGCCCTGGGGGAGCCCTGTCGGGGAAAGGTTAACCTTCAGTCCAAAGCCAAAAGCAAATTAAATTCCAAATCCAGGCCTCTGGGGAACTCATGGTCCCATGTCTCCTCTATCTTTTGCTGCGCTCAGATTCCCACACCCCTGAGACTGGGTGTGAATTTTAGGGGTGTGAGGATCTGGGTCTGCATCATGGGGGCATAAGGGTCTGGTTCTGGTGAGTCTGGGTCTTGGGCTGTGGGAGCTGGAGTATGTGCAGGGGACACAGCTACCACAGCACTATGTGTTTCTCTCCAGCCCTGGACCACAGTGTAGGGATGGAAAAAAGGGCTGCATTTTCCTGGCCCCAGGGGAGAGGGCTTTTCCCCATGCACTTCTGGAGATGTGGACTCCAGCCCAGGTTGCAGACTGTCTGTCTTCCTGGACCAGAGGAAGCCATTTCCAAAATTGGTGGTGATCCTTATGATGGAACACAGGGTTCATTTTTCTTGCTGGAGTCATGCTACCAAGTCAGTGTTGTTATCACAGGCTTTTCTTTTTATTTTACCCATTGTATAGACACACAGCAGACACTTTGTTGGTTTATTTTTTTTCACATGTCAAAGGCACATTTACATACATTGCACATAAATTACATTTTTTATGCTGTGATTTCAAGATGATGCTCAAGCCCAAAGGTCTCTTCACTAATTAAATATATTAGTTTAATGCAAAAAAAAAAAAAAAAGCTGCAAGTAAAGTTAACCCCAGGGTAAAAATGAAACAAGGTTTACCAGTATTTTTATTTTTAGTATCTAATTGGAGCAGTGATAAGGAGCTTGTCTTAAACTGCTCTCACCAGTTCTGTTTATGATCTAAAAAAATTCAGCTTTGAAAGGCCCTCTGCATTTAGAGCAGGGGCCAGCAACCCCTGGCATGTGTGCCAAGCATGGCACACGAGGGCATTTTGCTCAGCACACCACTGCCAGCCTGGGTTCTAGGCAGCTTTTGCCATCCATGAAGCCCAGGCTGCTCCCAGTAGGTGTCTGGGCAGCTGCAAGCCCTGCTGTTTCCAGCCTCCTGGCTGCAACCAGCCCAGGCTCTGGATAGCTCCTGCCAACCACGGAGCCCGGTCTGCTTGCAGCAGGACTTGCAGGCACCCAGCCACCTGCTGGGAGCAGCCTGGGCTTCATGGCTGGCAGCAGCTGAGCCCGGCTGCTCCCGCTCCGAGCCCAGCATCTGGTTCTGTGTGTTTATCTGCCTCTATCTGGTTCCATGTGTCCATGTGCAGATGTTTGTGTGCATCTGTTGCAGATGTTTGTGTGCATGTGTCTCTTCTGAGTGTGCTCTGGTTCTCTGTGTTTGTGCACATGGTTCTCTGTGTGCGTGTGCCTGGCTCTCTCTCTGCTCTCCTTTTTATTTTTCCTACTCTTTCTCTCTCTCTCTCTCCTCTTTCTCTTATTTGTCTCTCTTTTTCTCTCTCTCTCATTGCAACATGCCCAACAAAAAAGGAATACAGAACAACAAAGTCAAAATTTATGATTATTAAATATACTAATATGCAGTGCATCCTGCCACGTACCACCCCCCCGCCCAGCATTTTGTTTTTCTGGCATGCCGGCACTCTGGCACCTTCCAAGGTAGACATTGTGGTTTTTTCGGCACTCTGGCCAAAAAACATTGCCTACCCCTGATTTAGAGTCTTGTTTTGTTTCTAGAAGGATTGGGGTCAAACTGTCAAACACACATATTCTCCACTTGAGACAGGAACAAGGGGGAGGCAAAGGTGGCTTTTAATTCACTACTGCACTCCAAGATATCTGGACCCTGGCTTGAGAGTGGGCACAGAAGGATAAGCCCAGAGCAGCCCCCCTGATGTCTTTCTTTCTTCCAGTCATGGCTATGAATGCAAGCAGAGCCTTAAGAGAAAGGGTTAGTGGTCTGGGGAGTTGTACCAGGGACTCATGCTGGTGGAAGATAGGAATTAAGAGAATTTTCTTTTCTTTCTTAATATACATTAAAATATAATGAATTAAATAAAAAATTACAAGTAACATATACATAACAAAAGTAGAACCATGGTCTCTAAAAAATTATTTCAAAACTTCAGTTTAGCCAAGAATTCAAATAGAGTTTCTTGATTTCCTATTTGCAAAATGGGAAACAGGATTTTTATATACTAGGCCACCCCAACTTCTCTCACATGTGGCTAGGATGTGGAAAGGCATGCTCAAGCTGTCCAGCACCAAGACCTATCACTATGGTGTAGACAAGTCTTTGTTATAAGCTACAGTAGCCTCCAGTTTCTTCTGACTTGTTCTTTACCTCCTAGAACTGTCCAGGGACACTGGGATTCAGTGAATAGCTACAAAGGAATGAGCTCACATGATGGCAAATCCTTGTACCAGAGCTGGAACAGAGCTCTCAAACTTGCTAGTGCTGGCCAAAGAGGCCTTCTGTCTATGGGGTGTACTCATAGGCTATTTTCATCCTCTTTAATCTGCCAGAGTTTGAACAGTGTCATGGGACAAGCCTCTTTGATGTACTTGGCCAGAATTTCTCGGTTGCTGAGATGATGTCAAGACTCAGGCCTTTGGGAGGTTACTTGGTCAGCTCTTCTGACTTGCTAAGTTGATGCCAACAACTCCAGCTTACTGGTTCAGCACCTCTAGTTTACAGATCTCATGTCAAGGGACAGACCACTATGAGATCACTCATTTGTCACCACTAAATGATGCCTACACAAAAATTTCAGTTTCTTGGATGTCACTAGTACAGCAGCTATAACCAACTAGGCTGATGTAGAACTAAGGACTTCTGTAAGGTATCTATTTTACTGTGCTCAAGTCAATACATTGACCTTTGTAAAGTTACTGGCTCAGCACTTCAGCTTACTAGACAAATATTGAGTAGGCCTCTGTGACATAACTGTTTCAATCTTGCTAGAGGGTTGGGTTGATATTTAGAAGACTCTCTGATGTCACTCCCTCAACAACACATCTTCCATACCAAAGGACAGCCCTTTGGAATGCCACTGCCATGATAGCACTCATCTCTTGCTGTGATAATAACAAAGAAGAATTATTTCTGCTGTTGGTAGTGCAGAAAACTCCAGTTTGATAAGATTAGGCTAAAGCTCAAAATGCCATGAACTTTATGACTCATCAGCTCTAACTTGTTGGTTAGCTAATTCAAGCACTGTTGAGCTTCTGAAGAAAAAGACCGGGGATGTAAAGTGGACCATAAGCTGCTTATGAGCCAACAGTACTCTTCTTTAAAAAACAAACAACCCCTCCCCCCCCAAAAAAAACAAAAAAAAAAAACCTCTATATAATCCTAGGGGCCTTGTTACATGATAATTTTGATCAGACCTCTTAACCCCTGCACTGTCCGCATATGTCCTGAAACTGGTTTTAAGCCATTGTTATGCAGCTCATAGTTAAGCCACTCCAGAGTAGGATTATCTCTGATCTGTACTACCCCTCTTGTATTAGACTAAGGTTTAGCAAATATAGGCTACACCTTAGTGTAAACACCCTATCTTCCTATCCCCCACTGCCCTCTCACCCTCACCAGCACCTCGGACCAAAGGTTTACCTACCTGCCTGCCCGCTGCCACCATTTCTTTCTGGGCCAGGTTCAGCCTAGAGAAGGCAGCAACTCACCCCAGCGGCAGGCGCTGGGCGGGCAGCTTAACCCTTTCCTTTCTGCTCCCTGGAACAGACAGCACAAGCAGCCACAAGTAAGCTGGGGAGGTCGGGAGGCAGGAAAGGAGCCCTGGGGATGGAGCAGACCTGGGGGAGCCCCAGAGGGTAACGAGCAAGAGGGGAGCCTGGAGTGGAGAGTGTGTAGGTGTGGGGATCCTCACCTTTCAGTCCCACAGGCCCTGGCTGGCCTAAACATGTGACTGCTTCAAACTCAAACTAGCACTAGTACAAACAAGTACTAAATGACGGTGTAGTAACCAGAGTTACTGCACAGTTACACCAAGGAACAGCTTTTTCATGACACTGACTGCACAGTAGCCTGAAACTACTGCACAGTAGCATCACATCACACTTTCTGCCACACAACGCTACTGCATAGTAGTCATGGGCTACTGCTCAGTGAGCATCTCATGTAGAGATAGGCACAGAGTAGCATGTAACAAGGCCCTATGACATATTAACAGAAGTGACTCATACAAGTTACAGCAACTGATTCCTCCACTCTATTCAGCATTATCGAAGCCTAGTTTGAAATAAATACCAGCATCTTAAGATAATTCCAATCCCATCTGAGTTCCTGTGTGATCATGCTTAAATAGCATTTTCACCATTACCTGAGAAAGCAGAGGAAATCCTGTTGAGTAGATTTCTAAACCTCTTGAACAGAATGGAAGCAATCAGTTAGTGTATTAGATGAAACTCTTCCCCACAGGAAGATGACTAGATTTGATCTAGTGGTGAAACAGAACTTTACTGTTATAAATGAATTCTTACCACAGATCACTTATGATCAAAAGGGGGGAACGGTATAACTCATTCTTTATGTAAACAGCAGGAAACCAAGCAAGCTAGGACCAAATAGATTTTTGGGAAGAAACCTTACGATGAAGCAGAGAGAAATTCCAGTTTCCACATTTTATTAAGGGCCATTTACTTAGAATTAGTCTTTTTTCATTAAAAATGGCATTTCATTTTGGGAGAAATGTTCTTTTTTTCTTATGAAACACTAGAAAGTGATTTTCTTTCCTTGGTTCCTGCAGGGGGTTCAATTTTCACAAAATTTTTTGTTTCCTGAATTTTGTTTTTAAATTAAAAAAAAGAAAAACTTACACCAAAAATTGAAAATATTCTTCCCTCCTAGCCCTTCAGGATTTATAGAAATTTCAGTTACACAGAGGGCCAGAGTATGCCTCTTAAATGAGTAGATTTTTAAACGTCATATCAATTTAAATCCCACCTCAAAAATTCTAACATTAACAATCCAAACTTTTTGAAGGACTTACTTTTTTGGACATGTATCTCAGGTTATAGCCATCATTCATCCTTCCTTTGGTTATTTCTTGGACTGTTTTACTTCTACATGGGTCTGTCTACACGAGATGGTACTTTGCCTTGCCGTAGCGATCAGCTACAGTGACATAGCTTCTCACTGTGGCATTAGCAGGTACAAACCATGATGCTGATTCTACGTCACCATAGCATTGAGCTACATCATTGCTACAGCAACATAGTGTCTAAAAATAACCATGCGCCACTGGTTAACCATGGGACTGGGTAATACCAATAACCATGGGACTGTGTAGTATCATAGAATAATAGGCTGTGTGTAGACAAAATGAATGTCATATGTGATGACACTTTAAAGTGGGTTAAATGCTTTTGCATTCCTTTAATAGTGTTGGTGTTTTCATGCATGTAACATAACCCCCCAGTTTCTTTTTTTTTTTTCTTTCTTTCTCTTTTATATAGATAGATAGATAGATAGATAGATATGCATTCCCTCCCCCAACTGTTTCTGACTTTTTCTCTCCCTCTTTATTCCCTATAGATAATTATAAGTAAGCTAAGATATAGGATAAGCTTTAACATTTTATTTTGGGTAGTAAGTTTTATTTTTCTCTCCCCTGTTTGCAAATAAGTGCCCTGCTATTTTGATATCGATACCCACTGTTTTATGTCATAATTATTATGTTTTTACTGCTTTTATATTGTGTGATTACTGTTTTAGGCCTATATATGTAAGTTAGCGTAAGTCATGTCAAGTTTCCATTTTGTATGTCAAGCCTCCATCTTGTGTCCTCT
>NW_017729025.1:139798732-139803777 GCF_001723915.1 Gavialis gangeticus
CGAAACTGCACATCCCTGCATGGAGCACACATGCTCAGTACCACCAGGGGCTGACCCTTGCCAGGGCATGCCTCCTGTCACTAGGGTCACACAAGGTCTGCCCCTATAAAAAGGGGCAGTGAAGACAGACCCAGTGGGAACACCATTTCTATCAGAACCAGACCAGCTCCATGTCACAGCTCTATGTCACACTGCCTATCCACCCCAGGGACCCTGCCAGCGACCCCTTCTGGACAACACTGAGCTGAAGGAGACCTTGACTGGCCATCGAGGACCAGCTTCCAGCCTGGGATAGGTAGATATCACCTGCACATTTCCTCCTCCAATTTGGACTCTCTTTCTCTCCTCCTGGATTTCAACCCTTGCACCAAGCCTCTTTAACCCCTGCTGCCAGTGTGTGTGTGTGTGTGTGTGTGTGTGTGTGTGTGTGTGTGAAGAAACCAATAAGATATTGTGTTACCATCTCCCCTGTTCAATAAAACCACTGTCATTTGTAACTCCAAGTTGGGTTGTATGTTACTGAGCCCCAGTCCCTTCCCCATCTTAAATTCCAGTCTCTCTCTCAGCTTCCCCCACTGCCCTTTCTTGCCACCTCTTAGCTCCTCTCTGTCCCTTCTCTGTTCCCCTGCTGCAGCTTCTTGGCCCTGTTGCTTTCTGCCATCTCTCAGTCCCATTCCTGGCATCCACTGCCTTCTTCCCACGTCTTTCTGCATCCCTTCCCACCATTTCTGCTGCTTCTAGCTTCCTGGCCCCATTTCTGCTGTCCACTGCCTCCTTCCTGTGTCTTTCTGCAGCTCTTCCTGCCACTTTTAGCCTCTCAGCCCCACTCATTTCTGCCTTCTGCTGTCTCTCCCCATCTCTCTCTCCTCCTTCTGTTCCCAACCTTTCCTGCCCCTTTCCCCCTTTTCCTCCATGTTCTCCAGCCTTCCCCCACACCCTCTCTAGCCACCCCTTCTCCCCCACAGTCCTCTGGCCTGCCACCAACTTCCCCGCATGTTTCCCGGCAGCTGGAGCCCTTCTCCAGCTCCCGGCACTGGCAGCCTCTCCCCTGGTTCCCGGAGTCAGCCCCCAGTTTCCTCCACACCCTCTCTAGCTCCCCTGCACCCTCTGTCCCAGTTTCCCTCTCCCTGCTTACCTTTTGGCTCCCCTGTAGCTCCAGCTTCGGTCCCAGCCTCTGTGCCAGGTTCTCTGTGGCATCGCTCCCCTCTTCTGCAGGCTTTGGGTGTTGCCCTTTAATCAATTAAGGTCAATTAACCTAAGGTAACCCCCAAGCCTCCGTTCTTCAGCCCAGTTCTCTCAAGTCTACCAGTTCTAATCCCAGTCCCTGTATCTTTCTCTCCCTACACTTCCACTTTCTTACATTAACTTTTCCCCAGGTATCCCAAGTACACCAAGCATATATATCATATATACACATCACAACACCCAAGTTAGGAACTCACCTCTGTATATGAATTAGTAATCTGTGTATGTGTATTGGGTGTGCAGGTATTGATAATTGATTCTGGTCTAATTTCTTTTGGTCTGTATAGTGTGTGCAGGTGCTTGAATTGATGATAGGCATCTTTATTTTTCTCCCTGGAGCCTGCCCACCTCCCTGAGCTGTGTGGGGACCCGTTGCTTCCCTCCACAGCTGAAGTGCCCCCCAGGACCACCTAAGCCAGGTGCCTGTGGGTGGGTGCTGCTGGGGGGGGGCACCTCTGCTGTGGAGAGAAGCACCAGCCCCCACTTCCTGCAGCCCAACGACCACTCCACCTGCCAGCAGCTTGTCCTCCCCTCCCTGCTGCCAGAGAGGCAGGTGAGTTCATGTGTGTGCATGATATGGGGGTTTAAAGGACCCTAAATTGAAGCGGTGTTTTCAAAAGAACATCATTTCAGTTTAGGGCCCCCATTTTGTCTACACACGCCCATAGAATCATAGAAAATTAAGGTTGGAAGGGACCTCAGGAGGTCATCTAGTCCAACCCCCAGCTCAAAGCAGGACCATCCCCAACTAGATCATCCCAGCCCAGGGATGGGCAAAATACGGCCCGCAAGCTGGATCCAGCCCATGAGGTCATTCTATCTAGCCCATGGGGCCCCTAAAAAATTTAGAAAATTAATATTTATCTGCCTTTGGTTCCTGTTAAAAATGACAGGAGTCAGGGGCAGTAGGACCCAGGGGAAGCCTGGCGGGCTCCCACAACAGCAAGGCCCTCCCGGCTCCACCCCCCCAGCTGGAAGCCCCAGCAGGGGCTTCTGGCCTGGGACCATGTGGCTGCCCCATGCCAGAACCTCAGGCAAGGGAGCAGGGAAGGCAGAGGAAAACCCTGGGCAGGGAAGGAGCCCAGGGAAAAGCTGAGTGTGGGGAAAAACATCCCCTTCCCCACCCCGTGGCCAGCACTTCCTGCTGCAGCCATTCTCAGCCTGTGTGGGGCTGTCCTGAGCAGGCACAAGCAACTACATGCAGGCTGTGAGCGACTGCAGTGCAGGGCGCTGGGCACAGGGCAGGTGAAGAGCTGCTTTTCCCACACTCTGCACCAGCTTGTAACCCACCCCCACTGCCAGCCTGGGCCCCGCACCAACTCTGGGCTTGCCCGTTGGGGTTGCATGCGGCAGCAGCAGTTGTGGCCCCTCCCTGTTTGTCACACCAGACAGTGTTTGCCACCACTGCCTCTGGGCTGCCCAGCACATGAGCTCCAGGAGGGAAGCAGCAGGAAACACTGCCCGGCATGGCAAGTGCGGGGGCCACAGTTGCTGTCACCGGATGCAGCCCCCAACGAGCAAGTCCAGAGCTGGCGCAGGGCTCAGGCTGGCAGCAGGGGTGGGTTACAAGCTGGTGCTGAATGCAGAAGGGGACAAGTGGCCCCTCTCCCACCCCAGGGCTGGTGCCCCATGCTGCAATAGCTCGCAGCCCATGTGGGGCTGCCTGTGTCTGCTCAGGACAGCCTCACACAGGCTGCGAGTGGCTGCAGCAGGGAACACCAGCCACGGGGCAGGAGAGGGGCTGCTTTTCCCCGTGCTCAGCTTTTGTCCGGGCTCCTTCCCTGCTGGTGAGCAGGGGGTCGGGGCTGCACGTTGCCCCCAACCTGTACCGCAGGGCTGGGTGGGGGAGCACTGGGAGCCAGCGGGAGCATGAGGCCAACACTGGTGTGTCTTAGGGCCAGTGCCGGTGGGGAGCAAAGCAGGGCAGCAGGGTACAGGTTCCCAGCCAGCAGGGGCTCTATGGAGTCAGGCCAGCTCCCCCCTCTCTCTGCTGGTGCAGCCAAGCCCAGCTCCACAGACCCCTGCCAGCCTGTGCTCCACACTCAGCCCCACCAGTGCTGGCCCTGGGACATTGGTCCCAAGATGGTACCAGGGGGCAGGGCACCTGTCAAGGGGTGGGGTTACCCATGCGGCCCTCAACAGCTTGCAAAAACTGGGTAAGCAGCCCTCTGCCCAAAATAATTGCCTGCCCCTGTCCTACCCCATGTTAAGGATGTAGTTCTCTAGGGACCTAAGTTTTCTTACAAAAAATGATTTGGTGACTAAAATTCAGCTTCTGCTCATGCCCAAAAGAAATATTATAGTGGCTAAGATGGAAGGAATTTGGGTGGAATTCTATTTTCATGTGGTCATCTAAATAGTTGTTTTTTGGTCAGTTATGGCATTTCTGGCTCCCAGAAGACTATGTGGTACCAAATACGCAGTCAAAGGCATGTGTAGATGCGCCCCATATGTACCTTTTCTTACATGCTTTCCATGGTTTTTCACCAGCAGAGCAGAGTACTTCCAAATTCTGATTTAGCTCCCAATTACATAATAATGCCTTGCTTGTTGTATATGCCTTGTATAAAGGCTTCCATCCATTCTCTAGGCCTCTGTGGCCTTTGCTAAAAGTACTCCAGTTATGTGTTAAATGTTTCTTTTTTTATAACAGAATAATCATATTTCTAAGACCCGTGTCTTTTTTCCATCTTCAGCAAAATAAAATAATGGACAAATATTTTAGCTTTGCTCCCCATAACTTAATACACAACTGGGTATGTTAAGTTTTACTGTAGCTCAGACATAGGTGAAGGGCTCCTTCACCATCATGGGACTGTTCTGCAAGCTCATCAAGCCATATGTCCTGTGGATGTTTTAACTTCAGTATTTTCTTTCCTTCTAGTTAATCTAAAGCAAAATTAATCCTATTAAGACATCACATCAGGAGACAGTGGTAAAGAATCATAGAAAGGATATCTTTAAACTGACCCCAAACAATGCTGTAACACAGAAAAACTATCCTATCTCTCAGTCTCTTTTAAGCTTCTGCCTAGACCTTTCTACAGTCCCTTCCTGCTACAGAACAAAATAAAAGAGTGCAGGTCTTCTTCTGATTACTAGAAAGCACTTCTCCTTGTGGAGTTATCACATTCCCCTCCTCCACGTTTAAGAACTAGCTGAGATAATTACAGAACCACTGGCTATTATCTTTGAAAATGCATGGAGGTTACGTGAGGTCCCAAATGACTGGAAAAGAGTAAATATACTGTCCATCTTTTTAAAAAGGAAAAAGTAGAATCCAGGGAATAACAGACCAGTCTATGCTCTATTTCAGGAAAGGTTCTGGAGCATATTATCAAGGAATTTGTTTCTATATAGTAGGCACATCTGCACAAGATGCTAAATGCACAGTAAACTAATTCTTAGGACTGGGCAAAGCTTTGGTCCCTGATTTGATTCAGCAGAGTTTTGACCCGATTCGGTAGCTGAATCTCCAAATCAGAATCAAATCAGAGGACCCTTGAATCTCTCCGAATTGAATTGATTTGGAGAGATTCAGAAAGATTCAGTGATTCATAGACACAGCTTTAAATGTTTTTTCTACATACCTCTAGGTAGCAAGTGGCCCATGAGTGCTGCAATGATGGGGTGCATGGAGCATTCCACAGAAGCATGATGGGCTCCTCAGTACACTCAGCAGCAGACCCAGAAGTGGACCAGAAGCATTTCTGGTCCATTTCCAGGTCTGCCAGAGAACGTGCAGGGCCCTCCCCCTGCACACTCCCCGGAGGAGCTGCAGTACTTCTGGTCCATTTCTG
>NW_017729025.1:139808777-139821461 GCF_001723915.1 Gavialis gangeticus
GGTTCCCCCATGGCCAGTCACTAAGCTGGAGGGGTGCAGGGGGCCCCCCGCACACTCCCCGGAGGAGCTGCAGTACTTCTGGTCCATTTCTGGGTTCACCACCAAACACATGGAGGGCCCCCCACACTCCCGTGAAATGTTCCATCTTCCCCTCCATCACAGCATTCACAAGCCACGCTGGTACCTCAAGGTATATAGAAAAAACATTTAAGCTGTGTCTATGTCTGAATTGCTGATTCTCTGAATCAGCATTGAATCTTTAGATTCGGATTTGGCTGAATCGAATCAGGCAGAGGGATCCAATACAACAATTTGAATCACTGTCCCTGATTCAGGCCAAATCCAAACCCAAATCAAATAGGGCTTGCTTCGCACACCCCTACTAATTCTACTGCGCATTAGTACATCACAGCAAAAGCTGTGCTAATACACTAATGGACAGTAGTGTTATTCTAGTGTGCATTAGCATCACTTAAAAGGCATGCACCACAGCTAATGCCCAGTAGTGCCAGTTACTACGCATTGATTTAGTACCTGGTAATACAGGCACTCACCTTAATTCACAATAACTTCATTGCATTAATGAACATGTAGACATGCCCATTTAGATGATAACAAGGTGATCATGAACAACCAACATGGATTTTAAAAGAGGAAATGGCATTTAACCAACCCGATTTCCTTCTAAATGGAGAGCAGTGGATGGAATACACACACCTTGACTTCAGCAAGTTTCTAGACTGTCTTTCATCTTAGTTTACTTTCTTTCCTTCTATTGTTGGCTACAAAGGACCAACTCAAGGGATCATAATAAATTCTAGTTTGGTGGACAGGATGTGAATTTACCAATTAAATCATAAATGCAAACTTTGAGCTTTGAGTGGTACTGGTCACTTTATCACATACACACACGTATGCAGTTACTCATTCAAACCCATATAGTATAGTGTATAGTAGTTGCTGTAGTGCTTGTGAGAGCACTGATGTTAGTACATTTACCTATCTGAGGCCCTGGAGTCTGCTGTTGATGATCAGCTTCCTTCAAGGCTATGTCTGCTCCAGAAGGGGGTCGCCTACTTGTCCTTCTGTCTCAGTAGGTCAGGTGCTAAATGAGAGGCCACCACTGAGGGTCATGCTTCACTGCCTTTTATCCCTTTCTGGCAGATTTTGTGATCCCCCAGATCTTGGCTACCCAATCTGGAGGTCTCTGTACCATGTGGGTCTTGAGTAGTACCTGGTAGCTGTTAGTCACAGGGGTCTCTGTCTGCTGGTACCTGAAGTTTCGGGAGTCCCCCCTTGACTTGTTGACTTAATGGTTGTATTGCCATGGACTAGTCCATAAGGTGAGTGCTCAGTTCCAGGAATCAGTTCTTTAGCTTGATTAGCTTAAAATGGAGTTCCTTTGGCTTGGCTATTGTCTGCTGATGATCTTCATTCACTCACATTCACTCAACAGATTTTATCACTTTATAATTACAATTTCAATGCAGCTTTAACAATGGTCCAGGATGTAACTTCATTCTACAGGGAGTACATTCCTTAAGAGTTTAAAAGAATGAAATATAAAATACAAAATGCTATGGTAAAAATGAGACAGATGAAATATGAAAATGCACTGTGAGAAATATATAAAAATGCAATGTGAGGTAAGGGGGATCAAAGGTTACTGGGGACAGTAAGTGAGTTAGGTTTGCATAGGATATATTTACAGTCTTTGCAGTGGATATTTTAGTTCTTTTGTTTTCTTTAGTGACACTGAACTTAATTGACATGTAGATGTAGTTTCTAGTTTTCTCCTACAGAAAGCCACTTCAGTTTTCTGGCTTGCTCTGAGCCTTGCCACACCCATGCAATGAGTATGCTAGGTCTCTGCCAATAGTGAGAAGGAAAAGAAATGCACAAAAGGTGGGGGAGTGAGGGAGAAGCATTTGCAGGCAATGAGGGGCTTCTGTTGTATCAATGTCCAGAAGGGAAACGTACAAAGGAGGCTTTCTGCTACACTAGTTCTAGATCCTTCCCTTCCAATTACTGTGAAGTGGGTGCACAACCAATTGAATCATCATGCTGAAAAAGTAGTCATGAATGAGTGTCAAACATGAAGGAGGTTTTAAATAGAGTTCATTGGGGTTTGCCATGGGCCTGCTTAAAATCTTCATTAATGACTTGGAGGATGAAACTTTGTTTTCAGATAGCTCCACGTTAGGTACTGTAGCAGACATTTTGGAGGGTAGGATTAGGTCTCAAAATTACCTTGATAAACTAGAGAAATGGTTCAAAATTAGTTGGATGAAAATCAGCAGGGATACATGTAAAATACTGCATGTAGCACAGAACAATCAAATGTACAAATACAACTTGGGAATTTACCAGCTAGGTGGCAGTACTGCAGAAAATGATCTGGGACTCACAGTTGACCAAAAACTGATTATGAGCCAAGAGTATACTCTTGTTGCAAAAAAAAAGTCTGTATAATGCTAAGTTGTATTAATAAGAGTGTCTTGTGCGAGTCACAAGAACTGATTCCTCCACTCTGTTCAGTGCTAGTGAGGCCTCATTTGAAATACTGTAGCCAACTTTGGGCACTACACTTTTAGAAAGTTGTAGACAAACTGGAAATATTCCAGAGGAGAAAAACAAAAATGATTTGAGGTACAGGAAACAAGGCTTACAGGGAAAGACTGGAAAGACTAGGATTACATAGTCTGAAGAAGGTGGATGGTGATTTGACAATGGTCTTCAAATACATGAACAGTTGCTATAAAGAGGATGGTGTTAGATAACTTTCTGTGTTTGCAATGAGTGGAATAAGAAATAACATTGTTAATTTGCAATTTAGACTGGGTATTAGGGAGAACTTTCCAATTATGATGGTAGCTAAATACTGGAGCAGACTATGTAGAAAAGTTAGGGAGGGGAAAACAAGGGAGGCCTCTTTCTTCCTAATAAAGGAAGAATTTGCTTGTCACCTCAGGTGTCAGTACACAAATGCATAGAGCCTGGGAAACAAACAGGAAGAACTGGAAGTCCTTGCACAGTCAAGGAACTATGACATGATTGGAATAAAAGACTTGGTTGGGTAGCTTGCATGACTGGAGTACTCTCAAGGGTGGGTACAAACTGTTCAGGAAGGACAGGCAGGGGAGAAGAGAAGGAAGAATTGTGCTATATGTAAAAGAACTGTAGGATTGCTCAGAGCTCCAGTATGAAACTGGAGTTAGGCTTGCTGAAAGTCTCTGGGTTAAGGTTGGGATGACAGCAGAAATGGTGATTTTGTGATGGGTGTCTGCTATCAACCGCCAGACCAGGAGGATGAGATAGATGAGGCCTTCTTCAGACAACTAGTGGAAGTTTCCAGATTACAGGCCCTGGTTCTCATGGGGGACTTCAATCACCCTGATATCTGTTGGGAGGGAAATGCAGCAGTTCACAGGCAATCCAGGAAGTTTTTGGAGAGCGTTGGAGACAAATTCTTGGTGCAAGCATTAGAGAGACCAACTAGGGGCCATGGTCTTCTAGATTTGCTGCTCACAAACAGGGAAGAATTGCTGGGGAATGTAGAAGTGAATGGCAAGCTGGACTGCAGTGACCACAAGATGATTGAATTCAGGATCCTGACAGAAGGAAGTAAGGAGAACAGCAGATTATGAACTTTTACCTTAGTCTTCACAGGCAAGGTCAACTCCCAGACTACTGCACTGGGCAGCACAGTTTGGGGAGAAAGTGAGCAGCCCTCAGTGGTGAAAGAACAGATTAGGGACTATTTAGAAAACCTGGATGTCTAAAAGTCCATGAGACTAAATGCAGTGCATCCAAGGGTGCTCAGGGAGTTGGCTAGTGTGATTGCAGAGCCACTGGCCATTATCTTTTTATCTTTGAAAACTCATAGCGACTGGGGGAGGTGCCGGATCATTGGAAAATGGCAAATATAGTGCCCATATTTAAGAAAAGGAAGGAAGATAAACCAGGGAACTACAAATCAGTCTGCCACACCGCAGGCCCCAGAAAAATCATGGATCAGGTTCTCAGGGAATATCTTTCTAAGCACTTGGAGGAGAAGGAGAAGATTAGGAACAGTCAGCATGGATTTAGTTAGGGCTAGTCATGCCTGACCAACCTGATTGTCTTCTATAATGAGATGACTGGCTCTGTGGATGTGGGGAAAGCAGTGACTTTAGCAAGGCTTTTGATATTGTCTCCCACAGCATTCTTGCAAGCAAGCTGAGGGAGTATGGGCTGGATGAATGGATTGTACAGTGGATAGAAACCTGGTTTGATTGTAAGGCTCAATGTGTAGTAACAAATGGCTCAATGCCTAGTTGGCAGTCAGTATAAAGTGGAGTGCCCCAGGGGTTGGTCCTGGGGCCAGTTTTGTTCAACATCTTCATTGGTCTGGAAGATGGGATTGATTGCAACCTCAGCAAGTTCATGGATGGCACCAAGCTGAGGGGGAGAAGTAGATACACTGGAGGGTAGGGCTAGGATTCAGAATCAACTAGACAGATTGGAGGACTTGGCCAAAAGAAATCGCATGAGGTTCCAAGTGGACAATTGCAAAGTTCTGCACTTAGGACAGGAGAAACCCAAGCACCACTACAGCCTGGGGACTGACTGGCTAAGCAGCAACTCTGCAGAAGAGGACCTGGGGGTTACAGTGGACAATAAGATGGATATGAGTCTGCAGTGAGCCCTTGTTGCCAAGAAGGCTAACAGCATTCTCGGCCTACATTAGTAGGAGTATTGCCAGCAGATCGAGGGAAGTAATTATTCCACTCTACTCAGCTCTGGTGATGCCACCTCTATAGGGCCCCCCACTATAGAAAGGATGTGGACAAATTGGAGAGAGTCCAGTGGAGGGCAGCAAAAGTAATGAGGGGGCTGAGGCACATAACTCATAAGGTGAGCCTGAGGGAACTGGGCTTATTTAGTCTGCAGAAGAGAAGACTGAGAAGGGATATGATAGCAGCTTTTAACTACCTGAAGGGTGGTTCCAAAAAGGATGGAGCTAGACTGTTCTCAGTGGTGACACATGACAGGGTTTAGGAGCAATTGTTTTAAGTTGCAGCCAGGGAGCTTTAGGTTGAATATTAAGAAAAACATTCTCACTAGTGGAATCTCCATCTTTGGAGATCTTTAAGGCCCAGCTCAACAAAGCCTGGCTAGAATGATGTAGTTGGGGCTGGTCTTGCTTTGAGCAGAGGGTGAAACTAGATGAGCTTCTGAGGTCCCTTTCAACTATCATTTTCAATGATTTTATGACTCTCTGGATGATTCTGCCTTGAGCTGCCACCCGGACTAGATAATGTCCTGAGGTCGCTTCCAGCCATATTTTTCTGATTGATTCTATTATTCTAATTCTTAAATATAGCTACTTAAAAAATCAAAATATTCTCTTAAATTCCTCCCCTAAATTGAGAGGACTTCCCTGGAAAGTTCCCTGGCAAGTTCAAGGTGGAGTCAGTTTTTATAGACAGGTCATACACATATGATATAACTCATGCTTGGTGCAAATCCACTGATATCAACAGAGCCCAGCCAGCAGTTGCAACAGCTGTTATTTTTTAGTACCTTCCCTGCCCACCCAGAAATTGGCACCTGGAGTTTCTGACCTGGTTACCTTCCTCCCCTTTCCCACCCCACCTTATTGCTACTGGATACCAGTGAAGTTGCATTAGTAATCAACCTGACCCATTTTGTTCTGAAGTTTTTGCCTCTCTAATGAGACACATTAATTAATAGCTTTGGTTTATGTATTATATTTCCCTTTTCCAGGCTACAGGTATTATCTGATAAATGATTGCTTTTTAAGTAATCTAAGGAATGTGTGGGAAAAATCCATCTATTGTGTGAAATTCATGGTTCATAAAACTCTGTCACAGACATTAAGATAGTTTGACCTCCATCAGAAAAGAACTGTAAAATCGGATCTAAAGTTTTCTTATTCCATACTGTTTTGTTTTCTTATTATGATCCTGGTCAGTCAGTCTGGAAAAATATACTGTCTTCTGTTCTTGCTACAATCTTAAGGTTACTATGAATTAATTGTATGCTCCTTTCAGTCCTCATTATAGTCCTTGACACAAGAAGAAGTTTTCACGGAAGTATATGCTGGAAATGTTCTGATTCTCATTGAATATTCTCATTAATCCATTCTTAGGACAAAAACTGTAATGAGAAAAAGTCAGTACAGATATTAATTATTTTATTTCTCATGGCAATCTTAGAGCTGTAACAAGAATGGTTAGAGACTTTATTATTATTCCTGTAAGGTTTTTTTTTTTTACAAGGAGAGAAACATTTTCTGAATTAATTTATATTTGGACTAAAACCATAATAAGAACAGAGCAGAAGAGAACAGATGTTTAAAAAAGAAAGAAGAAAAAAGAAGAAGAAAAAATAAACAGTGCCCCATCCCTTGCAATTTATTTTATTCTAGTGACAACAGTAAGGGCCCAATTCTGTGAACTTCCCATCAAGCATACAGAAGCTTAGAAAATCCTTCTTTCAGGATATGATTATATGGTTTTATCACGTATCAAGAATACAACATGTACAAAATTAATTTTAATGATTTTTTTCTGCACTAAAAATAAATAGAAAACAGTATAGGCTAGAGGTTTAACAAGAAGACAAATACCTCAGAATATTTATACTTCCATGTTTCTATTTGCCTCTAATAGACTTTTCCTTTCCTAAAATGACACTGTTCTTTCTGCTCTATAACTGTATCTCATCTCAGTGCAGATGTCATATTTCATGCACCCTGTAGTTTGTCACCAGTAAGTGAGCAATTAAAGTACTCCTGGTTAAAGGAATAATGCTGGTTCCCAAAAGCATTATGAAAACCTGCAGTTGAATGTTAACTGTAAAGATAACTAGAGCAGCCACTATCAGTTTTAGGCGGAATCCAAAAGAAAGTAAATGGTGCTGTCAGGGATAGTTCCATCCTGGAGGAAACATATGCTGGGTACATGGTAAACATCAGCCTTCTGTGAAATGGAAGGGAAGGAAAGAAAATAAAAAACAGTTACACATTATGAAGTACCATGATTTTTGAGCAGCTCAGTACAAGAGAAGCGGAGGTCTCTCATACTCCTCAGCTGCGTCTACTAAATCTGATCCTCTTCTCTACTCATCGCAGTGCTGTAGTAATCTCTCTTACATGAAGAAGGAATTAAGGTTTAGTGCTTGGCCTTTTTTTCCCCTCCTATTTAGGATCAATATATTATAGAAGGCAGGGTAGATTTACATCTGATAGATTAACCAAGGTAGATAGATATATATAGCGCAAGCTTTTGTGAGCTGAGCTCCAGCCAATGAAAGCTTATGCTATATCTATCTATCTGTCTATCTATCTACTTTGGTTAGTCTATAACATACACATCTACCCTGCTTCTACTTGACTTTAAACTAACATGGCTAACTGTTTTTTTGGAGAGGTCCCACAAACCAAGAACATAATCTACTTCCTTCTTCCCCCAGTCAGATTTTGCGAGAAACTCTTTACCATCTTTGCATGCTGCCTAACTTGTGAATTCTTAATGTTACAAGAGATTATTGTGTAAAAACCTTCTTAGAAGATCAGATCCCACCAACAGCATGCCTGTTATAATACTAGGCATCTTTCTTTTTGTGCCAGTGGATAAGGCTCAGTAGTGTAACCAGCTCAGGGGACGCGTTCAGATGAACACACGTGTGCACAGACAAAAATAGCAAATTTGTGCTGCTGCTTTTTGCCGCTGTCAATGCTCCTGCATGTGGGGTTTGGTGTTGGGCAATATGCCCTGCTTCAGGGAAACAGCCATTTCCCTGCTCAACCCAGCTCCCAGCATGCTGGAGAGACCAGAGGACAACGAAAGGAAGGGAGATGCACTGTGCCGCTTGATTTGCAGTGGGTTTTTTTACACTAGGAGAGTTCAGTGATTGCATGTGTGCCACATGTGCTTTGCGGCATCTCCAACAGCTTTGAGGCACCACAAACCACACATGCACACTCATCTGGATGCACCCAGGGTGACCAAGACAGTTTCTTCAGGTGCCAACTTAAGTGACAGGGGTGGGGAGCAGAACAGTTTCTGCTGCAGCCACCCAGCCATGCCAACAGCACCAGCAGCCAAAAATCGCCTCTGTCTCCGTAAGTTATCAGTGCCCCAGGTGCCCAGCTGCCCTGTTATGCTTCTGCTAAGGCTTACAGTAGCTAAACCCTAAATCATTAATTTTATTAATTTCAATATAGACAATTACCAATAGGAAGCAACAGTGCCCTAATGTAGTATATATTTAATGTCATAATGTGATGATACATGCAACAAATGCAATACATTGCCAATCATACTTCCAAGCAAGTACCTGCTTAACCCATCATATGGACTCTTATTGCCTTTGCTATGATCTACCCATTTGTAAAAAGCGTATCCTAGAGCCAGGGACAAAGAAACCAATAAAAGTAGTTATTTCTCTATAGATGCAAAAGACTAGTATTTATTGATAACTGCTAGTCTGCATGTTTCTATTTAGTAGCTACAACAGAGAGATACTATACAGGAATAATAGAAATACAGAAGTTTCCATAGAATATCTCTGTTGACATTGATGCTTTACTCTGCTTCAGACATTGATTTAGTTGTATTACCACAAAATTCCTTACAATCTCTTCTTTGTAACCAAAACAGTGCCTGTGTAAAATGATGTAATTTTCATATGTGAATTGTACAAGGTTTTTCTAGTGTAAAATGAATGATGATGCACTTGGTAAAACCCTTTATAGGTGAAGAATTCTACTGAAGTACTAAGTGCTGATCTGTACTCAGAGAACTTCCATGCTTCTTTTATACAACTGATGAGGTAATGAGTCACGTAACTAAATAATGCAGAAACAGGAAATTCACCCTGTAGATCTCAGACTTTAATGTAATACTCTCTCAAATCCATGGTCATTCAATACCTCTGGCTTTAGGCATTTTTAAGCAATATGAAGCCCTTAATTTCATCTCTACATATTTTTTGAAAAGGAGCCCACTATTCTACTATGGGTTGTCAAAGATACATTATAAAGGACTGTCAGATGGTCAATCCTCTAACTTGCTAAGCTTTGTAAAGATACTGTGCCAACAAAGAAACTGCAAAATTGAAATATAAAACTTTCCAAGACCCTTATGCCCCCCTACTGATTCCCCTATTAGAAAAGAGGAATCCATAAGAAAAAAAATCCCAACAACTTGTTTAGAATATTTTGAAATAGTCATATTTATTTTTCCTCACTTACACTATATAATTTATATATAAGGACTTGAACCTGCACTGGAAAGTGAGTGAGAACCTCCCTGTGTCCAAGCAGAGCACCACTGAAAACTGTCAGACTCTGTGTGCTTATTGGAGGATTGGCCCTTCAGAGAAAGGCTGGTCTTCAGGAAGTCAAGTTAATGTGTCCTAGAGTACAAAGCGCAAGCTGGGATGAATCCAGAAGGGGTGCAGTAGTGTGGCTGCACCCCTCTTTTGAATTTGAGCACACCACAGGAGCCTCCATGGTCTTGTTTAAAGTCCATAAAGCAAGTAAAAATCCCTTCTCCTTCCTGCTCAGAAGCATTCCCTCTCCTTGCCTCTCCCTGTCAGCCTTTCCCTGCTGTCCCAAGGTGGAAAAGCACCAGAGCCACTGCACTGGGGCTGGGCTTAACTGGAGACAGGGACAACAGCAGCATGCTTTTTTAAAAATTATTTTTCTCTCTCTCTAGATATAGATATATACACTACAACATTTCCAGTCTTTGAGCATGTACATGGTTACAGTATCACTGGTTCAGATCAGCGGGCCCAGATGAACTTCATCCAAGGGTGCTGAAGCAATTGGCTGGTGTCATAACAGAGCCACTGGCAGGACTGTTTAAGCATTCATGGTACTCTGGTCAGGTCCCAGAGAACTGGAAAAGGGCCAATGTGGTCCCTATTTTCAAGAAGGGAAGGAGGGATGAACCAAGAAGCTATAACCCAGTTAGTCTCACCTCTATCCTTGGGAAAACTCTGGAAAAAATAATTAAGGATCACATTTGTGGGAGCCCAGCAGGAGAAATAATGCTGAAAGGAAATCAATATGGATTCATCGCAGGTTAGTCACTGACTAACCTTGTATCTCTTTATGACCAGGTCACAAAATGCTTAGACATAGGAATGGAGGTAGATGTCATTTGCCTAAACTTTAAGAAGGCCTTCGATATGTTATCTTATTCTGTTCTCATAAATAAACTGACAGGCTATGATGTAGATGATTACACAGTCAGGTGGGTGGTGAATTGGCTTAGGGGTCACACCCAGAGAGTGGTGGTGGACAGGTTGATAACAACCTAGAAAGCTGTGGGCAGTGGAGTCCTGCAAGGCTCAGTCCTTGGACTGGTGTTATTCAGTGTCTTCATCAGTGACTTGGATAAGGGTGTGGAGAGCACTCTGTCCAAGTTCGCAGATGATACTGAATTATGGGGCAAAGTTAACACACCAGAGGGTAAGGAACAGATCCAGGTGGATCTGGACAGGTTGGAAAAATGGGCAGAATAAAATAGGATGCAGTTCAATAAAGACAAGTGCAAAGTGCTGCACCTGGGCAAAAAGAACAACCAACACACTTACATGCTGGGGCGAGGACCTTCTCAGCGCACAGCAGTGGAAAGGAATCTTGGAGTCATAGTGACTCGAAGATGAACATGAGTAAAACATAAATAACATCTACCTCTGTAAGACAAAGTGATCAACATGGCTAACCTCACTTAATCATGCATTAGCAGATGATGACGAACAGGTCCAGGGAGGTGATGCTTCCCCTCTATGCAGCACTGGTCAGGCTGCAGTTGGAGTAGTGCGTCCAGTTTTGGGTACCGCTCTTCAAGAGGGATGAGGAGAATCTTGAGAGGGTTCAGGGGAGGCCACTTTTATGGTCAGAGGCCTGCAGGCAAGGCCCTATGAGGAGAGACTGAGGGACCAAGATCTCTTCAGCCTTCGCAAGAGAAGGCTGAGAGGTGATCTTGTGGCTGCTTATAAATTCATCAGGGGAATGCAGCACGGAATAGGAGATGCTCTATTTACTAGGGCACCCCCTGGAGTAATTAGGAACAATGGCCACAAATTGACAGAGAGCAGATTTAGGTTTCATAGTTTCATAAATGTTAGGGTCGGAAGGGACTTATTAAATCATTGAGTCCAACTCCCTGCCCTGGGCAGGAATGAGTGCTGGGGTCACCAGGTGTCTGTCCAATCTCCTTTTAAACACCTCCAAGGAAGGGGACAGCACCACCTCCCTTGGAAACTTATTCCACATTTTGGCAACCCTCACTGTAAAGAATTTTTTCCTGATGTCCAATCTGAATTTACTCTATTCCAGTTTGTGGCCATTATTTCTAGTTGCCCTGACAGGTGCCCTGGTAAACATTATTTCCCCTATTTTTTGCTGTCGTCCCCCCACCACCCTGGCTCGAGGAGTTTGTAGGTGGCCATGAGATCACCTCTCAACCTCCTCTTGCAGAGGATGAAGAGGTTCAGGTCTCCCAATCAGTCCACATAGGTTTTTTTCTGTAGGCCTTTAACCAGACAAGTGGCCCACTTCTGAACCCTCTCCAGGCCATCCACATCCCTCCCAAAGTGCAGCACCCAAAACTGGATGCAGTACTCCAGCTGTGGCCTCACCAGTGCCACATAGAGGGGAAGTATCACCTCCCTGGACCTGTTTGTTATGCAGCTACTTATGTAAGAAAGGGTGCAGTTAGCTTTACTTATTACCTCATCACACTGGTGACTCATGCTCATTTTGGAGTCAACTACAACTCTGAGATCCCTTTCCACAGTTGTGCTACTTAGAGTGGTACCTCCCAGGCTATAGGAGTGTTGATGATTCTTCCTCCCCAGGTGCAACACATGACACATCCTTGTTAACTGCACCCTATTCTGTTCAGCCCATTTCCCCAGCCTGTCCAAATCAGCCTGGATTTGCTCCCTGCCCTGTAATTTGTGTACCTCCCCACATAGTTTGGTATCATCAGCAAACTTGGACAGGGTGCTTTCTACTCCCTCATCCAAGTCATTAATGAAGATATTAAATAATACTGGTCCCAGGACAGAGCCTTGGGGGACTCCGCTGCCAACATTTGTCCAGGTAGAAACTGACGTGTCCACCACCACTCTCTGGGTGTGTCCCATAAGCCAATTTTCTACCCACTGGACTGTGTAATCTACATTGCAACTGTTTAGTTTATTCATAAGAATTGGGTGTCACAATGTATCAGAGGCCTTTTTAAAATCTAAGTAAATAACAAGGTTGTACTTGCTCTGAAAAATGTTCAAGACTTTATAGAATCACAACAGCTGCTCCATGGTCCACAGTTTCTATTGAATGGCATGTATACCTGCCAGTGTCTCAGCAGGTGCCCTGGGTAGTATTTGGCAAAGCATGCTGTTTTTGTCTCTGTCTTGATCATCACTTGGCAGATCCGACTCATGTACTTGGCCCAGCTTGTGGCTCAGGGCAGTGGGTGCTGAGCTGTAACAACAGCAGCATGCCTGCTCTAGGACCAGGCAGAGTTGGGGGAACTGCTCTCCAGGTCCCCTGTTCCTGCTGTCTCCTCCCCAGGTAAGCCCAACCCCCCACTCAGCATGGATAACTCTGGAGCTTCCCTGCCCCCAAACTGCAGAGAAAACAGCAGCAGTAGG
>NW_017729025.1:139826461-139830431 GCF_001723915.1 Gavialis gangeticus
GCCCAGCTTGTGGCTCAGGGCAGTGGGTGCTGAGCTGTAACAACAGCAGCATGCCTGCTCTAGGACCAGGCAGAGTTGGGGGAACTACTCTCCAGGTCCCCTGTTCCTGCTGTCTCCTCCCCAGGTAAGCCCAACCCCCCACTCAGCATGGATAACTCTGGAGCTTCCCTGCCCCCAAACTGCAGAGAAAACAGCAGCAGTAGGAAGGGCAGTTGGAGGGCAGGGGTGTCCCTCTGAGCAGGAAGGGGAAGAGAAAAGGGACTTTTACCTGCTTTAGGGACTTTTTAAAAAGTCCCCAGAGGCTCCCATGGCTGAGTCTGCCCACACTGGTGGGACCAGAGGACACTAGGAGCAGAGGGTACAGTCTAATTTATGTGCTTCTTCAGGAAGTCTGTGATAGGGCCAGGATTTGAAACTACAGCTTTTTAATATGCAGGAATTGGACTAGGAACCAAAAACTATAGTTTCAAATTCTGGCTCTGCCACAGACTTTCTGTGTGGCTTGGGGTAAGTTACTTAGGCACTTATTCAGCTAAACATGCTTACTAAGTCAACTTTACATAAGTTCTAAAGTTTTAAGAAAAGGTGTGTAAATTAGATTCATAATTCTCGGGGCCAAATAAATGCTCCCTGAGGTTCAATGGAAATCAGTCCTTACATTTCAATGGTCACTGACTGGGCATTCTATGCTTCAGTTCCCCATCTATAAAATGAAGGTATCAGTAATTCCCTTTATCCATTTTTATCTTTCTGGGCTATTCAGACTGTAAATCTTATCAGAAAAGAGTTTTATCATATTCATGTGCAACACCTACCTGATCTCACTTTTGTCCCCAATAAGCTAATGTGATACTCACTGTACTAATCATAATTAGAAAAAAAATACAATTGAAAAAAGGAGCTGTTACAATTTTTTAACAAGTTTGCTTTAATTTTGTACACAATCATTTGGTATTGTTTTCATGATCTTCTAGGAACCTAATGAGCTGAAAGGAATATTCAGCTATCCAGAAAAACTGGGTTTGGATAAACTTCTGTTAACATCAGTGAAATTTCAGATTCATCATCATCAGTAATCATATTAACACTTTGACTCTAAGCATTTCTCTCATCCAGTCATGAAAGAAACATTCCATGTGACCTACTTCTCTAATCAAAATAATTAAAATGTCAAGTTCTTAATATTGAATATTTGCATGGACTACCTACAAAGAAACTCCAGGCCAAGAACTATCTGCCAAAGTTACTCTCCAGATCATTTTTATTATGAATACATCCAAAAACATTAAACATTTTGAACAAAAAAAGATAAATTATTTGCCATGTTCAGTCAGTGAACCAAATTAATCTCTAATGTTTCTTTCTTTTTTTTACTACAATTTTAAATGCCTTTAGTATTTGGCTCCTAAACCTTTACCTAGCCCCCAAATGTGGTATACATATCATGGGAAAGCATTAAGCAAAGTGCTTTCTACAGTATTGGACAACTAAGTAGGAGAGGCCAGAAGAAGGCAAAGAAAACCTTTAGGGTGAATGCAAAGGATAAGTTGGGACAGGTAAAAGCATAGGAAACACTGCAATAGTAGAAGCCAAAGAAGATGAGAAAACTTTTCTTTTTGTTTAGAAGAAAAGTAAGTGGTGTTTTAAATAAAAATTTCAAACTAGAAATTAAAATTTAAACAATGTAAGTGCCTCAGAGAATCAGGCTCTAAAGCAGTCCCTTAATGGGACTCCAGAACAGCCTTTATTTTTTAATGTGAAGAAGGAAAGGATTTGTCATTAAAGTTTAAAAATAATCAAAATAAAAACCCTTTTTTGTTTTCCTGGACTGGCACTGTTATTATGTATGATTGTGTTCACTTAGCGGGTGTCCATGAACTAGAAGTCATTTCTTGTGTATGACAGAAATCAGAACCAAATCCAAATTTAAGCTAGTATTGGCCTCTTTGGAGCCTATAATTTTTGGATCAATTATGTAGGACTGTGTGTCTGAGCTATTTGGTCTTTCATAATTATAGCATTTGAGATGATAATTTGTATATGAGCTGCTGTGGATTCACTGGTTCTGGGATGTGATAGAAAATGGCATTTGAGGAAATGGTATTAAAAAATAAGTGAATTGGAAGCACCCCTGCTTGGGGTAGTATAAGAAACATTGTTAATCAGTCATACTTAGCATTCTTACATTGGATTGTTACCCAGTCCAACAAATATCTAAAGTAAACCTGAAATAATATACACCCCTTCCAGCACCATCCTCCTGGGACACTTTGGCTTCCAGCAGGTCTCACAGAGGAAATAAGAATGGCCATTTCTCATCCCCTCTTCTTTCAGTCTTCTTAATCTAATCCAAAGAGATTCATTATAATGGAGAGTTATGTTCCAGAATAAAAAAAGGGGATGCAATTTTTCTAATCTAATGATACTACTTCCATTCATTAGAGAGAAACAGTCAAGAAGGAGTTTACCAGTGTAAGGACCCAGTAGGTGGGGCAACTGGAACAACTGCCCTGCTGACTGAATAGAGTGAGGGGTGAGGGGGCGAGGTGGAGAAAACTAGCTGCTACCACACAACTGCAGTGGCAATGACAACTGGAAGTACAGGCAGTCCTCAGACTTATGACACAATTGGTTCCTGACAACTGTCTTAAGTTGAAATGTTGTAACTCAAAACTGATTTCCCCATAGGAACCATGTTATAAATGGGGATTGGTTCCTGAACCAAGGCCCGATACCCTACTTTCACAAAAAATAACTCAGAATTTTGTACTCAATTATAGATGAGTAATATAGCTACATTAATGTATTTATATTGTAAATAGCAATCATGTTGATTTGGAAGGACTTCTTTGAGGTGACTTTGCTGGATGTTTTGAAGGGCTCTTGGTTGGACTTTTTGAAGGATTCTTGGCTGGAGTCTTCTCAGGACTCTTGGCTGCAGGTTTTTCTGGAGTCTTGTCTGCTTTCTTAAAGAAAGTGTTCAAGGAAGTTTGGAAAGATGTTCTCCAGGGAGACGGGCGATGCAGCAAACTTGTTCGCTGGCATGATGTCACGTCGGATCAAGCGTTATAAAGTTGAAAGTGATGTCAGAAAGTCAAAACAGGGTGTCAATTTATAAACATTGTAAGTGTTCTGTTCATTGTAACTTGAAACATCTTAAGTCAAGGACTGCCTGTAATCACTGCCCCTGCGTGTTATGGCAGCCCTAGGTACCCTGCCATGTCGTTACACCTCTATAAAAACTTACAATTGGGCCATAGTGAAGGAAGCTCTTATCATCCAGTACCAAAATATTTAAGTGGGTGCCTAGTAAAATTAGTCTACATGTTACTATTTTATACCAGTAATGAGTTGTAAACAAAAAGAAAAGATGTGGGTTAGGGTATTTAATTCATGCACAAGCTACAATATGCTATTTTAACAAGCATTAGTATTTTCCAACAACAAAATTAGGCATTTCTGCACATTATTAGTAGAAATGCTCCTACAATGTGGCTGCTTACTTTGGTAAGGAAAAGCTGTTCAAAAATTAAACCTGTGAGTAAATGTACTGTGGTGTACACAGTGCATAGTTCTCATAAATTTAGCACACAGGAATTTATTTCAGCAGCTCCACCTTTCAGTAGTTCATCAGTTTTGTTCTGCATGAATGTAATTTACCTTTCAACCACCAAAGGCTTACAGTACAGGTCTTGTGTTTAAACAAAACTAGTACTGTCACAGTGCTCACATCATGCTTCTGAGAGGGAAAAAATCCTGATATTTATTCCAAAAAATTTCCAAGTAGTTAACCGAAATGTAAATGTATGTTTATGTACATTTTTAAAGCAATGCTAACACTTCAATTGTACATGGCTAGTAAAATTATACTTTGAACAATGCAGTTCCTATTATTTATGAATATAATGATGCATAATACTTTTTTATTTTAACTCCAGGAAAAAAAAAGGGCATTGAAAAGCTGTGCTAT
>NW_017729025.1:139835431-139850003 GCF_001723915.1 Gavialis gangeticus
TAACTCCAGGAAAAAAAAAGGGCATTGAAAAGCTGTGCTATTATATTTCATGGTCTCAGGTCTAAAGGAAAAGAGACATTTAGTGGTCTAATATTAAGTAAATCATTGAAATCCAAAGATGGTCTTGTCAGCTCGAGATATCCACAAAGGAGAACAAAATCATTTCAGAACACTCAAGAGCAGAGAATTGGCTCTCACTTTAATTGTATCAGTAGACTTTCATAGGGAAGGGGTCTGATCTACTCATGTGCATTTTACCTAAGTTGTCTAAAATTTGACCAGATTTCTTTCAGTGCTATTCGAGTTTTATTTATATGTATCTAGTCCAGTCTGGATCCCATTCGAGTTGTGATTTTTGGCACTGATTTGGTGGAAGTAGCCTGCTAAGCACGGCAGAAGAGAAAACAGCAAAGCCGTGTATTGCTTATACCCAGTACAACACAGATCATATGCTGTGAGCTTCAAGGGTGCCTCTCTTGATGCATTCCACTTTTATGATGCATTAAACAGTTCTATTTACAGAAACTGATTCACACAATAGGAAATTTTACAACATTACTCAGTGTTTTAGAATGGACATTTTAAAATAACCATGGAATGCTGGGAAAAAAATTAGTACATCTTGGCTTTATATGGTGTTTTACAAGAAAGAAAATGATTTCGGTAAATTGATAAGTCCAAATAGGAATAGGAAACTCAAGTAAAATGCCTCTGTTGTGATTCATGCTCTATCATCCCTGGTGAGAATGAGATATAACTATCAGAATCAAATGGTTTCAAACTAGTTCCTGAGAATTATTAATATCAGCTTTATTAGCACATATAATTCAAAATGAGCTCCAATATGTTAGAAAATTACTTCAAGGGTATTTTTAATTTCAAACTAATTCCCTTTAAAATGCCATTAGGATTCTTAAATTTTTCATTTACTTTTCCTAGAGAGGAAAACACCAATGCTAGTAGGTAGCTGTGCTGATATTTTTGCAAGAACAACAGTAGTCTGTTAGCTAGGCTAGATGTTACTTTAGTTCATATTCCAGGTAGGTATGGAAGTAGGAGGATGGATGGATTGCATTATTAAGGACCTTAATATTATATATATGCTGTTAATCAATGCTACATTTTAACGATTTTTTTCTGCAGTGTTTTTTTTTCTGGTTTTATCTGACAGAAATTTGATTTTGAATGTTTACTGCAAATGCCTTCTATAACTCTATCAAAGGAATAGAGAAATATAACAAAATATAACAAAATCTAGCTAAATCTATTCATTAAAAGTGAGATGTTACTGTGTAAAATTATATGAAAAATGTTGTATAATCATGTTAATAAGCAAAACTTCTCAAATTAACATGCTTCCTATTTCCTCAGGCTATATACACACATTCAAAAGATCTGGGAGAATTCATCTGGGTTTATTTTCCAGGTAGAAAGACTTACCCAGATACCCCCTGAACAGATATTTGAATGCTAAGCCACTAAATAGCAGAGAACTTACAATACTGATGCTACTTAGCCAGAGTAGCCCTATGCACACATCTCAGCATGCTCTGAAGGCTAGCTCAGTCTGCCTGGAGACAGAAGGCAGCAGTGCACAGGGCAGTCCTGACTGGCTGACCTAGACACCTTATGTTGGGATTCTGAAGGGGCATGTTCTGTTCTCTGCTTGGCTGGAGCAGAAAAGTCTGGAAGCTCTCTGGAATACTAAAAGAACTGTCCTGCAGCTTTTCTCAGTAGGAAACATGTACAGACATTCACTTCCCAAGGAACAATTTAATGCTGTTTTTTCCCAAGTTATTTTCTCCTGGAGTGGCCATTTTTGCTCATGTAAAAAATCCTGAACATCTATACACCTGTGGCTTCTACTGGTAGAGACTGAATGCCTATACATGGCCCTAGAGACTAAAATAAAAATCTATCAGGTGCCTTGCACATGCAGAAAGGATCATGTTCTAGAACTAGGATTTTCTGTAACAATAAAAACATAGAAAGGGCTTTTTTTTTAGAAAATGTATTCATTTTAATATCTTTAAAATACTGTCATGTTTCTACAATGCTACTGGTGTCAGAAGGTGGGAATGTAAAACATCTGGAAAAACATTCCATAAAGGTGTTACAAGATTCACAGTCTGCATATAGGTCATACTTAGCTCAATGTACAAGATAAGACTTTTCAGAGAGCACTACATGCAGAATGGTATCTTGAGCAATGTGAAGTCATGAGGATAGCACCTAAGTAACTACACTTTCCCCGTGACAAACATTACAATCCGGGTTTTCCTACTCTAAGAAGATAGTTGTCAATACTGTTGTTCAGGGAATCTGTTGGGTTTATAGCCACTGACTTCTTCACTCAAATAGTAATGACCTATAGTTTTCGGGTTGGTATTAGAGTTCATTCATATTATCTGATTATTTCACATAGAGTATAAGAAATAGAGTATAACATTCTGCAAAATATATGAAAACGTGGCAAACTGTGGTTAAAAAATGTTGGTAAAATATAGTGAATAATTCAAGAATGACTGAAAGTGACTGCAGAAGGGAGATATTATTTACAGACTTGCAAATAAATTTGTTCATTTACAGATTGCAGAAATAGTAGCAAGGCTTTCCCTTCTCCCCCTTCCCCTCACCCCCTTTTCCTACAAATGGATTTATGCTTGTTTCATAGAAATTGTGTGAATCTTGTACGTTGTTGTATGCAAGAAATATTTGTTTTGGACTCCTGACAGCAAAAAATCTCTTCTGAGGAGAACATTTAATTCCATATTCTGGTCAACATATTCAACAGGACTGCATCCACATGAACAGGGGCATGCGTTTGCAGCAGCACAAATAGTAGCGGCACAAATTTGTGCTGCTACTTTGTGCTGCACCACGCACCACTGCCTGTGTGCTTTGTTGCACAGGTGCTGCAGGAGGGGCTGGCTGGGGCACTGGGGTGCCTCAGCACAGAGCTAGCTGGCAGGAAGCCCCCATGCTGAGGCACCCTGTGCTCCAGCCAGGCAGAGTGGCACATGGAGATGGGGGATCTGAGGCTGGTTGGGGAGCAGTGGACCTCAGTGCAGGGTCTCTGTGGTATAGCCCCCTGCTCTGAGGCATTCAGAGACAGGAGAGCAGCCAGCCCAGGGCCACCTGCTCCCCTGTCTCAAGGCACGCTGTGCCTCAGCAAGTTGGGAAGCATCTCAGAGGTATGTGGAGATGGGGGAGCAGGCAGCCCTGGGCTGGCTGCTCCCCTGTCTCAAGGCAGATGGTGCCCTAGCCAACTGGGAAGAGGCTGGCAGGGGTATAGGGTGCCTCACCATGGAGGCTCTGTAGCATTCAGAGATGGGGAGCAGGTAGCCTTGGGCTGCATGCTCCCCCTTCTCCATGTTTATCCCAGTGCATGCCACTTTGGTGTGCTTTGGGCCACTTTTTTCTTCTTCTTTTTTTTGCTACCAGGAAATCCCAGTAGCAAATTTTACCCCAGCGCTGCAAATTAGCAGCACTGTGCATGGTTTAACTTGCAACACATGCAGTTTGTGGTACTGAAAAAAGGTTTGTAGTGCTACAAACCACATGTGCCTGCATGTCTGGATCTAGCCTAGTTCCATCAAACCTCTTTTTTTTGTTTGTTTGTTTTTGATCCATTAGAAATCTGGGGTTACAATGAAACATTGTTTTTCATGGACAGTGTACCAGGTGGGGGAAAAGTCCTAGGGCTGCCGTGCTCTCCCCTAGCGCCCCCTACCATGCCAAGTTTGCGTTAAAGCACCCTCGTTCTCACCCGCCACATCTTGATTTTATGAAAGTTAAAGAGAGGTTGCCTCTCGTCTTTCTGGTCACGGTTCCATCTACCCCAATCCTTGTTTATACAACGGGGTTCTGAACACCCCAGCCTTATGGGCTATGCGTGGCTCCAACCACCCCTGTACCACGCCCCAAACCTCGCAGATGTATCGGATGTTGTTTGGTCTATCTCACTCTCTGCGTCCTCTCTGGTACTCGGGCACTCCGCAGCCCTCGTCTCAGCTACGCCCCACAAGCGCTCTGGCTTCCGCAGCCTTGTCTCGGGCCTGCGCCCCACAGGCACTCTGGCTTTCCACAGCCTTGTCTCGCAATCACGCCCCACAGGTACTATGGCTTTCTGCAGCCCGCTTTCTGGGGCTTTTTGCTGCCCCCCCCCCTCCGGGGCTTCTCTGGGGTCTCCATGTGGCTGTGGCTCCCCTATGAGGCCTCCTCCATCCTCTTATAGCCTCACCCGGTCCTCTGGTCTTACAACAACAACAAAACAATAACAAGCCCCTGGGCTATAACACAAAGTTAAACCGCTCGGCTAACCTCCTTTGAGTCACCCTCCGCGGGTGCTCCATCCTTCATTAGCACAACTGACTGCTTGCGTTCAGTCCTTTCCCCTTTGCTTAGTCAGGCAGCACTCCTTCTCCTTGGCTGCCAGCCGAGAGACCACTCTCAGCCTCCAGCCTGTGCTTTACAGAAGTCAGTCCTGCCCTTTCCAGTCAGTTGACTCAACAGGTGTGGGCCCTTAGCTCCTCCTGGTTGCCCTGACAACCGGCACCTGGTGGCCATTCCTGCTCTTCAAGTAGCAGGTACCTTAGTGCCCTGCTACAGACAAGTATCTGCTTTCCTCAAAAAAAAATTTTTTTTTCAGGGTAAAACTACAAAGCTGCAGCTTTTTCAAACCAACAGAAAATTAATTTTGGATGAGCAGAGACTCCCTATGCATGAAGAAGGGTGATTGTGCCCAAAAGCTTGCCAATAACTTTTTTCCAACTACTCAGTTGGTCTAATAAAAGATATCACATCTACTCAAAATACCCTGCCTGCCCATATCCCTTGCCATCATTGGTTTGGTTGTGTTTCAGTGGAGTAACAGTGCAAGCAATTTTTTTTGAAAGATACAATACATAAATTGAGTGGATAGTGGAATCCACAAGTGATTTTGTTGAAAAATGTAACATAGCATAGTCAACTCTCTCTCAACATTTATAAAAGACAGACATAATACAACTGAAAGCAAAATCCAAGAGGAAGCACTTGGACCAGACAGGAATCATGCCCATACCAACAATTTTGAAGACATGAACAAGATGATGTAGTGATTTATGGATAAGCATGCCAAGAACATTAAAGTAAGTGGATTGCTACTGTCTACTAATGTGTTGGCATTTGCAATTAAACTCGGAGCTACCAGTTTTAAAGATGGTTGCATTGCCTTCATACTTTTTATGGTATTGTACATAGAATGGTAGGCAGTGAAGAATCTGTGGACACTACTACAAAGACTTTTGAAAAGTTACTCAGGAGATGACATTTACAATGTAGATGACACAGGCCTTTTCTATTAGTCGATGTTTGATATATCTACAAAGGGTGATCTCTGTTATGGGGCGAAGCAATCAAAACAGAGACTGACTGCTGTTGTGCTGCAAAGCAAGTGGCACAGATAAGCTGAAGCCTTTAGTAACTTAAAAATGTAAAAGTCTGAATTGCTTTAGAAATGTGAATGGTTTACCTTGTGACTATAAGTCCAATACAAAGGCTTGGATGACTGCAGAAGGATGGAAGGGCTTCTTAGTCCTGAAGCTAGGATGAAAGTGGCACAAAGAAATATTGTTTTGCTTGTGGGTAAGTGATCTGCCCACAATTCAGTCCCCAAGACATTAGAAAATATGATACTGGAGTTCTTTCCATGAAACTGTAGCTCTGTGTTACAGCCAATAGATCATGGATTTATTCATGCTATCAACATAAATTATAAAACAAGAATGATGCAGAAAGTTTTTGCAAGCTTGGAAGTGGGTGACTCTCAAATCAATGTTCTTTGAGCCATTCAAACAACAGGAGTTGCATGGAGAAATGTTAGCCAGTCTGTCAACAATTGTTGGTGTAAAGTGGGCACTCTACCAATGGAAAGAGCAATGAGATGACAAGCCATCACCAGAATAAGGGTGTGAGGATCCTGATGTTTTAGAAAAGTGAATGGAAGTTTTTGAGAAAACTTATGTTCCTGCTGCAGAAACTCTCAAAGATTACATCCATGAGGATTCTGTTAGCATAAAAGTTTTCTGAAGAATCTATAACTGACAAAATTATAGATGTGAAAATACGGGATGGGAGAAAAAAGAATAGGAGAGGGGAAAAGTCAATGAAGCAGAAATGTCCCTGGTCAACAACAAAAAAGAGGTACCTCTTTGCACTCAAAAAATGTCCCCGGCAATGTGTTTAAGTTCTCAGATACATTTGAACATTACTTAAAAAGAAATGTATGTATTAGAATTAGCAAGACTATGCAGAAGAGGACAACTGATTTCAAGCACTGGCTTTACAACATTGCAGTATTACATTATTATTGTTTTTGTATTGCAGTATTATTATTATTGCAGTAATACAGTAAAGTACTACTACTATTATAATCACAGTATTGCAATATTCATTTGTATATGTTCAACTAATGTAGCAAGTAAGTATAGCTAGTCTGTCTTTCACTTGTTTTCACATTCTGTTCCTGTGCTTTCATTTTGGTTGTACTTTGGATGTGTGTTAGCTGTCCTGTATCCATCCTTTGGGGGGGAGGGGTGTTTTGAAATAGATAAAATTTGGTTTAGCCAGCTATCACTAAAACAAACTAAATTAGCAAGTTCTCTGGAGCTCATTATACCAATATTTCACTATAACACCTGGATCGAAGGGTGAGAGAGTGCTGTACAACCAAAAAAAGGCCTTTAGAACAGCTTTCCATAGTCATGCAGAGAGGATGAGCCAAGGAGTTTTGTATACAGTGAAAAGCAAAGCTGTATCCAGGCATTTTGGCACTAGTACAGGTCAGATGCAGAGCACCCCCTACATGCTACTATATAACATTACATCTATTTGATCTGGTGCCCAAGCAGGGGCTCCCAGCATAGCTCGAACTTTTATTTATGCCTCGATGGGGGCCCTAAGGTGATGGACATGTGGAAAGTTTTATGCATGTCAGGTGACAGCCCTCTTCCCAAGGATGGCCAGCACCCTTGGGCCCCCATGTGCTCGGCTGCCCTGGCTCCCTGTGCTGATTCATTGCAGGCATTGCCCTTGATGTGGTACACTTACCAAGACACAATTGGGTCATTGTACATACACATTGCACTACTATAACTGACTACATGAGGACAAGACCCATGCTAATTCCATGAGGGTCACAGTCACAGGGAATCCATAGATTCATAGGTTCATTCATAGATGTTAGGGGCTGGAAGGGACCCTCTTGAGGTCATCAGGTCCAACCCCCCTTGTGCTTGGGCAGGAAAGACTGCTGGGGTCAGATGACCTCAGCAAGGTGAGAATCCAGATGTTTTTTGAAGATATCCAGAGTAGGTGATTGTATCACTTCTGGGGGGAGTCTATTCCAGACCCTGGCCACTTGAGTTGTAAAGAAGGTTTTCCTTATGTCTAATCTGAAGCGGTCTTCTAGTAATTTATGATTGTTAGTCCTAATCTTCTGGGGTGCCCTGGTGAGCAGACTTTCTCCCAGTCCCTGATATGCATACCCCTTATATACTTATAGGCTGCCATCAACTCCCTTCTGAGTCTTCTCTTTTCCAGGCTGAACAGACCCATCATATAGCCTGCTCTCCATACCTCTAACCATACATGAAGCCCTCCTTTGGACTTTCTCAAGCCTCTCCACATCCTTCCTGAAATGTGATGCCCAGAACTAGACACAGTACTCCAACTGTGGCCTCACCAAGGCCAAGTATAGTGCACTGTATCTCATATTCCTTCCACAGTCTACAGTAGAAGGTCTTGAGTCATATTTCTGGGAAGACAGGATTGCTTGGGTCAGACTTGCTGTGTTTCAGTACAATTTCCCTTGAGCAAAACCCTTATATTCAAGCTTTGCTGCAATTTATTTTCTTAGTGGAACGCTGGTGTTTTCTATATTAGTTTTTTACAAGCATCCACCAGCTGTCTTTGCCTCAGTAGTGGGTGAGTGGGTGGATGTGCATGCACACATGCACTCACACATATGTGTGTGCCTGTGTATGGTGAGACCACAAAGTACAAACTAATTACACTGTCCATCTCAGCTTCAAAATTTGCCACCAATTCAATTAATTTTTAGTGAATTGTTTTTATTTCCAGTGCAAGAAAAAATATGAGTCATTGTTATTTAAGATCTGAATTGTGTAATACGAAAAATATTTTAAAATAGAGGGTATTTGTTTCTGCTTTTCTATCAGGCTCCTGGGTTATAATTTAGATCTATCAGTTTGTTTTCCTTGAAATTCAATAACAAGAACAGAGGCTGAAAAAATGTGTTAGATTCCACTCCATTTCCTTCAGTTTAGAGGCAAGACCACAAATTCAAACAATTCTGGTTGCATTTAGAAAACATGCACAAAGGCATTTGGTTTACCAACCAAATCTACATACAATCTTGATTTTGATCTTTTATTAGCTTTAGGACCAAATCTTGAAAACCTTGCATCTCAATAGAGATGGATGCAAGATCAAGACCTCAAAATTGCGTAACTCTACAGACTTCCATGAAGTCACTGTCCATTTCTACATGGTGGGAGCTTGGAATCAGTCCCACTATTCATTGCATTTGTACTTTATACTTTGCTCTTTTAACATGACATAAATGGTAACAACTGTGTATTAATTCATGTAACTACTATACTTAAAAAGTTAGGAGTCATATGGCAATTACAGTAATTACCTTACAGGCATTTTTTACTTTACTACTAAAAAGGCTGTCCTTGTCCTTAAAAACCTGAAGCTAAAATAGAAGGTTATTTGTTTACATTTCTATTAAAATTAAATGATATTTGTATATGCAAATGTAATGGAGGGGGTTTAAAACTGGCAAATAAACCCTACTGCATTCAGAGAAGTGGAAATTATTATCCATTCATCTATAATGATTAACAGTTAAAATCCACTCTCTACTCTTCACCATGTCTCAGGAAGAACAGAAGCTTTTGTTTTCCTGAAATAAAAAGCCACATCTCTCTTTACAGTGAATGCATTAGAATGAGGGCTTCAACAATGTTGGCTTGAGGCCAGAAAAATTTAGATTAAAGTGCACCCATCACATACCAAAGTGTAAGTTAAATCCATAAGCCACATTTATGAAAGCTTCAACTTTTTGGAAAAAGGAACAAACCAAGAAGTTTAATGAAAATATATTTTGGTGATGTGTATTAACCTCTGTAGTAAGCTGCAAATATAGTTACAATATATAACAAAGCATTAGACTTAAATAGTATTCAAGAAAGTCATTGCTTAAGAAAGATATTAATGCCCAATACAAGTTTTCCAGTGGCTTAAGCAGGAATTGGATTAAACCCCAATGAACAGAATCCCAATAAAATGCCATGATTTTGATAAGAAATATGATGATATGATCTATTCAGAGCTGCAGGGAGGTCTTTGGCTTGCAAACCTATTGAGGGGGCATGTAGTCTAATGTTGCTGCTTGGGAACCAGCCTACAGTTTGACTATGTGCTGCAAAATTAAGGTTGCCCAGAAGATGAAGGAAGATTTATCTTCTAGGAGAAAAAAACAAAAACAAAGTTCAGTTACTTATCAAAGAGTCAGATGGCATTAGGAGCAAACCTATTGCCCAAGTGATATATATATTTTTAAATGGCATAATTTCTCATTTTTTATTTAGGCTTCACACTTTTCCTGAGGCCTCTGGGCTCCTGTCCAGCCCAAGATACTCCATGATTGACTCTGATTTTCTTAGGAAAGTGATCTGTCGCTTTCAGACCAGTGAAAGGAGGAGTGGGGAGAGAGACAGCTCAGTATGGCCTCGATTTGGCTCCTGCCTCTCTGACATTGTACACGCTAATGCAATGTGAAGTAGCACGTCTAAATAGCCTGTCAAACTTTTTTGATGTTAGCAAACCCACAGATGGGATTCATTTCCACACTGTTCAAAAAACGTAAACGATACAAGGACATTAAAGAGCATTAAACTACTTGATGACATTTTGGTCACATTAATGAAAAGTGGCGTTTATAAACTACTAAGCAGAAAAAAGTAAGGGGAAGAGAAGGGAAGGGAAGAAGAATTTGGGAGGGGGAAAGGAATTAAAATCAATCAAAAAAATGAAGGCACCCAGACAGTCTCTGGACACTATCAAAGAAATTAGGACTTTAAAATGAAATAAACCCCAAAGAGAACTTCTGTATACGTGTGTGCATGGGAGGGGGGTGCATGTGTGCATGTGTCATGCATGTGTGTGGAAGTTTTTGTTGTGCCAGTGATACCTGAGGAAAGTCTGGTGCTTGAACAGTACCTTTCTCTATAAGGAGTGCCACTAAAGTGAAGGAATAAAGACATATCTTTCCTCACAATCAGTACAGAATTCAACCCTCAGAGATGTAGTCCTGCTCAGCTAGCTTCTCCAGGAGCTACTGAAGTCTAAGAAGTCTCCTTAATTGGCTTCAGCAAGCACTGGATTGAGCCCTTAATCTCTTGTGTCAGTAGTGGTTCTACCATGCAAGCCAAAAAGAAAGCGCAAGGCAGCCAAATATTAAGGCTGAAAAAAGTTTCAAGACACAATCCTGCAGCTTTTACTAACTTATCAGGTTTACTATAGCTCAAGCCTGGGACTACAGGTTGGTAGTGGCAGACGGTTACTGGTTTGCTTACCAAAACAGCAGAGGTCCTGGACCCTAGAGGATCCTAGTCTTATTGGGAAGAGGGACTGAAATGAGACAAGCTGCTCTAGCTACATCACTGCCACTAGCAGCAGTGGCAGCAGCATATTTTTTCCAGCTTTCGTGGTTACATTAATTGTTAATGACAAAGGCAACCTTCACTCTGTGTGGTTTCCTGCCCATTTTGGATCCTTTACAAGGACTCTTTTTTCCCCCCATTCCTTGATAGGAAATGCAACCTGAGATGTGCGAAAAAACAGTGCGCATATTGTCGTTTAATTGGCCCCTTGCTCGGGTGCATCGGGCCTCAGCGCGTGTGCTGTAGGGTGTCTGCTCCACAACAGGAAAGAATAAACCCAGACTCAAATCATAGGAAATTCATCAAATATGCTTCTTAGAGTTCTGTCTTTCAAGGTCTGTTTCCCTGCCATATGATCTCTATAAACCAAATTACTGCTGGCCTGAGTACAAGACTGGAGGCGCCTGGGGCTAACATATAATGAATGCCAAATGCATGTGACAATAGACTGATCATGGAGAAGAATGGAAATTTTTTAAGTAGTTCTTTTATTTCGTTTATAAAAAGCAAACTGACTACACTTAATACATTTAAAAGGAGCCAATCATTTTCCTGCAGTTCCAGACCTGTGTAACAAACCTTTTACATCAACCCTATTAAACTGGTAGGACATAAGATCCTTTGGAGTAAGGCTGACTTGGATATAAACTAAAGTAAAAAATAAAACACAAAGCTAATTTGGGGTAGGAAGGAATAGGCACATTATTGAATTAGTTCCATTTTTCCTCATCCAAGGCTTTGTAAAAATTGTTCCCTTTACTTAATGAAACAATAGGCTATATTCCTTCTACTGGAATGTATCATCTCAGAATTGCCGAATGTTAAAAATAAGAAATCCCTTTAAAAGCTGGATTGATGTATGATGAATTATTTTATTAATTTGTGCAATAAACAGTCAGCCGGGATTTTTTTTCCCTCTGTGTTGCCAATTATTCTAAATAATCTAACAACTTCAAGTGTTGCTATTGCAGGATCACAGGAAATGTGAAATCTCCAGAAGAAAAAATATTACACTCTCTGCTATATGAAGAAGGTAATTAATATTGCTTTTTAGGGTTTAGAAAATACTGCACTTAGAACTGCAAGTCAACTAACAGACCGTCTATAACCTATAAATGCTTCCATATTCACAGACATCAGCAGTCTTATGGTTACAAAAAAGTAATAATACATACATATTAATGGATCACGTTTTGTCCTTTGGGGAGTATATTTTTTAAAAGGGCCAAGGCAGCAATAATAGTTCCTTTAAAAACTCTAAATGCTGTAATTGTTTTATATGAATTACAGTGCTAGTATTAATTAATGATGAATGTTTTGTATATGTAGCCATTTGATGAATACAGCCAAAGAAAAAATAGCCTGTCTTTTAAGTTGTCATTAAAAAAAATGTTGCTGTTTGAAGGTTTGGAACTGGTTAAATACAAGATTATTTTAACCACATTTCAATGAGGAACATGAAATATGGCTCATGAGGTCATGCGATTCAGCAAAAGGGTTTTTTCTTCATTTTTTTCTAGTTAAAAAGATACAAGAATAAAATTTGGGAATAGCTCGGTAGTCATATTTTAATCAAAATCCTTATGAAAAACACCGATAAGGGACAGCAAGTTGCATGCCTGAAACAATAGGTGTTTGTAGTACCCCCAAAATATATTAATAAAACCCAGGCTCCATTCTTAATCTTGAAAGTTGATCAAGGGGACAGATTCTTGCATCTTTATGGAACAATTTATAGCATTAGGGTTGTAATCTGGGAATGAAGGGATGCTACTGAGTTCATTATAATGGAGCAAATCAGCATTATATTATTTTAAGGAAGGATGTGTCAAGAGTTCCATTGTGAGGGCCAGATTCTACTCTCACAAAAGTATAAATCAGCAATAACTCCACTGACATTAATGGAATTAACTGGTATAAAGCTAGCAGAAGGGAAATCAGGATCAGGGTCAGAATCTTTATTTGCAGACATTTTTAAACATCACTATGGAAGAAGCTGTAGGCTATAATTTGGCCTGTGAGTTAGCAGAGGAAAAAAGTATTTTCCCCCTAAAAATTATGTTGCCTCTATTTCCATGTTACACAAGTGTAAAATCAATTCAAATGCAGTTTCAGGCACTTGCTCACTCTCATATAACACAAAAACAGCTTTATCTGGAAAAAATATAAAACCCAGCAAGCCATTAGTTTGTATAGAAATGTTGTCAAATATTTAATTTTAAAAGGTGATTTCTCCCTATATACACTGTAAAGTATAGATGCCAAAATATGCATTTAAATGGAAGGCTAATACCTCTACAATATGAGCCATTATCATTTTTGGAGTCAAAAAATGAATTTTTCATATGGATTTATGATATAGTCTGCAAGAATAACAAACAATACCCATTTTTAAATATACTGGATATATAATGATGGTATCTGATATTCCTTGATGATGCAAGAGGGTAGTATTTAATGATGGGAAATTACATGCAGGCTGTTTGGAGTGCACATGGCTATGAGCCTAGCTTTTATACAGCTCAGTGGCTTTTTCTTCCAAGAGCTTGTATAAAGTCTTCAAAATGTTGCTGTCTCTAGTAGGAAGTTGTATGCGTTAATTATCCACTGTATGAAGACATTTCACTTGGTCTGTCTTAATGCCTGACTACTTCCCAGCTTCAATTTGTGCTGTCTTGTTTTTAGCTTGTTCTCCTTCAGAATGGACCCCAAATAAAACCCCATGGTCCAATACCTCCCAGGATTAGAACTGTTCAGATTCAAACTGAGATTAAAATACATACTTCTGTAGGTGGCCACTGTTAAGGTCAAAAGTTCAGAATCTAGGAATGCCACACAAATCACTTGTCTGCTTAATTTGTGTATATTATGAATATTCATTACTCTGTTTACTTAAACATCAACAAATGTCCTGATTACCAGAAATTAAGACTGACAGGACTGTAGCTACTTTTACTAGATTTCACTTCCCTGTCTTCTGACAGATTTTAATCAAAGAGATTCCATTTAAAGGGGCCAAAAATCAGTGATGTACAGTCCAAGATTCTTCCCTAACTCTGCATATCAAAAGATTCCGACATGTAGATAGGGACAAAAGAGAAAACTTTCCAAAAGAGGAGATTTAACTTAGCTGAAACTCCCAAATACAAACACTGCCGCAAGTTTGGGGCATTTTAAATCTAAATCCAGATCCAGGTTCTCTGGCTTAAGCTCATCCTTGCTCTTGCGGCCGGCATATTTATACACCCAGTGTGTTCTCCTTTCAAGTTCTTGCAATTCATAAGGAATTTTGAGAGTTCCATGAATATGAGATCATATGCCCTCCTTATCTAAGTCCCTCCTAATCTCCTCTCCTTTTTCCTTTGGTACCAGCTCCCCAGAGGCATAGAAAGCTCCATTAGCACCCAGGGCAGGTCGGAGGGAGGGAATTACACAGACCGCTGCAGAGCAGGGCAGGAGGAACTAGGATGGAGTCTTACCTGTCCCTACTGTCTGCACTCAAGTGACAGCTGCTACTAGGGGTGTGTGAAATGGGAATTGGGGACAGTGATTCCATTCATTGATTTGGATCACTGTCCCCAATTCATTTCAGCCAAATCCAAATCTGAAGATTTGATGCTGATTTGGAGAATCAGCAATTTGGCCATAGACACAGCTTTAACTGTTTTTTCTACATACCTTGAGGTACCAGCACAGCTTGTGAATGCTGCGATGCTGGGGTGGATGGAGCGTCCCACAGGAGCATGCCTCCCCCCACCCTGTGTGTTTGGCAGTGAACCCAGAAGTGGACCGGAAGTACTTCCAGTTCCGCCAGGGTGTGCATCTCCCCCCACCCC
>NW_017729025.1:139855003-139855266 GCF_001723915.1 Gavialis gangeticus
ATGCCTCCCCCCACCCTGTGTGTTTGGCAGTGAACCCAGAAGTGGACCGGAAGTACTTCCAGTTCCGCCAGGGTGTGCATCTCCCCCCACCCCCCACGCTCACCCCAGCTAGGCATTCAGCCATGTGGGGACCCTGGGTGCCCCCAGACCCAGGAGGCACCAGTTGCCGAGCCAGGGCAGGATACAGGGGGCCCCCCAGCTCACTCCCTGGTGGACTTGGAAGTAGACCAGAAGTGCTTCTGGTCCACTTCCAGGTCTGCTGC
>NW_017729025.1:139855277-139857359 GCF_001723915.1 Gavialis gangeticus
TCTCCACTGAATCAAATCAGGGACTGAAGCTTTGCACAGCCCTCACTGCTACTGCTGTAACTCCTGCTGTTACAGTGTGAGTTTTGGCTGTTACCACTAGGAGACAGGTTCATTACACACCAGGTGCAGCAGCTTAATGGTGCAGGCTTCCCAGGAGACCCCTCTGGTGCTCCATTCAGTTTTCCTCTCCACCTAGATACACTACTGGCTACAGGGCTGTACTTGCCATGGCTAAGACTCCCCAGGGAAAGAGGATGTCACTCTGCTTGCTCCCCCATCCAGATACATTACTGGGTGAGGTGCTGTGCCTGCCCAGCTCCTACTACTGAGCAGTGTGTGACTATTCCTGCTGTGGCAATGGTTTCTCAGTTAGGAGAGAAATTCCAGTGTCCACCTGGACTGGCAGCCTGCTTGCCCCTCCCCTCCCCCATTTACATTACTACAGCTCCCATCTTATTACAAATACCCTTCTCCCAGTGACTATAAGGTAAATATATTTCCCCTGTGAAGATGCTTAATCATACGACTTACACATGGCTCTGCATTTAATCATTTATCTTTTCTTCTTGGAAACAAAAATAAATAGAAATGTGTTCATATAATTAGGTAATCATATAAAAGAACATGAACCTATACTATTTTTTAATTTTTGTTCAGTTGCAGCCAGGTAAGTTCCACCGAGGTGCATCAGTGTCATGCAGCTAAAATAAAGCATATTAGTTTTAAAATGTACAGTTCTTATCACAGATCTACAAGCTAAAGGACATTTCAAGATGATACTGAAAATCCTTGTTTCAGTGTAACACATGCTGCATTTGGGCTCCATACCTATCTCTAGTGTTATGTAAAATGAAGTGCAACTGTCTGGCTGTGCATCCAACTAGATATCAAAAAACACATACCGTATTTTCTCATATACCACATGCACCTTTTTCCCAAAGCAACCCCCTCCCCCCCCCCAAAATTGGGATGCATGTGTTAAGCAAGGCAGCTGATTTTCTGCTTGGAATAGAAGCACACTACTTTGATTTCTGTTTGAGCTTTGATTCCTGCTTCAGGGCTATTTCTATTTAGGCAGATGAGAAAGCCAATTGACTTAATTGCTCATTGTTCTTCACTCCACACATGTGAATGATCGACTCATCTTTTTAATGGTTTTAATGTTTCACTAATTAAGCTAACTTTTCTTTAGGCAATTCCTGGATTCTCTTCCCCTATTTCACAGTCATACAAACTATTCTCAGCTCTTTTCAAAAGAATGGCTCCACCCATGGTGACCAGTCTTTAGCAGCAGTTAAGTTTCAGATTTTGGTTAAGCAGGAAAGGGAAGATAAGGAAGCAGAAGATTAGGCTCTGCCCCTGCTCTGTGCAACCATGACTCCTGAAAAATCTTTTTTTCTTCATTCTACCTTCCCAAAAATAAGATGCATGTCTTATTTAGGGAGTGTGGGATACAAGAATATATGGTATTTGAAAATACCACAGCTGCCAAGCAAATGATACTTCAGCAGTTTTTTGCTATAAGATCTGGTTATCCTGTGAATGGTTCTATCTTGTTCATTGACAATGATTGCAATCCTATAGAAAAAGATAGCACGAAATGTAATCAAAAGCTGTACTGTAACATATACACAAAAAGGGGCATAGGGACTTTAATTCTGGGATTTCCTAACATTTAGGGACTTGACTTTATAATCTTAATATTGTTCCCTTAATATAGGTTTTATGGGTGATTTGTGAAGATTTAAAAAAAGCAAGCTGAACTAAACAGAAACCAATAGGGTGGAAACTCTTGGTGTTCAGGTATTTGAGGTAATGGAATAAATGATAGGAAGAGTAAGTGGCTATCCCTTATAGGGAGCAGCACAAGAAAGAAATAAAACATGATACTTCACCAGCAAGGTTACAGGTACCTGCTATGGCAAAGGAACAATAGAACTTGGAATTCAGGATGTGCAGGGAAGGCGCCTCTGGTAAGCACAGACTCTAATGCAGTAGTTCGCAACCTTTCTTTTCTGCAACTTGCTGCTGGGAGCAGAGTATGGCAGTGGCCTGGGGGCAGGGGTACAGGCAGGGGTGGGG
>NW_017729025.1:139857446-139873576 GCF_001723915.1 Gavialis gangeticus
TCCTAGCACACGGTATGGCTCGTCTTTTGTGTGCAGCACTGCCAGCATTACCCCTGCAGCCCTCATTTGGGTTGCAACCCAGGGTTGGGAACCACAGCTCAAATGCCTGTTCCCATCAAGTGTGTTCCCCACTCACCTAGCCATTCCAACCTGTCTCAGTGCTCTCATTCACCTTATAGGGATAAATTCCTATTTTCCAAGTCCCACTTCCTCATCTCACCAGTCCTAGTCTTCACTCAGGTTTCTCATCACAGTGTTTTTGCCCAACAAGTGCTACATCTGACCCCTCTGAATTCTTGGTCCCAGCTGTAACTGCCCTTCACCTCCTGGTCCCATTGCTCTTGCTTCTCTCTCAGGTCCCACACTTATCTGCTCTGCATTTGAAACAGGAATTTTCTTTTTGCCAGAAGTCTAGGTCCAGCAGGAGATGGATATTGAGAAGCCAGGAGAATTAGCTCCCTGGTCTGAGTTCAAGTGTCTACATTTTAACTAGGTGCAACTTCAGATGATATTGCAGGTTTATTGTAACCACGCTAACTTTGAGCATACTTTCATAATGGTTGCCAAAGATACATTCATAATGAAAAGACAATACTAAATGTCAAATTTCTGCTATTAAGCTTGTTATAAGTCGGGGCTGTCCAGCTTCTAAGCCCCTAAGGGGCCACGTTAGAAGGGGCCATATAACATGTGGGCCACACCAGGTATGTTGGCAGATGCTCCCCCGTATCCACTGCTGCACTGGGCAATCTTCCCAGCACTGCATTGCATAGGCATGATCCTCTCCTGCACAGATCCCTAGTTCAACACCCTTGGGCACTGCCCCAAACTCATTCTCATCTCCATGCACTGCAGCACTGCCCTGTCCCCTAGCATTGAGATAAGAAGCAGCAGCCAAAGGATGGAGGGGGGAAGCCAGAGAAATAGGGGGAGCAGTGGTCAGGTGAGAGCCCAGGGTCAGGGGCTGCACATTAATCTCCTGCAGGCCACGTGCAGCCTGCAGGCTACAAGTTGAACAGCACTGTTATAAGAATGTATTGACATGGACAATACAATATGTTTTTTCCTAGTCTCATTCCCAACAAAACCATTTTGGCTACAGCTACATGATAAATGCCACAAAGATAAATGCCCACAGCTGGCATGGATATGCACATACCCATATCTATAACTAACATATCAGATTTTTCACAAAGCATGTTTTGGGTTTCCTTGCTATAACAATATTTCTTACAGTAAATATGGTTAGTGCACAATATCAGATTTCCAACTGCATCATTTTTATCTAGTGAATGCCAACCATACTGTTATTAGCTATAATATTTTTAAAATAAAGTTTTAATATTTAACAGTAAGATTTTCAGAGGAATTAGGAGTACTAAAGATATCTAATTTGTGTTATGGGTGAAAATACCACGGGTGCAAAACTTAGATTGTGCCTTGTAAAATGTCCCTCTAAAAGATCCACATGTTTTGTATTTATTTGGGTCTTGGACACATAGGATGTTAAATGGTGGGGAGGGAAGAGGAAAGGAGGGAAAGGAGACTAGCATGTAAGGCCCCTGTAAAATTCACTTGAATATGATAATTTGTTTCATTTCAGCCTTCAAGAGTATTTAAAAACTTGTTTTTCACTGTCTGCTGTGAAAAGCTGGATATTTTCTTATTGGCATTTTAGCCAAAGTGGGCTGGGGATGGTGTGGGCACTAAGATGCTCCGTTGACAGCCCAAAGGTCCCAAGTTTGAGGCCATAGCAGAAGCGGTCATGCCACAGCTCTGTTAAATTCCACTAAATCTGCACAGTCTGCTAAATACCTTGTCACAAAGACATGAGAAGGAAGGATTTAGCCAAAAATTTGATCAGTTGCTCTGGAAACATACGGTGAATACATGCCCCATTGTACATTACTCTGATAACTATGGAGCAACAACAATCAATGAGTTGTTCACAAGCTTAAGACTTGTAAAACATTCAGTTCTGGTTTTCATATGGATATCTTGCATATGCTAGCTTTTGATATTTTCAACTTCTGATTCATTATCAGTATAGTTAACATTTGAAGTATTGCAGAATGATTTCCCCAATAGCAATGAACAGGTCAAAGAGACATAACTATCTTACAATCACCATTACCTTATATCCAGAGATGCAAAAGTAAAATATTTTGAGACATAAATAACATGAAAAGGGTGTTGTTCAGAAAAAATGGTATCTGCATTATTTAATAGTATAATTAATTGCATTACAGTAGGGTTTAGAGGCCCTAGTAAAAATTGAAATCCCGGTATATTAAATGCAATATACATGTTAATAGGCCCAGAGGAACTCACAATCTAAACAGAGAATGCAGAGATAGAGTGCAAAGAGAACCATATACCAAGGGAGCATAACTGGCATTTCCATGATCACAGAGATCAGTGGCAGAAACCAGCAGTCCTGGCATGGCCCTGTTAAGGTTAAGGGACAGGGATGGGCTTAATTTTCCCTACCACTCCCACCAGGTGACTACAGCTGGGGTAGAGCAGCCCCCCCTCCCCTGCTGTGGGGCTGGGAGGGGGCTCTGTGCAAGGCTGCCTGGCCCTGAAGGGGGACTCTTCCCCCTGTTCCTCACCCCACAAGGTGTGGGGAGGGGGGGCTTCATTCAGCTCCATGCTGGAAGGGGACTCTTCCCCTTCCTCCTCCTCCCTCTGCCCCCTGCAGCTGTGGGGCGGGGAGGAGGGACTCTGTGTGGCATTGCCTGGCCTGACCCAGCCTGAGTGAGGGGAGTGGCTGTCACTGAGTGGCAGCCGTGGGGATGGCCCTGCCCCCATGGCCTGCTGACCCCACTCAGCCCTGGTCGAGGCAGCCGCACAGCGGAGCTGGGCCAGGCTAAAGGGCAAGAGTCATCCCCAGTGGCTGCTGCTCAGTGACAGGGAATCTTCATCAATTTCATAGATATTAGGGGCTGGAAGGGACTTCACAAGATCATTGAGTCCAGCCCCTACTACTGTAGGCAGGAATTCTGCTGGGGTCAAATGATCCCAACAAGAAAAGCATCCACCCACCTTGTGAATTAATCCAGAGCAGTTGCTTGCACCACCTCTTGGGGGAGTCTGTCCAGATCCTGGACACTCAGACTGTAAAGAAGTTTTTCCTTATGTCTAATCTAAATCAACCTTCCAGAAGTTTGTGGCTGTTAGTCCTTATTACCCCTTGGGGAACCCTGGTGAACAACTGTTCTCCCAGGTCCTGGTGCACCCCCCTTATATACTTCTGGGCTGCCACCAATTCCCCCCAAGCCTTCTTTTCTCCAGGCTGAAGAGTTCTGTGTCCCTCAGCCTCTCCTCATAAGACTTGGTCTCTTGGCCTTTAATCATGTGGGTGGCTCTCTTTTGGACGCTCTCAAGCTTATCCATATCTCTCCTGAAGTGGGGGGTGCAAGTTGAGCCCTGTCAGTGAGTGTAGCCTGGTCTGGCATGCATGGACAGTGGCTGACTGGACAGCAGGCTACCCGGGCTGGCTCAGAGGCATTATGGGGGCTTGTGTGTCCACAGCAAGCCCCTGTGGTGGGCAGCTGCTGGGCTGTGGGCCTGCTGCTGCCTCTGAGCCAGCCTGGGTACCCCACTGCTCAGCCAGCTTCCACCCATGTGTGCCAGGTTAGACTGTGCTCACTGACAGGGCTCATCTTCCCCATCTCTAAGCAGCAACAGCTGGGGTTGACCCTGCCCCCACAACCTAACCCAGCCCCATTGTGTGGCTGCCTTAGCCAGGGCTGAGCGGGGCCAACCTGGGCCATGGGGGCAGGGTCATCACCAATGGCGCCAACTCAGTGACAGCTGCTCCCCACATCCAAGCTAGACTGGGCCAGGCAGTACCACATAGATTCCCAGCTCTGCCTCCCCATGGCGGCAAGGGGGCAGGGAAGAGGAAGAGAGGGAAGAGTCCCCCTCCAGCACCACACAGATCCCCTCTCCCTATCCCACAGCAGTGGAGGAAAGGGAGAAGAGGGTCCCCCTCTGGGGCGGGGCAGCACTGTATGCCTGGATTGCTCTCAGCGGTCAGGGAGCCGCTAGAATAGGCAGAGCTCTCCCCTCCTTCTCCCTCCCCACTGCCACAGGGTTCTGGCCACATTCCCTCTCCCCCCTCTTGGAACCGTGCAGGCCATGGTGGAGTATACTCAGTCTTACTCAGGCCCACTGGGATCTGGCCACAGGCCCCCACCCCCGCTCAGTTTCCCTGTAAAAGAGAAGGGAGGGCTGCTCTAGCACCCCACATCTTCTAGCCTGAAGTTAAAATGTCAGACATTATAATATAAGAATATTTGGGCCAATATAACATTTTAATGCCAAATAACCAAAACAGTGACTATTACAAAAGCACATCCATGAAATATAAAACATGGAAAAAAAGAAAAATCCTCCATGCTCTGCATGGTGGGTGGAAGTTAAAAGGTTACACAAAGAACCTAAGAAGAGTCAACAAATACAGTAAGCAAGCCAAAAAAGCACAGTTAGTTGAACATGTGCACTGCTTGTTTATGCTTCTCAGGGAATGTTTTTCATAAAAGAAGTGCAGTCTTTTTTACAGCTTTGTTACTGTATTTCTAGGGGTATGTTTTGGCTGTGCTCTGATTAGGAATTTAAGCTGCTACTGATGGAGGTATCATTTCTGTCCTGGGGCAATTAAGATTTAGATCTCCTATTAGGGTTGAAGAATTCAGTTCAACCAGCTTTTTTTTTAGTCCTATTGTACATAAAGTCCCATTGCTGCGGTTTTCAGCTGGTGTTCTCAGCAATTTTTACACATTGTGACTGGAAGCGTAAGTGTCAGTGCGTTAGATATGGATGTGACCAAGATGCTTATACTTATAGGGTGTGCAGATGGAAATATGGCGGTAGCCAAGATTACATGATGCAGCAGAATAAAAAAATAGACTCCAAAGGAAACTAAAGCAAATATCTGTAAATCTGTTTTATGACTGATTTCCAGTCAAAGAGATGGTAACATATACAGTATAGTAATAATATTATATAGCAGTATTTCCATTGCAAGATCATGCAAGACAACTTTTCCTTGCATGTGAATGCAATGCTCAGCCCTGGCTTAGACCTTAAGCACCATTTCAGTACAGATAAAAAATGAATTATAATAGCTTTTAGGAAGGAAGAAGTCTTTTTTAAATATGCCATCTCTTTTAAACTTCCATAAAACTCTCTTTCCTTGTGAGCACTTGTCTAACTCCTTCTAAAAGAGTATAAATTACCTATCATATACTCTTTAAAAATGTGTATTAGAATTGTAGGTGACATCTTGGCCACCACTGAAGTCCATAGACATTTTGTTGTTGAGCTCAATGAAGACAGATTTCCATCCTTTGTCAGTAAAGACTCTCAGATAGCATGGACTTTCATTTTGCAGATTCTAGGTTCCATTTTATCCAAACCAACATGCCTCAGAGCGCCAAGGGAATGAGCAAAAAACAGCTCCATGTAGAAATTGGAGTACACTTTTTTGAGTACCTTCAGCAGCTCCATGTAGAAATTGGAGTAGCCTTTTTTGAGTTCCTTTTTTGAGTACCTACAGTGTTACATTTTCTTTTTAATGTTAAGCATAAAACTAAGACTGATCTAAATTCTACTTCAAGCAACCATACTGTAAATGGAAAGTAACTCTATCAATGTAAGTGTAACTGAAAACACAACTAGATGCTTTGGGTTTACTTGTCTCTTTTGGATCATGTGTGAGGGATGCTTGCGTAAGTCAGAATGTGGTGACTGAAATCAGTTAGACACATCTCACATGCCCCCCACCCTCCCAGGCACACATGTTTTTGCCCTGTGGCCCCCTTCTCCTATCCTTATCACTCCTGCAAGGCAGCTCCCTTCCTTTGGATGGTTCTGCTCCCTAAGGGCATCTCCAGAGTCTCTTATACAGCAGCATCTCCTAGTGGTGATAGCATCTTTCTCCCAGTTTCCAGTTGCTTTCATTGGCCTCCAGGGCATTTACCACAAAGACCTTGGATATCTGTGGAAGCAGGAAGAGCCAACCCCATGTGGATGAAGTACCAGCTCTCTACAGGATGTGGTGTGAAAATCACAGGCACAGAAATATTAGATCATTGTCATGCAGTCCTTCTGCTGCATCTAGCTCTTAGAAACAAGTACCCATGCAGTGATGCTGAAATCCACCACTTTGCTGCAGAAAGCAGGTGCAGTGTGCGTATAGGGTTTAAATGGTACCTTGTACTGGCCCCATGCACATGGCAGAATGTATAGACATGGCTGACCTCCTTGATGTCTTCCTCATGGTACACTCCATGTCACCCAGGACAGTGATAATATTATAGACTAGACCTTTATCCATTAAACACACTGCACCATGTCTGCAAAGATACAGCTCATGCTTCAGATGTCCACGACAGTCAAATAGTATTTACATCCCAACTAGAGCTTCAGGTCACCCCTTACAAGAAACCAAAGCAAAGACCTTTGCCCAGTTTTGCTTGTCAGCCAAGCAAGATTCCCTGTTCTTGGCCTGGGGCAATTCCTGCTATGTTCAGTTTCCAGCATATTTTATGTTCTTATGTAAAACTATCCAAACAAACTACAAATACACCAGAAAGAAGTCAATATACATTGCTTAGTTTTACTAGTCTGTATAAAGGTATCTATATGCTTTATACTGACCATGCTTCTTGAGAGCAGGCCTTCAAGATACAGCTACCCACATACAGCTGCACACAGATATAGCTACTGAAAAAGCTAGGCCATTTTCAAACTTCCTTCTTCAGCCTTAAAAATGGCCCACCACTGTCTGTCAGGCCTTCAAGGCAAACTAGCTTTTTCATTCAGAGGGAAAATCAGTTAGTGATTTCACAGACCCTTCCCTTCCAGTAGTGTCATATGTATAGCTGGGTGAGGCCACCCACATGGTCCAGTGTTGTGGTCTGGTTGCTCTTTTGGAAAATGGAATATAAAGTTAGTTTTTTGGCTTCTGCCAATGCATCCAGATGATTTCAATTTGTTAGGATTCCATGTGAATGGTCAGCATTACTCTGACAAAACTGTGCCAATAGGCAACTCTATTTCTTCCTCAGGCTTTAAGAACTTCAGTACATTTTGAGACTAGGCAAAGGTACAGCTATCTGCTTTAGAATCCATTACCCAGATGGCTTCTTAACTGTAGGTCCATTAGGTAATGCTCATATATGCAAGTGTTTATTGTGTGGCTTTCACATAATAAACACTTTCCTGAGCTGGGGATTCAACTGACTGAATAAAAAACAAGAGATTATGACAATAGCCCTACTTTGGGGGAATGTATGTTGAGTTCATTTTGAAGTGGAATTTCAACTACAGCAAATTATAGTAACACATTACAATTAATTTGTTCATTAATAGTCAGATCATCAAGTGCCAAAAGTACTTGACCCTACCATTTTTACAGTCATCTCTAAGGCACACAAATTGTGTGTGGGGGGCAGTAAAATCACCAGGGAGGTCATTTTCTTTTTTAACCCATGTTTAGCAACTGTTACAATGAGGATGAAAAGACCTCAGGATTTCTTTATGAGATTATCTACTGATCACAAAAAAGACTTAAAAGGTGCTCCTTGAAAAACTGATGCAGTTTTATTATGCAGTAAAAAAAGGGAAATAGCTTGGAGCTTGTTATGAGGTTCCTGGTGTTCAGCAAGTTAACCATCAGCATGAGTCCAACCTCATATTGGCAAGAATCTCATGTTCTCAGAGTTTCCATCTACTAGTTGCCATTTCATTAGGGGGATGCTGTGTGGAGAACAAATGGGTACTCTTTCCAGACATTCAGGCTGTTGTATAGATTGTTAAAGCATTAAAAGAATTGAGTGAATTTGAGGCTATTTGGGACTCTCAGACTGCAGTGCATGACATATTAGAAACCTTTCACATTTAAGTACTGTATGTACTTGAAAAGCAAATAGCACTGCTGATGTCACTGATTAACTCATTACCTGGAGCAGAACTTCTGATTTTTGGAACAAGATTGAGACAAGCACCCAGTAGTAGTTCCCAGGTTCTAACTTTCATTTGGCAGCTGATAACTTTGGTTTTGCCACAGTACTTTGTCCTCTCACCTCCATCAAAAGATATAGGAATGACTTATAAAATGAAGTGTAATCCACAAAATTAAGTGTTTAGATCAAGGGAAGACCACTTTGGGGCACTAAATTTTTGGTCAAGGGAAAAAGCCACTAGTTAATGGTTATCCAACTGGTAGGCGCACACACATTTTCCTGATTTTTACTGAATTTATGGGTCTCCTGAGCCAACCAAGACCTTATATTTTCAGAATTGCTAAATGCTTGAAACTCTTTATAGACCTAACATATGAAAAAGAAAAAAGAGGAGTACACACAGTAGAAGCTATGGACAGTTGTCAAGGAGGACTATACAACAGTAGTCTGCACTTGTAGGGAAATGATTAGGAAAGCTAAGGTGGCAACAGAGTTTAAGTTAGCCAAGGGAGTCAAGGACAATAAGAAGTCCTTCTTTAGGTATGTAGGGAGCAGAAGGAAAACAAATGGAAGCATTGGGACCCCTGCTTAACACCTCGGGACAGCTGGTAATGGACACTCAGGAAAAAACTGAACTCTTGAATGCCCACTTCACTTCGGTATTTCACCAGACCAAGGGAAAAGAAAAGCGACATAAGAATCACAGGGGCCATGGTGGGAATGATAGCCTTCCCACTGTGGACGCTGAGCTGGTGAATAACCTGCTAGAAAAGCTAGACATTTATAAGTCAGCAGGACCAGATGGACTTCACCCGAGAGTGCTGATGGAGCTGGCTGATGTCATTGCAGAACCCCTGGCAAAAATCTTTTTTGGACCTGGGCAACTATAGGACAATCAGCCTAGCCTCCATCCCAGGGAAAATCCTGGAAAGACTGATTAAAGAATCTATGTGCAGTATGCTCACTGAGGGTAAGACTCTGAATGATAGCCAGTATGGCTTCATTGCAGGTAGGTCTTGTCTTACCAATCTCATCTCCTTCTACGAACAGGTCTCTCACCACCTGGACATGGGAGAGAAGATCAACATTATATACCTAGACTTCCAAAAGGCTTTTGATCTAATATCCCATGATATCCTTGTGGAAAAATTGGAAGATTGTGAGCTTAACTGCTCAACAGTTCAGGGGGTGGAAAACTGGCTTTATGGTAGGACCCAGAAAGATTTCATAAATGGATCTGTGTAATTCTGGCAAGAAGTGGCCAGTGGTGTCCCTCAGGGGTCTGTGCTTGGACCGGTGCTTTTCAATATCTTTATCCATGATTTGGATGTGGGGGTGAAATGCTCGCTGGCCAAATTTGCGGATGACACAGAGTTATGGGGGAGCGTGGCCATGCCAGAAGATAGGTTGCAGATACAGGCAGACCTGAACAGGCTGGAGAGTTGGGCGGACCAAAACCAGATGAAGTTTGACACTCAGAAGTGTAAGGTGGTCCATCTGGGGGGGCAAACAATTCTCAATATACCTACAGGCTCGGTGGTGACAATTTGACTTACACCATGGCTGAATGGAACCTAGGGATAGTGATTGACCATCGTGTGAACGGAGCTGGCAGTGTGATGCTGTGGCCAACAGGGCAAACAACATGCTGGCATGCATTAACCATTGCATCTCATGCAAAACTAAGGAAGTGATACTCCCACTGTACTCCGCACTGGTGAGACCACACCTGCAGCACAGTATCCAGTTCTGGGTATCACACTTCAACAAAGAGGTGGAAAAACTTGAGAGGGTCCAGAGAAGAGCCACCCGTATGATCAGGGACTTGCAAGACAAGCCATAGGAAGAGATGCTGAGGGACTTGGGCCTCTTTAGCCTACAGAAGAGAAGGCTAAGAGGGAACTTGGCAGCAGCTTACTGCTACATCAGGGAGTACATCAAGATCTTGGTGAACAGCTGTTCATCAGGGCACCCCTGGGGAAGACCAGGAGCAATGGATACAAACTCCTGGAAGACTGTTTCAGGCTCAATTCCAGGAAAAACTTCTTCCCAGTCAGAGTGTCCAGACTGGAATAAACTCCCTCCAGTGGTGGTGCAGTCACCTACCCTGGAAATCTTGAAAAGGAGACTCGACAGTCACCTTGCTGGGGTCAGTTGACCCCAGTTGTCTTTTCCTTCCTAGTGAAGGGGGACTAGACCCAATGATCTACAAGGTCCTTTCCAGCCTCTAACCATCTATGAATCTATGAAACACTGGATTGTTAGCCTAAGGAAGTTAACAAATGCCTGATGCTTGGACTTCAGCTTGGTATTTGTTGAGTTAGAAGCAGAAATGCCATCTACCCCTTCATCTTCATTGGGACTGCAACCAGCAGCAGGCAGTTTTCCTTAGCTACTTGTCAACAAGGCCCAACCTTCTTTTACAAAACTGGCAAGTAAATAGGCTGAGATAGTATGACTCTATGATTACTATTAAAAAAAAATAGGAATGTTAATGAGGACCAGGTTCTGCCATTTTTAAACCAGTCTGTGTGCACCAAGCTTCTGGGTGCTGACAGACATGCAGCTCCCTGCTCTAACTCACGGCACTTCACAGAAAGCACCATCAGTTACAGACATGCCACCCCCCTCACAACCCAATAGACATTCATGGGTTGTGAGGGGGGAATTGAGCTCCATTTTGGAACCTATAAAGCCAAGGACCTGCCAGCCTGCAGCCTCTCTCCCCTAGCCCCCACCCCCTTCAATTCCAGTACTGTCTGCAGGAAGGGAGGGGGGGATGAGGGATGGGGAGTACTTTGTGGGCTGTGGTTTGCCCAGCCTGAGCTGGAAGGAGAGGGGGCTTGAGGGAGCCACAAGGTAGGGGAGGGGATACAATCCACCTCCCCCCACTCTGCCACAACTCAAGCTGGGCAAACCCCAGCCCACAGAGCATTTCCCCTCCCTCATCCCCCATCCTTTCCTGCAGAGAGCACTGAGGGTGTGGCTAGGCTGCATCAGCCCAGACCCAATCATGCACAAGGACTGACAGAAGTTTGGAGCACCACTTTGAAGCACCTTCATCTGATCCCTCACGACATGAGGGTTAATTTATCATTCAATTGGCCACTTTTAAAGTGTTCTGCAGCTATGCACTTCTGTCATGGCATGGCTGTAGAGCACTTTCAGGGGGCTGATCGCACAATAAATGTCACTACTGTCAGTGCCCCCTTTTCTATACAATGGTATAGACCATTCTGTTATGGTTATAGACCTGTTTATGATTACTTATATTGGTAAAAGTGTAATGTCTGTACATAAACTGAAATAATTTTGAAACTATCTAAGAAATAAACATGTCCTAGGTTCTATTCCATTTCTGAGTATTGGTATTTATCAAGTTTAGACTTTAAGTAAAGGTTTGAAAAATACAATCACTATATCCATCATATTGGTAATCTAATCTCAGTCCATGGGTCAGTCCTCTGAATATATTGATATTTCACCTGTTCCAAAGGAGCAATAGCCATGTAAATTCCAAACAGTCCAGCCAAAAAATGGCATATGCATTCCTATCTTTAAACTTGCAAAATTAGTTGGAAGAATATTTTTATATAAATTAAAGATAACTTGTGCACAACTGTAGATTTTGGCTTAGCCTGGGAAATGGGCCAGTAATGATGCTAACTGTGTTCATAACCCTAGGGTCACAAGGCTACCTCTCTGCCAGTGTTGACCTATCAGATTTGGATCCCCTCTAGATCTATTTTTTGTCAGTGGACTGCTGAGCCAGTTGTCTCCTCCATCTGTGGCTTTTGTCCCTTGAGATTAGAGCTTCCTGTGTTCCCAGATGCCCAGGAGGCAGTAATTTCAGCATCCATACCAATAGAATTAATCTGGGTTTTCTTGTCACTTGATAGCACAATATTATGAAAAAAGAAACAAATACATTTTAAGGCATTTGGTTTTCATCCAACAAACACGTGTGTCCTAAATTCAGCAACAAGATGAAGGTACTAAAATGGTCACTTCACAGAGGCCAATGATTTTACTAAATGCAAGAAATGTCCCGCTAATCAAAAATGGAAAGTTTCCCTTCCAATCCCTTTTCTGGGGTGGAGAAGTTCAGTTTCTAACATGATCACCTCACTCCCTGCCTCTTCAGTGGTCAGAGGCATGAACCATCCTTAAGCAAGAGGATCTGATCAGCTAGCATGTGGGTGGAAGTGTAAAAGATCTCACACCTTTCTGCCAGTAAATGAAGCCTCACTAGAATCTGATGTTGTGAAGTAAAACTCAGTTACAACTCATTTCCAGAAAATAAGCAGGATATTTGAATAAAGAATACTTGGAAGAAGAAAAAAAGAATGGGAATTATACAAATTCAGTACTTAAAATTGATAATTGAGTATTTAAAATTGAACCAGTTTCTAAATATGTTTGCACAGTGATGACTGCATAGTGAAGTGTGTACACTAAACTGCTTTTCCTTGGCTTTTACATCTGGCTACATGGATCTCATTATCAATACCACATATTTGGAGCTGATTGAAAAAATTCTGTATATTGTTATTTTTTTTGCCGGATACATATCATATGCCTTGAATAAGGATTAGTTGGATAACTCAGAAGCCCTGTAGGGAAAATATGTTGTACAGGCTACTCTTCATAAGTGGGGATTAATATCAAATCCCACAGGAAGTCATGCACTACAGTATTTGTTTTCATTTTATTTTACATTTACTGGCAGTTTATACTGTTCTTTCAGTTTGTGTTAAAAATACATTGCAGCATGATAGATTTTTCTGCACATGTAACATAATGTTATGTTTGGCCATAGGATAATATTTACTGGGTATAATTTTTTTACACTAGGTTTTGTTGAATTGTTTATGACATAAGTGCAAATGCATTATATGGAACAATGCCTTGGTACAATGTTACTCTTTAAAATATTTGCAGACACTGTGGCTGCTACCACGACCCAGTTCTAATCTAAAGGTTGCTGTTCCAGTCCTCAAATGAGCTTCAGTCTGTCTCTCTCTCTCTCCTTAAATCTGAAGATTTGCCATTTCTATTTACATTCTTCACTACTATACTTTATTACTTGGTTTAGACTGTTTCTGACTCTTTTTCTCATTTGACTTCAGTAGAGTAAGTCTAGATGTGTGACAGACTGAGAAAACAGGAGCACTATATAAAACCCACAATAATTATAATAAATACTTATGTTTCTTTTTCACAGTCTACAATCTTCAAACACAGGAAAAGAGAAATCATCATACTGGACCAGGAGTCCAACTGTTCCAATATGTTGTATCTGTCAGTGCCCAGCATTAGAAGTTTTAGAAAAAATATGACAGTTCAATAGACAGTCATGGGACAATCTACTCTAAAGAAAAAATTTCTTCCTTACCAACTAACTAGAAAGTGGCTAATGCTGTGAACAACAACAATAGTCAGGGGACTCTGTTGATACCCAGCATAGGAGTTCATTTATTCAGCAAACTCGGGTTTATTTAAGGGTGGAAGAAGTATCCAGAACAGTGTCATTCTAAGATAAAAATAAAATCTTGCTGCTTTGCCATTGGTATCTTTCTAAAGATCATAATATTTTTAACATGTAGGACTATCACAATCGAGAGACTACTTAGGGACTGAATAATTATTAGCAGTTGAATAATCACTGTTAAAGACAGATGGAGATGACAGGGCATGACTTCCTGCCCTGGCTATGAATGGATTAGTGACAACTTCCTTTCAGCTAAATAAATGCTCATAAATTAATCCTGTTTTCATTAAGATCATCTAGACTTCAACATCTGTAAACTTCTGTTTGACTTAGTAATCTTGGCTTTGTGAAAATATTCATATGCAGCAGCATGGCTGGGGACAGGGAAATTTGATACACAACATTGGGACCCCCATTAGTAAGCGCATTATCCCTTGGATTGTTCGTTCCCATTTTTTAAATCCTGCCATCTTTTCAATCTGTCTTTCTGAAAATAATACAAGTCTTCTTTCTCTTCCTTGCTGGTGAAATGGCCTGACACATTGTTATTGATTCCTGCAATGGGTGTCATGATTGTGTCATAACTTGTTTTTTAGAAAGCTCCAAGGGGCAATCCAAAGATTAATGGCATCATTGCATCAATCAGGACCTCAGCTGAAACAAACTTACACCGCAAGAGATACTGGATCTCATGATGCAGCCAGCCTCAGTTACTGACTGTGCTAGAGAAAATTTTAAGCTGCTGGAGCAGATTTGGAAACCAGAAAGGTATTTATGTCTGGGTTGATCTTATTTGTTATGTAACAGTGAGTGAGTTGCTGGTATCTATACTTACAAACAGAAAAATGAAAGTGAGATTGCAATGTAGATTTCTACTACTTTATTCTGGCTATCACAGGTAACAATATCAATGCAGCAGGTGCAGCTAGCATGCATACTTTCATGTGCTAGCAACCAGATTACCTATTCAGGGTCTCTTAGGGCTTACCTATTTTGCTTGCTAGCCACATGCTAAAGCCTTTGAAGCTGTGTCTTCCCTGCTAATAATAGTAAAGTATAATGCTAAGTTAAACTAGCAGAGATGTATCCTTGCACATATCATGGTCATAGCTTAATATTGATGTGGGGACATAAAATTAGTTAACTTAGCTGGATAAAGTTGTTGGTTATCAGTGAAAACAAAACTTCTGAATGTCTTGGGCAAGCCCAGTCATATTCTAAGCATGGTGTCAACCAAAGTTTAAAATTAGTTTCTAAAAACATTGATTTGTTCTAGGTCTCCTGTCATTCTTTCCCCTTATAATTGGAAGTTCAAACTTCTATTACTGACTGTAAATGCCTGGTCATAGAATTTAGAAATGAAAAGTTCACAAGGAACCTTTACAATTTCCTTTTACATGTTACTGGTGAGTAAGATTTTGTATTAACTGCAGCAGAAGTAGTGTCCATTCAATACATTAGATTGTCTGCAAATACTTGGTGGAATATTAATAGGAACATTTTAAAGTCATCCACCGTTTGTTATCCAATCCTTTCCTTATGTCCCTATGTGTACTATATTTACTAGTACTTTTTCTACTCTTTTTTAAATGCTTCAAATTCTATTGATTAATTTAATTTGGTAGCTTGAGAGAGAAAATACTATGCTGCTTCAAGCAATGACTTACCTCTAAAATATGAAATGTTGGTTGGTACCAAGTAGGGCTGTGTAAAATGGCACCAATTCATTTCAACTTCCATTTCGCCATTTTAAAGGGACAGCGTTTCATTTCATCATTTCATTTCATTTCGAAAGCACAGTTTGTTTCGTCAAAAGTGTTTCGCTGTTTTGATGCGATTTGACGTTTCACCCATAGGCTATAATGGGGAATCATTAAAATGTCTATAACTTTGTCATTTCTTGCCTGATTTAGATGAAAATTGTAGGAATGGTAGCCCCTTCTGCGGGCATAAAGCCTGCCAGGTTTCAAGGAGATAGGTGTAGGGGTTTCTGGGAAACTGCGCCTCAAGGTGATGACAGCAAAACTCATATCACTTGCTGGCAGCCGCAGCCTGCTGTCATCCTGTGTGCAGATCCGGGGGCCCGCACCCTGTGAAGGCTGTGGGGCAGTGCCAGACTCTTCCTGGAAGGACGGGCCCCCGGATCTGTGCGCAGGATGACAGGAGGCTGCCGCCTGGGACTGGGAAGACTGCTGTTGCCACTGGCCCCAGGCAGCAGCAGCAACCTCGTCATCCTGCATGCAGATCGGGGGGGCCCACACCCCCAGGAGGGCTGTGGGGCTGTGCCAGACTCCTCTGCTGCCTCCCACTGCCAAGCTCAGCTCTATGGGGCTGTGAAACCTCCAGCTGGCAACTCTGCCAGCCCCATGGAGCACATCCCAGTGTTGGGAGGTGGCAGGAGACCCAGTGGCAGAGCCGCTCAGAACATAGCCCTGGCAAGCACAGCCTGGCAGCAGGAGGCTCTGTAGCCCCATGGAGCTGAGCCTGGCAGCAGGAGGTGGTGGAGAGCCACTCACCGGGGCTGTGCTCAGAGCCAGGGCTGACTCAGGGCAGCTCTGCCACTGGCTCTCCTGCCACCTCCCACCACCAGACTGAGCTCCATAGAGCTGGCAGAGCTGCTCGGAGCGCAGCCCTGGTTCTTCCCCACCTCCCACCACCAAGCTGCT
>NW_017729025.1:139878576-139880860 GCF_001723915.1 Gavialis gangeticus
ATGCTAGTGAGACTATATTATAGAGAGCTGAATATCCTGCCACCTCCCACCACCAGACTGAGCTCCATAGAGCTGGCAGAGCTGCTCGGAGCGCAGCCCTGGTTCTTCCCCACCTCCCACCACCAAGCTGCTTCGAAACTCAAAATGTTTTGAAGCTTTCAAAACTTTTCGAGTGCCCTCATTTCATTTTGAAGCTGTTTCAAAGCCTTTTGTTTCATTTTGATTTAGCTGTTTGGAGCTCGAAACAGGTCAAAACAGCTTCAAAACAAAACACCTGTCAAAATTTTGCACAGCCCTGGTACCAACCACCATTTCTTATGGAAATTCAGCATTACATGAAAAAACAGTTTTTATTTGTTCCCTAGAGTTTTCTACAGTTGTGTTTTACAGTATTAAATCAGTGAGTAAGGGATTGTAGCTATAATATCTATTCATTAGGAGAACTGTTAAATAGAAAAAGAATCTATGCATATCTCAAATATTTGTTTTGATCCTATAAGACAGGCAACAGAATTCAAGCTTTGAAATTGTTTATAAAGTAATCATCATTAATTTGTTCTGTTCAGATTTTAATTATATACCATGTGCCTTCCTGAGAGGACACTACCACAAGTATAGTTGTCAGATGGAAATTAATTTGCTAGTAGATGACCACGTACTTCATGAATTATACATGGCACTTTGTCTCATGGTGACTGTTGCTAAAAGACTCTTTCATCCTCCCTACATTTAAAAAAACCACAATAGTTTTCAAATAAGTCTGATTAGCAGTAAGTAGATGATAAGGTGTTAAGAGTAATTTCTAAAATATTGTCCAAGGCACGTTTCTTAATGACACGTTTTGTTACAATTTTGGGCACATTCCTCTGCTCTTAGTAGTAAGCAGAATCCTGTCTGAATGATGGGCAGGCCATTGCATTCACTTTCAAATACAAAAATGATAGCTGGATTTACATTTTTTCTTTATAAGACTCAGTCTTAGTAAACAAGCCTTAGATTTCAGACATAATTCTGTTATTCAAATGGGAAAAGAGTTTGATAGCTATGCTAATCACTTTTATCTGAGAAAACATAACTAATAGCTTGGTTTACATTTGCCTACATTTATGAGCATAATTTTAGCACATAATTTTATTGCACTATAAAACATAATACTGCATTAGTCCGCTCTTAAAGAAGATACCTTAGAGTGATTTGCACTTAAACCTTCACACTACATTTAAATGACGTATCATTTTAAATTTTTGACCCTTTTGAATGAATAAAAAAATTCTCATGTAACAATCGCATAAGACCATTTCCTGTAGACATAATATTTGCTGAAATTGTTTAAGATATTTATGGCAGATATTCATTGTTGCTAAGGATTGTTTTGAGTCAGTTATTCTTACATATAAATTGGACTGAATGAAGATCATTTTTCTTACATTGCATCAAAAGGATCTCTTAAAATTCTTTATTCCTATATACATTAACAAATTATGTGGAAGAAAAGAGGAGTGATCCACACACACAATCTCTTTCTGCAGAAGGCACATATTCAGTAAAAAAAATTAACTGTGTTTTCAGGGTCGATAGTCCAATGAAACCAAAATGGAAATAATGTTTTATGGTACAAAAAGGATCAATGATTTCTATCCATGGTTTGAAAAGTCTTGGGTATAAACATGGAAAAATGTACTTGAAAGAAATCTAATTGTAGTATAAACACATTTCAGATTTCTTCTTGGAGATGCTGTAGACAATGATATATTAATATACATTTCAATGCAAAAGTACTTTAATGACACATATGAAGTCTTGTGTATTTATGAATTTAACCCAACCATTCCCTTGCAAAAGGAGATTAGATGTGTTTTCCCAATAATGCAGAGAACCCAGATTCCCTTGCTCTAGCTCAGGCTTTGGCAAGGCGAAACCTTCCTTTAAAAAGAATCCCAGTGCACCAAGAGTGCATCTTCTCAGCTTCTTGCCTGTATTTCATGGGTGCATTCTTACATGAAGGGGTGTGTGCTTGCAAGGGCAAAAAAAGTACCAACACAAATGTGTGCTGCTACTTTTTGCCACAACATATGCACTTTGGTGCAGGGCAAAATGACCCATTTGGGAGAAAGTGCCCTTTCCCTGCTCCTCCCAGCTCCCAGCATGCTGGAGGAGCAGGAGCAGAACTAGAGGTGAGGATACACTGTGGCTGGCAGCCAGAGTGTCTCACAAGAGGACTGAGCCTCTGGGTCTGCTGGCGCGCACTCGTGTGGCATGAGCCATGCTGCCTTTTTTTTTTTGG
>NW_017729025.1:139885860-139892481 GCF_001723915.1 Gavialis gangeticus
CCACTGTAATTAAAGCGTTGCAGTGTTTCATATATCAGCATCCCTGTGCTTCAAAATGGTGGGGGGGAGGTTTGTTTTTTTTTGTTACCGCAATTTCCCAGTAGCAAAACTTTGCCCCAACACTGCAAATTTGCAGTAAGGGACACATTTTAATATGCCAGGCATGCGGTTTGTGGTGCTACAAACTCCACATGGCTACACATCAGGATCTGGCCTGTGTGGCTGAAGGAGAGCATGCAAATCACCCTTTGCAGGGTTGGAATCAATTGCATTTAATATAATTGATCTGAACGCTGATTCTGCCCAAGTGCTTTACCTTATTCATAAAAACACAAGGTAAATAATGCTGAGCATGACAGAATGAGGAAGGGGCCTTGGGAGCTTTGAAAAAGAAGAAAACTAAAGAAGTCCTGTTCCCCCACGCCAGGCTAGAATAACCTGAGCTGCTCCAAAAAATAACAGGTACAAATAACCAAGTAGCAGTGTGAACCATGTAACTCCCTAATATTCTTCCTTTCCCTCACTGTACCAGCATAAAGGTTGGGGATATAATATAAGAGCCACTACTTCACAGAGCACTGGTGCTATTGCCTCAGCTCTATTCAAGTGACTTTAAAGCCAGATTATACTGGTAGTGCAGCACAAAGTCAGTACTCCACCCTGGAAAATCTGGCCCTCCATTCACATTTTCTCTGCAATGTAACTATGTTTTCTGTATATAGGTCGGAGTTTCTCCTTACTCATAGTGAAGTAAATCAGGAGTAACTCTAACGAAATCAGTGGAGTTAGATTAATCCAAAGGCAGTGTATAAGGACAAACAGACACTTCAACTGTGCTTGCTCATGATTGTTCATACTCCAACATGAATATTTTTTATGTTTGCTTTCAATTGATCATATGCACTATTTAAAAATAAATTACAGCCTTTCCCTCCCATGATCTTATTCTGGTAGTTGTGTTTTAATGTCCCTATGTACAACAACGTTGTTAAACCTTCTGCAGACATGGCATGCATACCCAAAATACTGTTGCCCAGAAAGAGGTTTCAAAGCTGTTAAACTCCTATAATGGATTCCCCCATAATCCTGCACTGAAAGACTCCCATTAACTACAATAGACTACTGAAAGACTCCCATTAACTACAATAAGCTTCAGAGCAGCCCTGGGTCACTGTTTTTCACCTATAGAAATAAAAGGGATGAATGCATTTTTTGCTGTAGAGGAAGGAGATTTGCTGGCACCAGCTCTTGTCTCTGTTCAAATTCTTGGACACCTTTCCCTTCTTTAACACCATGGAGAATTAAATCACAAAACCACATCATATGGGTGTTGGCCACTTCTGCAAAAAGGCAGGAAATTCAAGACTCTGGCTGACATTCTGGCCTTAGTTCACACAATTGTGTGTGTTGGTGTGGGTGGGATCTGGAGACATAGGGGGAAAATGGGCCTGAAAAATGAACAATTTATCATACTTAAATTTTAACGAATCTGCTTTTGTTAATTTAAGCAGATTCCAAACCAAGTCAATGGATTTGCACCTCTGTATTTGTCATGTCTGAATGTGGGGCAAAATGGTGCTAAAATGTAGTTTGTAATATTTTGGTTTTTCCGGTGTTTTTTAAGTATTTTTTAAGAGAGAAAATTATTCACCAAAATATATCAAGCATCCATAACAAACCAAGATCATCCATAATGTCCTAGAGATCTTCTGTGCTAGAGCACTATTTACATTGTCAAATATCGGTACACTTAGACTTGCTTACATCTGTATTTAGGACTAAGTTTTCCAACCTGATGGTTAGTGTCAGGATTCTAAGTCCATCTTTAGCCCACTAAAGAGAATTGGCTTAAGTTTCAGCAGTGGAACTCCAATTAATATCATCCTCCATGAACATCAGGCTGCTTTTACTTCAGTGCCTAAAACACCATTTAGGTGGCTTAATTTTTTGAGATCTTGGGTTGAAAATTCTGGCTGCAGCATCCAGCCTAGCACTGAAACCAGCGATCATTGAGGGAGCTGCACACCATGCTAAGTGGAGTTTAGAATTGCATGCTATGCCTAACTCAATATTTTAGCCATTCTTTTGCTCAGAATTCCTTACTGATCTTCCTTCTGTATTCATTCTTATTTTTTTTAAAGGACAAAAAAATCTACAATATTTGATAATACATTAATGTCTTTACCTCCACCTACTGCCTTTCAGAAAGTCTGCTATTGACTTCAGTTGTCTTTGGATCAGCTCTTTTAACATCATGTTTAGAGATGATGAGGCTGACCCGAAATGATGTCTTAATAAAATCTGGTTCACAACCATAATGATAAATATACCACAGGACTGTCTAACTGCCAGGCTGCAACATGATTGGATCAGCCTGTACAGCACTGTCTAGCAACACTCCCAAGTGATTCTGTATGTGCTAGCTCCAGAAGTGAAAGCAGCATATAGCCGTGTTTGTGTGGCACTGCAGCCAACCTAATGAGCTCTGCTGAGAAGCAGAAGTATTTAATCCAGGAACAGAATTTGGGTGCTTGATGCTGGTTGCTTCTGAGCATGCACGTAAGTCTAAGCTGAAGTGCAAAGGGACCTTTTGCGGCTTAAATCATTAAGCACCTACGTATTTTTGTAGGCACTAGAGTGCAAACAATCTGGATTGCTTCTTGTCACTTTTTATAACCTAAATTTGACCTAAAATCATTTTAGGTACCATCAAGAACAATTTGGATTGAGCCATAAATGGCTTGACCAAAGTGACATGGCAAGTTCATGACAGATTGAGGAACAGAGACACGAACCAAAATAAGTCTTCCAAACTCCCTGTCCTCTGCACGCTCTACAAGATTATCATTTGTCGTTCTTGTCTACTTAAGTCATCTTTTTCATCTCAAAGCAGTTTCTTTCTTTTTCTCTTTTTTGTTACATTCTTATAACTTAAAGAGAGTGATGGTCTTCAAAATTATTTAAAAAAAAATAATTCCCCATCTCTATCATTATTACATGGACTTAACTGTGTGACTGACATAAGCTCCTAATACTCTGCTGTTTTAAAATGGAAAAAACTTTTGAACATTGCAGCATGATATAGGTTCAATCAGAAGCGGTTGTAGGATTTCACAAATGTGATACAGAAGCAGTGACCAGGGCTGCAAGAGTGGTTGCACCCCTTACTCCCATTCTCTTCCCCCAAAACCAGGCAGGCAGACCATGCCACAGGAGCAGCAGTTATGGACTTTTTAAATCCCCACAAACAGGTAAGAACTCCCCTCTCTCTCCTCTCTGCTCAGCCACATCTCCTTTCCTCTCCTTCCCCCACCTCACCCATCTGCCACTGCCACTCTCACTGTCTCCATTGTCCAGAGGTCAGGGGAGCTCCAGGGCCACTCCAGCTGAACTGCAAGGGGTATGGACTCAGCATGGGACAGTGGCAGCAATGGAAGAGGTAGGTAGGCAGGTTACCCATGCTCACCAGGCTGCTGGGGAGCACCCAGGGCACCACGCAACCTGGCTGAAGCAGGACAGGAGTTCCCCTCTCCCCCCATGACAGCACAGATAGTGACAGTAGCAGGCAGGGGAGGGGGAAGAAAGGAGCAGGAATGGAAGGGGAAATGCCTATGAGTATTAATGGAAAAAGGGAAATTTTAACTTAGCCAGGGCCTTAAAAAGTTCCCAACTGCTGCTCATGTCACAAGGTCAGAAAGGGGGGAGGGGGGGATGAGTGGCAGTGGCCTCAACCACTGCACACCCTTTGAATATGCCCCCGGTCACAACAGTATTCAACTAGGTAGCTGTTCAGGTAGCAATTACTAGTTCATTCATTTTTATAAGAATTAGTTCAATGTCCATATGATGAAGCTTCCAGTCAGGGAAAAGTGAGTAGCAACTGGAGCATAATAAGAAAGTAAGAAAAGTAAAGTAGAGGAAAAGGAAATTGGGGAGGCCACTTTGTCCATGACAGGCCATCTAATTATTTCCTAAATGGAAAAAATTCTTTGTCTTACCTGGTTGGTTAGTCTGCACATTCGACATGAAAAATGCTTCCTGACATCTGTTCTGAATTTTCATTTCATTTCAGTGTGTGTTGCTTTGTCCTATCATTTCTGCTAGCCTGAAAACAACAGCCCAAAATGACAGGCTCTAAACCAATTAAATATTGAATGTTCTTATTGTTTTCAGAGAAAAGGCTTCAATAGCACACTATTTCATCTACCTTGGTAAAGTGGTGGTTTCTAATTGCCAACAGATCAGAAAGTTCAGTACCACAGGACAGACACACTCAGATTTTTCTAAATAAGGCGCTACATTTTGGAAGACATGAAAACAGGGAAATTTCAACTTCCAGAGTAAAAACTGGACTCATTGGCAAGGTCAGTTATTTTTCCTCTGTCTTTTGAGAAAACAAGTTAATTCTAAGGTGGGTTTTACTTATTTGGGTCTTGGTCTTTCGTTTCTAATGGCTCCAGTGTTATCATTCCTCTTGTGGGAGTGAGACAGTGAAAGAGTGAGATTCCATAGGCTGACTGATTGAATCAGCCAGCACCTAGGAAGAGAGAGCACCTAACGAGTACATGGAGAATTCCTAGTATTATAACTAGGTGGGCCTTTAAATACTGGCCACTTTTGTGGCAAGAAAGCTAGGTTGGCAGTCTCCAATCTGTCTGTTCTGATGACCAGAATAGACCTGATCAGACAAAAAATACACCATAAAGAGAGTGAGGCTCAGATGTCTAGATTATCTGCCCAAATAGAAAAGGTAGTCAGACATGGGCAGTTCAACAGACCAGGTTACCAGAGACTAGACTTAGATCAGCAAGATCTCTTATTAAACCAAGGCTGGGACTCAGGTCAGCTGGCTAAAGCACATCATCAGAAACTGAGCCCTAGTCTGTATTTGATGAGGTATTCTTTTGTTCTGAGCTTGAGCTACGTATTCACCTTTGAGAAATGTGGGAGTTCAGCTCAGCAGATGTATTTGTTTTGTTTTTATAACAAGTTAAATAAACTTAACATGAGAGATGATGACTAGTATCAGTTTCAAATGTCTTGAAATCACTTACTTGGTTACAAGCTACTCATTAAAACTTTTTTTTACCATTCTCTGATGTGAAATAAGCATATAAAACATATGCTACTTACTAATCTCCCTAGCCAAATCCATATAAGTATCTTTAGGCCTGATTTAATGAAAAATAAGTTTCACACACAGTATATAAATTAAATCGTACCCAGTAGCTCATAGCATCATTATTTTGCTTCCCACAAATGAAATATGGGTTATTGGGAAGGTCTTTTTTAATCCTCTCTAAGAAAATTGATGTTATGTTTGTAACTGGTATTTGCATCTTACTGGTTAACAATAGTCATCATTGTACTGCTGTGCTGCATTTAGAAGCAAGTAAAAGTATCTCTGGGACTAGGTTCACATTTCCCCTTTCATTATTCACTTGCCTTCTCTCCAGCTGGAAATCTTTCGGCCCCAATCCTGCAATGAGATCTGTGCGGGCCGATCTGTATGCCCACAGAGGGCCCCTCTAACATCATTGAGGGTGAGGTAGACACGAATACCTGCCAACATGGAGCTCATTGAAGGATGGAGGCTTTAACTGGGTCTTTTACTTTTCTAAGAATGTTCTCTTTGACAGTCTAGTAGTAAAGCTTGATCGTTTTCAATTGCTTCAACTCCAAGTTTGGGTAAAATGAATTTAATCTTAAATTTCAGGTATAAGATGATCACTGCAAAAAGAAATCCTCCATGTACCCTTTCGTGTACAATATTGCATAATTGGCAAGAAGCTCCAGCTCTAACCGTCAGTGGAAATTATTGCACTGACTTCACATATTTGCCATACCTGAAGGCAGAACACCTTAGCCAAGGAGCTGATGGCCAGCATCTAATAGATTTAAATCTGTATTCCTTGTAAATATGTTGAAAAATAAAACTAAAGTAATTTTAAGGGGAAACATTTTAAGGGATCCTCTGACAAGACTTTTAGCAGCCAAGACCAGCCAGTGTCATAGAATCTGAGAGTTGTAAGAGACCTCAAGTGTTGTCTTAGAAAATGATATTTAAAGGTATGCTTTTTTGGAATTGGTTTATAGGTATATTTTTATGCATTACAATGGTTCAGGATGGGCAGCAGGGGTTAGGTGATTTCTAAGAAGCCTGGGTTTCACACACAGTTTCACACAGCCCTGGAAGCAGACAGGCCGCCTAACACAACAAGGCCAATGGATAAAGAATTCTTTCCCCTGGGAAAGAAGGGGACATGTACCATACTCCACAACACAAGATAAAGGTGGCACCAGCTAACAAGGCCCCAGAGCAGGAGGGCCTAAGTCCCAGTTTTGGGGAAACAAACTAAATTAGGAGAAGGCCTGGAAAGACCAAATTAGTATGTGTGCATGTGATGACTTACATGGATGTATAGCAACAACACAGAGAGACCAACCAGTGACAGCCACAGATCAAGAATCAATCAGGAGTCATCAGGAGGGAAGGAGAATACAAAAGCAGAGACTTGAGAGTAACAAAGCGTCCTCTGCCCGTGTCTCTCTTTCTCCTTCTCCCTCACCTCCTCCCCAAGAGGGTCCTTGAGAGAGGTCCCCATCCCCCTCACCCAGGAG
>NW_017729025.1:139897481-139902604 GCF_001723915.1 Gavialis gangeticus
TCTCTCTTTCTCCTTCTCCCTCACCTCCTCCCCAAGAGGGTCCTTGAGAGAGGTCCCCATCCCCCTCACCCAGGAGGGTCCCTGAGGCCACCTTGGACAGCGGGCACACCACCAGCCCATCTCATCCACCCCACTAGAGTGGGGTGTGGACCTCAGCATCCCACCTCCAGGCTGCTAACATACTGACATCTGACACCTAAGAGAGAGCCTCAGAGTAAAGACTGCATCATGGCCAGATGTACTTTGATGACAGCCCTAGAATTTGGCAGATATATAGAATTGCTTGATAGTTTATATTGATTCTTTTCTGTTATCATTATGTATCAATAAATTTGCCTATTATCGAATTGAAAGGTCGTCGTTGGTCTGAGGGTGGGTCCCTGGAACAAGGCATCTGGGTCCTAAATCCAAAGCCAACATCAAGGATCCTCTAGTCCAGGGGGCACTCAATCTCAAACTGGCCCACAGGTCATATTCCCCACTTTGCAGAAGCTTGTGGACCTATTCTGATTGCTGTGGAGTTTACTTACAGTGCCACATGAACTGCCAGAAATCTGCTTCTTGCCACTGCATTCAGAGCCACTGCTCAAGGGGGAGGTGTTGGCATTCCTAGCAGCCAGGAGGCTAATAGGGCTGTGCAAAATTTCACCCAGTGTTTCATTTTGAAGCTGTTTTGATGTGTTTCAGGCTCAAAACAGCAAAATCAAAATGAAACAAAAGCCTTCAAAACAGCTTTGAAACAAAGCAAGGGCACTCAAAACATTTCAAATTTTCAAAATGTTTCAGGTTTCAAAGCCAGGCTTACTTGGCTTCAGCGCCAGTCCCAGCCGGCAGGAGCAGCCTCCTGTCATCCAGCAGGCAGATTGGGGGCTCACACGCACCCCCAGGAGGGCTGCAGGGGCTGTGCCAGACTCCTCCCAGGGATTCAGGCCCCTGATCTGCCTGCCAGATGACAGGAGGCTGGTGCTGCCAGCTGGGGCCAGCAGCAGCACCGATCTTCCTGGCACTGGGTTCCAGATAGCCTATGGGTGAAACGTTGAAACAGCACCAAAACAGCAAAATGGTTTTGACAAAATGAAATGGAAGAGTGCTTTTGAAATGAAACAAAACTCAAAATGAATCACTGTGCCATCAAAATGGAAGTCAAAGTGAAACAGTGCTGTTTTGCACAGCCCTAGAGGCTAACATGGATTTGTATCCCTTTAGCAGCCTCACACTACTGGGGGGGGGGGGTGTCAATGTGTTCCCTGCTCTAGCTGCCACCACAAAGAGGTGACTTCTGCCTACTGGCCTTGCATATGGACCCCCCATACTGACACTGGGAGAAGATGACAGGACAGGTGGCCCAGCTCTATGAGCTGTATTTTGCCCACAGGCCACATTCTGCTGTAGTCCAAACCCTGCATGAATGCCATCCCAGGGTGAGAACACACATAACAATTGAACCATTGGGACTGGGTCCCAATTCTTGTGGGACAGGATGCAGACATGCACAATAACTGGACACCTTCAAAACATCACTGATTGCGAACTGGTTTACAATTGTGTGAATTGTTGTGGCTCCAGCGTCTTGGGATGAGAGTGCTTTCACTCATACTTTAGAAGTCCTAGGGGGTGGGTGACCTGTGGCTGGGGGCGTTTTCACTTCTGCTTTCCCTCCTTTCCCAAACACGAGTTCAGTAAACTTCAGTATCCTGAATTAACCAAAGGCTGCAATGTGCTTGCCTGACTGGAGGTAAGGGAGAGTGCTTGGATACATGTTTTTGGTCCCCGGGGGCTGGGAAGGCATGATGGGGGTGTGCAGTTGAGTAGGGAGTGAGGATACAGATAACTGTTAGAAAGATAGCTTTTACTGAACATGCAGTACAGAGAAGCTCAGTGATAAAAAAAAAAAAAAAGAAGTGCCAACAAAAAGGGAAAGGAAACAGTAGAATTCTGGCTGAGAATTATAAATGCCAGCTGCAGTATCTGGGCAGGGAGGAGGGGAGGGTGAAGAACAGTGCATTGTAGGATACCTGGATGACAGATCAGACTCACATCATAGGATGATTAGCATCCTCATATAACACAGTAAACCATTCCCAAATAGTACTTGATTTTCCAGGTACACTTATGAACCATTATACACAGTTCTAAACAAGTTTAACAGAATTGTATGGTGGTCCACTTCAGGTTTGTTCCATTTTTAAACCACTGTGTGTCCACGACCTCAACAAGTGCTTATTTTGAAAATCCTCAGTGAAGGAGATTCCAGAACTTCCCTGGGCAGCTTCTTCCAGAGTCCTACTGATCTTAAAGTTAGGAATTATTTTCTGAAATATAATATAAATCTGTTTCAACACAGTTAAAACATGTTGCTTCAGTCCTGCCCTTAGCAGCAAAATAGAACACGTGTTCTCCTTTTTCTTTATGGCAACCTTTCAAATATTTGCAAACTACTATCTTGTCCTTCCCTTAATCTCTCTCTTTTTCTCCAAACTAAATATACCTAGTTCTCCCGACCTTTCTGCATATGGCTTGCCTTGCAACCCTTTATTATCTTTGTTGCTCACTTCTGGATCATCTCCAGTTTCATTGATGAAGAGTAAAGTGACATGCAGAGATCTACTCAGCTGACTTTCATCAGTTGAAAGAGAACAACATGTATATGATTCAATGTACACTATATGATATATATGACCTGATGAGAAATGCCCTGCATTCAAAAGCTTGTCTAACTCTGTTGCATCTATGAAGTTAGTCCAACAAAAGAAACACCCTAAGAAATCCTTGTCTCTTGCGTGTTGACTTTGCCTAGATTGCCCAAACCGAGATGATGCCAGTGAGGTTCACTGACTCCTAGATTTTAAATCAGGGATTGTTTAGCAGGAAGTGTTGATACTGTCAAGCTGAGTAAGTAAGCAGAGTGAAAAACTGAGAGCTTGGGGCTGTCCCTAAGTAGATTTTAAATTAACACCCTATTTATGGCTTAGCTCCAAAGCCCATTGGAGTCAATGGGAGACTTTCCATTGACTACATTAGGCCTTGGTTCAGGCCCTATAAAATTAAGTAATTATTATGCTTATTCTAGTTTTTAAAAGGAAATATTCTTCCATTTGTGTTCACCATGTCATTTTTTTCTTAGAATGGTTCATTCAGGAAGGACCAATTTTTCCTGAAGAGGGAAGGCTAGGGGAAACAATTTCATTGATTGCAAAACCCACCAACTGTTTGGTGCATGCTACACTTTTGTCATGAATTTACACATTTTTAGAGTAAAGTCCCCAGGGAACAGGGATAAAAGGTGTCTAAGTTGCTGCTGAGTTGAGGCCTTAGTCATAAAAGTAATACTGTGAAAAATCTAGTTTGTAGGTAACAATGAAAAGTTAATGCAAATGGTCATTGACTTCATTATAAAAATCTTTGGCAACAACTTTTCCAGACGCACGTTAAGCCTTAAGAGAGAAATGTTTCAGCACAGAACTACTTAATCATTTATATGAATGAAAATGAGTGCAAACAGATTGTTGAGATGGCTTTAAGATCACCTCTTTTTTCTTGTATGGAATACCCACTATAATTACATTTTGCCTGTCAGTTCATAAATTTTGCTTATTGCAAAATGGGCATTATTGATTGCTTTTTAAAAGTACTAAAACTAAGCTCAGAGCAGTAGATCTCTCAGCAAATTCAAAACATACTATCTTCAGAACTAATCACTGGCAAAGGGTTTTTGGAAAAAATATCCAAGTTTATTGTAAGCCCAGTGCAAAAAATTGAAGTTACCATGAGTTTTAGTTTAGTAACTTGGCTTCAAGTTTAGCATGTTTTAAGCCACAATGAAAAAAGATAAACTTATTTGGCAAAGCTAGACACTTTTAAAGCCAACATCCTGTAATTGTTTCCTCATTTGGCCTGGCATCTTAAACAAAGATGTAAAACAATCCTATGACAAAACACTACGATTTTCAGCAAAAAAAAGAGAAAAAGAGGAACACAAGAAAAAAATAAAGGAAAGATATTTATCTAAATTGTCCTAAATATGTTTTCTAACTGAGGTAGAGCTACTCTCTGTTCTGTTCTTTTTTTAGGTAGAACTCAGTAAAAACAAAACAAAAAATCAGAGAAACTCCCTACTCTTGTGGTGAAAGCCTGAATGTTAAAATTGCTTGGTTTGAATTACAGAGCGAGTGGCAGACACTCTAATATAGTCAAGCCTGGCAGAACAGAATAGCCAAAGTAGATGGCAGGCAGCATGTAAGGACTCAGCCTCTTTGAGATCAGTTGATTAAATAGTGCCAGCAGTGATTAAAACACACTGGGAATATCCTTATTTAGTACTGGTAAGAAATAAAAGTGATCAGAAAGGATTTAGAGCTGGCATTCTCATTAAACTAAGGACAGAGGCTGACATCGCCAAATAGTCAATCTTTGCTAAGTAGTTATGGGGGCAAAGGGAGTCTGAAAATAGAAAAAAAAATAACAGGCTTGCTGCTGGATTAAAACTAAACAATACTGCAGTGCACTCAAACTTTAACTTCTTTCTGTGCTGTTTTGTTGCCAATTTTGAACTAAAACTGAAAGAAAACATGAGGTAGCTACTGATCTGGCTAGGAAACAATGCCCCATTCAAAGTTAGTATCTGTTCTTAATATCAAGACCCAAAATTAACTATCCACCAGTAGAGTAAAAAAGCATTTATGTCAATGTCAAGCCAGGAAAGCAATTATGTATTAACCTAAGACGTTAACAAAATGGAATACATAAAAATATTTTTAAAGTGGAAATAATTTAAGAACCTTCTAAATATCTTAACAGTGCTCTTGGCTACACTTGGATTTAGGAAGCAATATTTTAAGCATAGCAGTGGATTTTTTTTCAGCTTGAAATCCAAAGACAGGGCTGTATTACATCAAGAAATGACAACAGCACACTTAATACCACTGTGGAAGTAGCGAATGCAAATCCTGCAGTGTTCAGAAAGAGGCCAGATAAAGCTATGATTAAACAGGTATGATTAAGCCAGCTGTATTCAGAGAACTTATTGTATTCACTTAGCCACAGACATGGGGGTCACAGATCTGGATTTTTGTCAGAGAAGGCAAGAAATACCTTAGCCACTAAGATTTAGAGACAGCAAGATA
>NW_017729025.1:139902800-139919424 GCF_001723915.1 Gavialis gangeticus
CCACTAAGATTTAGAGACAGCAAGATACATTCTTTGCAATTACTTGTGAAACGCATTAGACTTCAGTGCAACTGTGATTGTAATTACAGAAGCAAGATGGCCCCCTGATCAAAGTGTCTTCATAGCATCAGCCAGGAAAAACAGGGTATCAAGACAGACTGTGGCTCATATTGGCCCCTTTGCACCATACTGGGCCTGTCTACATGAGATGCTACTGCACAGTAGCAATGAGCTACTGTGCAATAGCTCGTTTCTGCTGCCCAGTAGTGTTGGCAGTTACTAACTGTGATGTGACGCTACTGCACAGTGTGGCGTCAGAAAAAAAACATGCAGGAAAGGTACTGTACAGTAACGCCAGTTACTGTGCACTACTTTATGCAAGTACTAAATGGCTGTGCAGTTGTTACTGCTACTGCTCATGTAGATACAGCCAGTGGCACTTCTTCAGAGCTATAAAGCTACCTTACTAAGACATCTGAAAATTTTATAATAATATTAAACAATGGTGTTATGCAAATCACACTTCAATAAGCTCTTTGTTTGGTTGTGTATTAGAAAATAATTTGTAAGCAATTAATTGCCCTGATTAGAAGTACCTTTTTGGGAAACATGATATACCGGATGGAGCCTTGCAACAGAGACCTAGGGGTTTTTTTCTGCTTTGCTACTGATTCTGTGCATGTCCTTTACAAGTCATTTCCCTTGACTTCCTCAGCTCTATCATCTATAAAAGGGGGATAATGATACATTTATTTTCCTTTGTAAAGGTCTATGAGATTGACACAAGAAATGTAAGTACTCTTACTAACTGGGCACATCAACACATTCATTAATCAGCATTACTGTGCATTAGCACAGATGAACCCTTTCTTCCTTTTTGTGGTGCTTAATCTGGATTGGACTAAAGCTACTGCGCATGAATGCATTAGCATAGTTTTTGCCAGCCGTGCTAATGAGCAGTAGAATTAATCCAGTCAGCATTAAGCATCTTGTGTAGATGTGCCTACAGATTACAAATCAATTATGAAGCCAGTCATTTAAAAATCTGATGACTGCTTCATAGTAACTCCAGCCACCACAGCTATGGACAATCCCATTGTCATGGCGTGAGATCCTCAGGGGTGACCGTGATGTCCCTGGTGGCTCCTTGACTATTCAAGCTGTGCCCTGAAGGTGCTCTCTTATCTTGCCTGCCATATCTTTGCTGGAAAAATAACTTGGGAGGCTGCCCATGGACCTTCACTTAGTCCCAGTCCACTGAACCTTACTCAAGCTCACTGAACTGCAGCCCCTCTCTTCAATACAGTGATGCCCAGGGCACCTCAGGCCTTGGGGGCCCATTGCATGACTCCAAACTTCCCTTTACCACACCCCATGCCTCACAGGTTGTTGAGCATACTGTTGTTATGCTCTCTGTTGGGGCCTTGGCCTCCTCGGCCCACACCCCTTTGATATAGCTAGGCCTTCTAACATAGACCCACTGTGTTGGGCCCAGCTTTGAGGCACTAGCCCACAATCTCCTCTTATCACCAGGCCCTTGGCTCTTGTCTATGGCACCCCTCTGGTGCTGGGCTCTCCGGTCCTTTACAGCTTGTTCCCTTCTGGTGCTGGGGCGCTATACAATAGTGTACCCCAATGAGGCCTCCTCCTCCCCTATTAGCCTCATCCCAGTCTACTGGTTCAAACATTAGCACAAACCTAAGCCCCTGGGCTACAACATAACATTAACAGTAAAGGCAGCACTCTTCCCCTTTAAAGCGCAAACTCCCACCCTTAGAATACCATACCCCTCAGGTCTGGGAAACTTGTGAGCCCCTAGAGTCTGCCACCAGATGCACTGATCAGATCTCTTATGCAGGAACAACTTCTCCTGCCAATTGCCAAAGAGCAATTCCTGCAGCTCTTGGAGCTATACTAATTAAAGTGCCCCCACATGACTCCCAGAGCACATGTATAAACTCTCCTAATGACAGCACTGGGAAAATAATAAGAGTTCGAAAAAGAAATGACATTTTTTAATGCCATACCTTAGAAACTGAACAGGCCTCTCCTCAGTACCTCATATTGCTGCAGACCATAGGCAACTTTTCTATTTTATGCATCTTAAAATATAAAAAGAAGCATAGGCTAACTAAGGCTTAAGAGACCTGGGTTCCTTTCCAGTTCTGCCAGTGGCCTGCTAGCTGACCTTCAGGAAGTCAGCTTACTTCCTATATCTCAGCTTCCCAAAAACAGGGATGATGATAGTGGCTCATAAAGTGCTTTAAGATATACTGCTGAGCTAGGTATTTACAGTTGCAGTATAATGTGGATAAAGCTTTATTATTTAAACCACTCTGACTTGCCCAAGAATTTCAGTCACATCAGCACCCATGGTCATAAATAATATACATAGAGATGCCTTGTTTTCCAAAATAGGTTCCATGTGTATATAGATGCCACAATACAAGAACTATTAAGTTGTGTTCAAACATCTACATGTCTGAAAGTGACAAGAATTGTGTCTCCATGAGTGAGCCAAACAGAATGACTTGATTAAGAGTTCAGACACGAGCATCTTTTTGGATTGCTTTGCTCTGTTATTTGGGCATCTCAGTAATGAATGAGGTTAAGTCAATAGAAAAAAATAGGTGCACCTTTGGCCTAACCCAGGCCTTTGCAAAACTAGCTGTAAAGATAAAGTTATCATAATGTATGGGAGCACAGCTGGGCTACAAGCTAGATAATAAATGGATTTAGACATGATCCAGTGCAAGAGTTCTGACCCAAGCTTCAGTGGGAGAAGGTTTTCTTTCCCACCTTCCCGACCACTAACTTTACTTAATCCATTTATTGAATTTCATAGATTTATAGACATTAGGGCTGGAAGGGACCTTGAAGATCATCAAGTCCAGCCCCCTGCCCCTGGGGCAGGAAGTCAGCTAGGGTCAAAGGATCCCAGCAAGATAAACATCCAAACGTTTCTTGAAAGAGTCCAGAGTAGGTGCCTGCACCACTTCTGGAGGAAGTCTATTCCAGGTGTTGGGGGCTCGGACAATAAAGCATCCTTACGTCCAGCCTAAAATGGTCACGGAAGAGTTTATGACCATTGGTCCTTGTTATCCCTTGGGGTGCTCTGGTGAACAGACGTTCCCCCAGATCCTGATGCACACACCTTAAATATTTATAGGCAGCCACCAGGTGCCCCCTGAGCCTGCACTTTTCCAAGCTGAAGAGTCCTCCCATGGCTCTCAGCCTCTCTTCATAAGGCCTAGTCTCTTGCCTTTTGATCATGTGCATGGATCTCCTCTGGACTCTCTCAAGCTTCTCACCATCTTTCTTAAATTGTGGAGCCCAGAATTGGATGCAGTACTCCAGCTGCAGCTTCACCAAGGCCAAGTACAGCAGGAGGATTACATCCTGGGATTTACTTGAGAAGCATCTATGGATGCAAGCCAGAGTTTGGTTTGCTTTACCAGCTGCAACATCACATTGGTGGCTTATGTTCATCTTGTGTTCAATCATGACCCCCAAGTCTCTTTCAGCAGTGCTATAAGCATGCTGCGGGTTTTTTTCCCCCGAGGTGGAGTACCTTGCATTTTTCAGTATTGAACATCATCAGGTTTATATCCACCCACTTACTAAGCTTATGCAAGTCAGCCTGGATCACTAGTCTATCCTCAGGTATGGATGCTACGCCCCAAAGTTTAGTGTCGTCAGCGAACTTAGCCAGTGCGCTTCTGACACCAATGTCCACATCGTTGATAAAGATGTTGAAGAGAACCGATCCAAGGACAGAGCCTTGGAAGACACCACTGGTCATGGAATGCCATAATGATTCACATCTATCAACTACTACTCTCTGGGTCCAACCTCGGAGCCAATTTCCCAGCCATCGGACTGTGGTGTAGCCGAGGCCACATTTGGCCAATTTTTGCATAAGGAGATCATGGGACACCAGACCAAAGGCTTTTTTAAAGTCCAGATATATGATGCCAATCTCTTCTCCCTTGTCCAGGTGATATGTCACCTGGTCATAGAAGGAGATGAGATTGGTCAAGCAAGACCTACCCACAACAAACCCATGCTGGCTGTCCCTCAGGATGTTGCCATCAGCCATTCTCTTATTTGCCTCCCTTTTATTTTAGCAATTAAACCAATGTAGACTCCTCCAGCTGAAACTGCAGAGACGTTAGAAATATATGTTTTCAAAATAGTGCTCAGAACGTACCTTTACCTTCATCCAAATCACAATGAACTCATCCATGTTCACAGCTGTGATCTTGTTCTTTTTGGCCACTGGTGATGCATTATATCTGGCTAGTTTTAATACATTTTTATATGCCTTGCATTAGCAGGGCAGAGTAAAATGTTTGAGACTATTTACAATATTAGAAAGTCTAGTCTTTTACTTATTGACACAGATTACAACCAAGGCTCCCTAGTAAGCTCTGTCTGCTTCTGGCCTGTTTTGGTAGCACAAAACAACCACAAACCTGTATTGACCAGGTAGCTTTCTTTTAGCCATCCAGGATGATTCAAAGAGCCAGAGAATGCTTGCATATCTGACCCACATTATTAAATGAACTGTTCTGGACTCACAAAAAGGGCAGATGCAGTACAGGTTTCTTTCAGCCCCACAGGATTGGAAGGGTCCTCTTTAAGCAAAGAGTCCCATACTCTGCCAGCAGAGACAACCATGTCACATCACCCGTTTCATAAAGTTATCATGCTCCATATTTAAATTTATTAAATTTTTGGATCCCCATTATCCCTTCAAAAAGACTATACCAGAACCTCACTCTTCTAATGGTTAGAAGCCTCCTTCTAATTTCCAGCCCAGCTTTTATTCATAAGCAACGCATCCACATTTGTCAATGACTTTGACTATAAGGCATTTAACTGGCCTGACTACAGATAACACAGTATAGTTCACTGGTTCCAATTTTTTTCTAAGCATGGCTATATCCAAGTCATTTTGACCCGCCCACAGCTACCACACTGTACAACAATGCCTGAATCAGTACATTCTAGAAGACTCTAGCCAAAGGCACTAATATATCTTTGAAAAGTTTTACACAGATTTGGATAGTAACACAGGCATATCCAGTTAAACAAATATAACTGGGCAGTCCTCCCTATCTACACCATAGATGAACCACGTTAGAACCAATCTAGTAGTTGAATTGCAATTCTGCTCATAAATTGGCTCAAAACAGAGTATGGTCACATGGTTCAGTCCATAATACTCAGGTGACACAAAGTTACATTTTGCTTTGTACATGGAACCCATGTTCTTGCTTTCAGCTACACTTTGAAAATTCCACTTGGTTTGTCCCAACCACATTGAAAGATCCAAAAACAGGATTTTACAATTTTCTTTACTACCATTAGTAAAGTAAACCCACAACACCATAGATTGTATGTAAAAGCAATATTTACCACTCTGGTTACAAGCTGGATGAAATTGGTCCTCCCTGGTTAATTTACTGGACTCTCAAGGGAAAAGGTATCTGAAGAAAAGAATACATAGCCACATTAATTGTACATTAGTGACTTTATCCAACTATGTACAATCACAGAGCTGTAAAGAAATCAAATGCTGAAAAAAGTTTTTCTTTCAAAGAGAAAAAGATCCATCTCTTTTCTCTTTTGATTAGCTGAGCAATTAAATAGTCTATTCTTACTAAGAGCCTAGTTGATGAGATCAAAATCTAGGCATCAAGCTCAGAATAAGCAGCGAGAAGTGTGCAGGAAGTTATGAAAGACTGTGAGTTTTTATCAGGGAGATTTGAAGTAAGAAGTCAGAGATGGAAATCCTGCTATCCAAAAAGGTAGAGTTAAAACTAGAAGACTGATAGCAATATACCATTCCAGGAAGAGAGCATGATGTGGTCAAGCTGTCTAACAAGGCTTGTATGTTTTCCCATGAAACAGGATGGAATGCCAATGAATGATGTTGTTTGTCAAAAAATATATGCTAGCTGCAGCATAGAACTAAAAATTAAGTAACCTGGCAAAACAGAGACTCAATTTGGCAGCTCTGGCAACTTCACTGCCAAATGGTGAAACAGACATTCAAAAAAGACTTAAAAGAAAACATATGTCCCTGGAGATTATGCAACTTTGGCAAAAATGCTCTAAAGGGCCAGGGGCCATTCTGTTGGGAGCTCATGTCCAAATGAAAAGGAATCACTCTTCCACACAAAAACAGAATCCATCACCCATTTTGGAAAGTGGCATTTTGTTATTTCAAGGCTCTAGGTTCCTATAAAACTGGGAGAAAATCATTTGTGCTGCAGTTCAGAGGTCCAGATAAGCTCTGCATAGCACAGGACCTGGAAGTGACAGTACATATTAGGGGTGTACGAAATGAGCCCTATTCGATTCAGATTCAGCCCAAATCAGAACAGCGATTCAATTAATTGATTCAGATCACTGTCCCCGATTCAATTTGGCCGAATCCAAATCTGTAGATTTGATGCTGATTCAGAGAATCAGCTATTTGGCTATAGACACAGCTTTAAATGTTTTTTCTACATACCTCAAGGTACCACCACAGCTCGTGATTGCTGCAATGCTGGGGTGCATGGAGCATCCCACAGGAGTGTGGTGGTGGGGGCCTTCACATGTTTGGCAAACCTGGAAATGGACCAGAAGTACTTCTGGTCCCAGAGCCAGGAGGTGTGGGGGGGCCCCCTCCTACTCCCCCGTGGACCTAGAAGTGGACCGAAAGAGCTTCTGGTCCACTTCCAGATCTGCTGTCAAGCACACTGGGGAGCCCCCCACACTGTTGTGGGACACTCCATGCACCCCAGCATCGCAGCATTCACAAGCCGCCTGGTACTTAGAGGTATGTAGAAAAAACATTTAAAGATGTGTCTATGTCCAAATTGACGAAGCTTTCCAAGTCTCTCTAAATCAATTCGGAGGGTTCTGATTCAAGCCAAATCTCTCCCGAATCAAGTCAGGGACCAAAGCTTCGCACAGCCCTACTAAAGATGTTTTTATGCCAGTACTTGAAGCACCAAAAACCTGTTCCCATACATTCAAAGCACTATAGAGATGAGCTGATAGGTGCCAATAATGTCTCTGAAAGGTGTTATCAGTCCCATTTCATGGATGGAGAAACCAAGAGCCTTGTTATATGTTACACTTTAAGGTGCACAAATGGTGATCTGTGTTATTTCTAGTTCAAGTTTGAAGCAGTCACACCTTAAAGCTAAAAATCTTCTCTGGCTGCCCCCCTCTGCCACTCCCTCCCACACAGCTGTGACCTGTCACTAAAGAACTAGAGAGCAGGGGCCTGACTAGGACCTACAGCTATGAGTTGCCACTACAGAGCTGGTAAACCAAGACAGGCTTCTATCCCTGCTCTAGGTGACAGTGTATGAGAGATGGGTTGGGAGGAGGGTAGAAACATGAAGCTGGGAGGCGGAGAGTTAATGGGATGGGGGGGATTAAACAGAAGGTGGAAAGGAAATGGAGGTGGGAGAAGGGTGGTGAAATGAAGGAAGCTGGCCAAGGAAGGATAAAATAAAAAGTAGTAAAAAACAATTGTAACAAGAAATAAAGAGGAAGTAAATTTAAGAAGGTCTTATGTTTTAATAAATTGGGATTTGGGATCGGGGCGGGGTGGAGAGTGCTAATCATGCTTCCAGGGTGGCTGGAAGGTGGGAGCAGTGAAGGAAGGCACTTCTGGGGGAGCTACTGCCCCTGCCTGAGGAAGGGATCCCAGTTCATTAGAACCTGATCCAGTCCCTACCTTGTTACCCTCCAACCGCTCCCTTGAGCATACTCCTGGACCCAATACAGGCCCTGCAACCTGGCTAGCTGTCATGTGCTCTGCAGGCTGTTTGCATGGGCTTGCACCCAGGGGCAAGGGGTGGGGTTTGGTTTGGTGCTGTTGCCCATCCCCCTGGGCAATAGAATTCTGGGGATGGAAAGTTTATCTGCACATATCAGGGGGGGTGTGAACAGAGACACTGCATCCTAGGGGATTACAAATTGGGCTGCTCATGTAACACAAGGTGGGTAACATGGGTCAGAGATAAACTTAAATTTAGTTTATCTAGTTTTGCTTAAAATTAGTTTCAGGTATTAATGTGTGGACAATCCAGGGGTTAAGAGTTCCAGGAGCCACCTAAAATGAATGTGCAACAAGCCCCTGAGACCAAAAGGTAAAGTCTCTTACTCTAAGTTTCACGGTGTGTGGCTCTTGTGGACTGCGTATAAGCCTCATGCAATGCCAGGCAGACCACATGCCCAGGCTCCACGCTCCTGCCACCCCACTCTGGGTCCCCACCACAGCAGACAAGTCTGTACCACCTCTGGGCTGCACCTGTGATTACTGCCATAAAGGAGGTCCCACCTACATGTACACCAAATCCCGAAAATGAACCAGTATAGTACCTCCTTCAGAGTGGCACTAAGCCATGCCAACAAGTATGCTGAAAGCCAAGAGCTTCAGTTTGGTGCTAGCACACTCAGGCAGGGCTGTTGTAACATGGTTATGTTGCCTCATTTCCAGGATTTGACATACACATAACTAGAGTGAGTTGGTGGGTGGTACGATTCCCAATCATGCTTCCAAGTATGGCAGTGTAGCCAAGCCTAGTGACTCAAATTAAATGTGCGTGCAGTTCTGGGAGGAAGACTGCTGCAGATCCATGACTGGATTGTTTGATTGCTACTGTGCTAGGATGCTAGAAAATGCTTTAAGGAAGCTGTTTTGCTGCTTTGTTCCCTCTGGTACAAAAGTGCCCAGCAGGCACTGGTCAGTAATTCTGTCATAATCAGGGGCATTCACAAACTGCAACTGTGTATGGATGAACAGCCCTAACTAGGAAAAGCACCCACAGTGCTTTATCTAGTTCATTTAATAGCCTCTCAGTCAGGGCTCTGGCATAAGGGTCAGGGAAATATTACCATACTGTGTGAAGCAGTATCCCTTCTTAAAGAAAAGATATGCCTTCCAGTACAAATACTTTCACTTGCAATTTAATATTAGCTGTCAGTAGGTACTCAAGCATGAAAACTGAGGGTTTGCTTTCCATCAGGATGTGTGTGGCTAAAACTCAGTTGCATGACTGTTTAAGAAGAATGAGCACAAAAGATATGGAATACTGCTGAAGCACATCATGTAAAAATTCACAGATTTTTTTTCTGTGGTATTTATCTGGCTCAACTCTAAAGCAGTTAACAAAGGCAAAACAGGTTGGCATGTGCCTCATTTAAATACTTTTAGGTACCATCTAGACACACTACTTAGCTGATTACTTTAAAAACAAGAATAACTGGTGCAATGTGCTAAGTGCATCTACACATTCACTAATGTGCTTTTGCTAATGCGCATTAAATTTAGTACAGTAAAAGCTCTGTTATCTGGTATCCACCAGGAATGGGGGATGCTGGTTAATCAAATATTCCAGTTAATCAAATGTGCACTGTCTGGTGCACTCCCTAGCATTAGTGTGCCAGGGAACAGGGAGGAGAGCCCCACACAGGCTGCTTTCCCCTGGGTCATGGGCTGAAAAAGTGGCAAAGAAAAACTCAGCTCATGACAGCCAAACGGGAAGTCCACTGGAAGCGGTACTTATGGTTTCATTTCTGCCGCGTCGCTCAGATGCCAGTTAATAAGAGTTTTCTGGCTAATAAAGTGCCGGTTAACACACCTTTTACTGTACCTCCATTGTGAGGTACTAGAAAAAAGATGTATTAGCCTATTTTAATGCACATTAATGAAAGTGCACATTTTTAGTAGCGTTTTAATGCACACTAAAATAGGCTAATGTGCATGAAAGTGCATATGTAGAAATGCCCACTGATTCCCTGAGGAGAGGAATTATTTCCTGCTAGCATATAGTGATTCCTTTGGGAAATCCAGTAACAGCCTGGTCAGGTTCTGGAGGGAGCCATGCCTACTTATATCAACTGAAAAGAGAGCAGCTCAGTGGAGAGTTTTATGGGCAAGGCAAGTAAAGACGATAATCAATAGCACACTAGAAGATAAGAAATGGGTCCCAAAGACATCTTCCTTCCATCATCTTTTAAAAATTACTCATCAAGTCTGACATTTAAACCATACAAATCTGGAATTAATCTGAGTTACTGCAGTGCAGTGGTCTCTCCCAATTGCTTACCAACTTTTCATTTTGCAGAATACCAGAAGTGATTAGTCTACTTTAAAGGTTCAAGCTGTGACTTTTTAAAGTTTTGTTTGTGCTTTAAAAAAAAAAGCAAAGCAGAAAAAAATATTATCATCTTTTGAAAATTTATATTTTTCTGATCGATCATGCAAAAAGTAACTTACAAAATACTCACTCCTTTTTGGAGAAAATTAACAAACTAGTGTATCCAGATTGACAACTGGTTTATCATGTTTTAACTCACTGCCATTGAAAATATCAAAGTCCATAAACATGAGCACTGTAAATGATTTATCAAAAGACATTCCACAGCAGTAATGACACTGTTTCCCAAGGATTCCTCCAGCAAAATGATATTGGTGAGTCTGGGAAAAGAGCTTGTATCAGTGTCTGTTTTCTAGTAATTCTAGGAACTACATTCTCTGTTGTTGTCAATTTGTATCTTCCATGCATAGCAACATCTAGAAATGGTCAAAAGTTGGATTTTTTTTTTATCTTGAGAGATGATCTGATATTTGAAATATATTTTAATTAGGAACAAAAGTCAAAATATTGACATTCTTCATATAACAAGAAGATACAAAAAAAAGTTTGTTCTGGAAATGTCAAAATATTTTATTTCAACATTTCTAATGGTAACTAAACATTTTGGCATTCCCAAATTAGAATACTATATTTGCTCAAATACAAGACTAGTTTTTTTCCCCCCAGTTAGCATAGGGAAAAAAGACCCATATCTTATAACTGCACACAAGGAAATCTCACTAAACACATTTTCTATCATTAAATTTCTGCTAAAAGCAGCATGTGCTCAGCAATTGAAACCAACTATCAGGTTGATGAAATGCAACCAAAACTGAGCATGACTGTAAAGTACATGGCCCATGCAGTACAAATGTGCTAATTTTTGTTTGTTTGTTTGGGGGTTTTTGGAAATATCATGTGTTGGGCCAAACCAGCAAAATTAGTTCCAAAATCTGTCAGCTGAGTAGAGCTCAACCAATTAAGTCTGTATGGCATTACCACGGGTGGATATCCTACCTCCCAGACATTGCAGCCTGGGGCTTCAGATGCTCCGAAATCCATAGCAGCCATCCTATGTGCAAGCACCAAGTTCAGAAGCCTTGGAGTTCAGATGCCAGCTAGTCTCACTTGCTGCTAGCCAAAAGGCTGAATAGGAACCTACCACAAAAATAAATTACTATAGCATATCTGAATAAGGCATATGGTAGTGTCCAATAAGTGTAGTCCACCTCACCACTGACTCTTCCAAGTCACTGCGAACCATGACATTGCATACAGTTTACTCAGAATCCCTCTGTTGCCCCCTTTCCCAGCTTGGTTCATATGAATAGTGTGGACCCACCTTCCATGAGGTGAAGATGGATCAGGTTTCCCTGTGCCTCATCTGTATATAAATTTTTGAAGCATCCCAGGACTAGTGACAACACCTGGTTCCAGTCATGAGTGGGGGCTAATTAGCACATGGATCCTTTGTGAGTGGTATCTGGTATACACACACATACTGAACAGTAGTGAGCTGTGGCTTGAAATGCTGTTGACTCTGGTGGTGCCCAGATGAATGAACTATCCAGTAAATGATGAGCCTTTGGCTTTGGACTAAGAGCCTACATTTTAAGCCTTTTGGGTAAAATTAAGTAAGCCGGGGGCCTCTGAACCCCAAGGCTTATGGGCCTGCAGATTTCATGTAGGATGCCTGACTGGATATGGGGATATGGGGATTATCCAAAGCCTCAAGCCCATGGATCTGGGAGAGAGAATACTTTCTTGATGGTAGAGCTACACAAACTTGATGGTTGATTTTTGCTCAGTTGAATTTTGGACTTGACTATTGAGATTTGCCTGATTGAATTTGGAACTGATTTAGCCTTGATAAAGATTATTTTTAAAGTTTGCACCACATATAATTAAGTGCCAAAGTGCTATTCAAAAGTGTGTTTATGGGGTATCTGTGCTAAAACTTGCAGCAGTTTAGAAAAGAAGGTAACATGCACCAATTCTAGATAAACTAAGTGCATGGGTGCTATATGCAAGTTTCAAATTAATGTCAAGGTTATTCTTTTAAAATTTGCTCCTCACTTTCATGTGCTCAGGGAGAGCAGGGTCTGACAGTGAAGAGAGGGGAAAGGGACTGCCAGGGGAAAAAGTTTTGGGGAAGCAGAGAGTAAAAGGTTATCTGACACCCTAGATTTATTTCCTTTTCTGTAGCAGTGCTAGGGGGACAAATTCAAGGCAAACCTCCCATAATTAAATTCTACACCTGGAAATGTATAGCAAATGTATACATTTTCCACATATAGGATCTAATTACTGGGGGGTTCATTTTATAATCAGGGTCATCTTCTATTCAAGTAAATACAGTATTTTGTGACAGCTTGTTGGATATCATCCTACTGAGATATAGTTCAAGTACCTTGTGTCTGCAGTCTCCTCAGTGGGCTGGGCTGCCAGGAAAGACTGAGTTCCAGGATGCTCCCTAGGGGCACATGTACGTCTGGTCAGGATGGATCATGTCCATCAGCACAGACTTCAGGTGCAGCAAGATGGCCTTCACTGCCACCTTGTAGTCCATGCAGAGGAGGGACACAGGACGCCAGTTCCTCAGGTCATGGGGATCCCCCTTCTTCGACAGGAAGGTCAGCACAGCCCTCCAGCATGACAGGGGGAGTTCCCCACTTCCCTCAGATTCAGCCCAGACCATGGCAAAGTCTGGGCCAAGGACGTCCCAGAAGGCCCAGTAGAACTCCACAGTCAGCCCATAGATGCCCAGTGCCTTGTTGCTAGGCATCAGGTGGAGGGTGGCTGAAAAGTTAGCCAGAGTGAGATGACCCTCCAGCTGGTCCTGGTCACCTGTGCTGACCTTTGGGAGTCCCTCCCATGGGGTCTGACAGGTTTTGATATCAATGGGATCCAGGGAGAAGAGCTCTTCATAGAAGGCCTGTGTGCACTGGCACATCTCACCTGGATTCATAAGGGGGGTGCCGTCACCTGCCAGAAGGCAGGTGATGTACTTCTTGGCCCCCTGCCTCCTCTCCAGGGCACAGAAAAAGCGGAAGCCATGGTCCATCTCCCAAAGGGGCTGGACGCATGACCAGACAAAAGCACTGTGGGCGCGGTGGTCATCCAGAGTACAAAGCTCTTCCCGCCTCTCCCAACACTCTTTGCAGGGGGATGGGTTGGTTGGACTGGTGGCCAGGCACGTCTGCAGCCCCAGCTCCAGCACTTCCCACTTGAGCTGCCCCTGGACCACCTCCCTCTTCCAGGTGTGCCCCCAAGTGTGCCCCTGAGGTGGTGATTGCTGAAAGGGGTCAGCTGAATGCAGAGGAGTGGTCCTGGATAAAGTGAGGCAGAGAGATATAAACCCGGTCCAACTGGGAGTGGCATGCCTGCTCCCCCCCCCACATTCACATAGGTGAAGACAGGGGGCTCGGTAGGGTGACAAGCATGCCAGACATACACCGGGGAGTAGTCCATCAAGATCTCCCCAAGTATGCCCACAGTGGCCTGGTTCCATTCCCTGCTCATCCAGTCTTGCATGTCTAGGATGACGTTAAAGTCCCTGCCAAGGACCAGGCACTTGCAAGGGTTCAGGGTGCTGAAGTAGGTGGCCACCTGTAGGAAAAATCTGCAAACTTCAGGTCCTTTGCAGGGGCATACATGTTCAGAAGGTTCAGGACTAGCCCCCCCACTTGGACCAGGAGGTGTAGCAGGCAGCCTGGCACCACCTCAATGTCCTGGAGAACATATGGCTGCAGTCCTGGGGAGAACAGGGTGGCCACCCTGCAAGAGGTGGCCAAGAGGTGACTAAAAAAAGACCCTCCTTCCCACTCCAGTTTCCTATTAGGCTCATCGGCCAGAGTCATCAGGGTCTCCTGCAAGAATACCACCAGGTAACCCCCCTCCTGAAGGAAGGAGAGAATTCAGCATCTCCGGAGACCCTTCCTGCAGCCATGTTGAGGATGTTGAGGGTCATGATCTTAAATGACCTCATGGCTGGGGGGGGAGGTGGAGAAGATGGTTCAGCAGGGGCCTCACACATCTCAACGCCTGGTGCGGGGCTTGCTGGTTCACACAGTGCCCTCCCATAAGTATAGAAGGCATCTATGAAACTGCAGGCCAAACTATAGATCCGGGTGTTGCACCTTTTGGACTCCTTGCCTTCCACAGCGGAGTCAAAATCTACCCAGCAGTCCAAGGTGAACTGTACCTTGCTGGTGGACCACTGTGTGTAACTGTGGTCAAGAAATACAAGTAGTTCAGCCCTGGGGACCTCCAGGAACAAGAGGTCCACAGGCTCCATGGAGCCTGCTGGTTCTTGGGCATCCTCCTCCTGGTTCTGGTGCTCAGCGGCCTCCTTAGGCACTGTCTGAACCTCCCGGTCTGCTAAGAACCCAGACTCCAGTTGGAATTGGGAGAGCTCTGCAGCCCCTTGGGATGGGGTGGGGGTAAGGACAGGGGTGGGGCTCCTTCACAAGATGTTAAAGTAGAGCTAGAGCCCTGAGGGGTCTGTGCAGGGTCCCCAAAAAGATTGGCCTGTTGATTAAGGGAACCCACCCTGGACCCCTCTGGTGCAGGACCATGGAGCAGACAGGAAGTGAGGTTTTTCTGGGAGAGGGAAGAAAGAGACTCATCAGGCACCAGGGTGGCTTTGATGTCTGCCTCAGGGTCCTGGGAAAGGAGACCTCCCTCTTCAGGCCTAACCAGGGTGAGCCCCAGGATCCTGTCACCCCCAGATTGTCAGAGTGGGCGGGCTCTGCTGCCAGACCTTCATTTGGGTCAGCTGAGGCCTCAGCACCCATGGTCTCAGGAGGTAGGCCCTGGCCAGCAGAGTGAGAGGTTCCCTCCGTGGGCTCCTGTTTGGGACTGTCTAGCAGCCCCCAAAACTACTCCATTTGATCTTTCCGGGGGTGGGGTGTCAGACATAGGCAGGGAGGCCCCTGGGAGCTGGGCCACTCCTTCCCTCCATGTGGTGGTCTTGGGAATTGGGGGGAAGGAGTCCTCCACATCAGAGGGCTCTTACTCCACCCAGGCCTTCCTCTTGGCTTTGCACCCAGAGGGGACCTGCACCTACTCAGCCATGGAGTAGTCCTCAGGTGGACAGACTCCAGTAGGAGAAGGTGAGGGTTGGGGGCAGTAGGGCAGCTACATCAGGGCCATAACTAGGGGCAGGAGGGCCCTGCTCCCTCTCTCCCCTTGGCTGCTGCTGCCCTTCTCCAGACCCCACCAAACTTTGTTTGGGGCAGGGTCCCCTGAGCTCACATGGGGGCTGGATGATGTGGCTGGGATGCCAGGGGGGCCTGAGGGGGGAGGGGTACTGTTGGCAGGGGCACCCCTCTCACCAGTGGGACCTGCAGATGCCTTCTCCTCCTGGCCCATGGGGCAGTTGTGATGCAAGTGCCCCAGAGCATAGCACCAAAAATCATTGCAGGTCCGCCAGTGTATAGAAAACCCTCACTAGGGTCTGCTGTAAATGAATCATGATGCACCCCTCAGCCTCCAGCCACGGTCCTGCTGCCAGATGGATCATAACTTGATGACGGAAAGAGCGCACATAGTGGAGGCCAGGGTCTCAGCACCCCAGCGAGAGGGCCACCAGTGGAGAGAGAACTCTCCTCAGGGTTTTGAGCTGGGGGAGCAGGGCCCAATTAGGGATGTAGGGAGGGATAGAGATGAGGATCACCCTGGTCCCCAGCTCTTCTAGGGACTTGAGGGTGATGTACTCACCCTCCACCATGAGCCCCCTCTCCACCGCCTTTTGTGCAGTGGCCTCCAAAGCAGGGAAAAAAGACTCCCTTGCCATGAAAGAGGGGGGCCATCATGGTCTTGGGGGCCCCCCCTTACCCAAGCCAGGGCCTGCACTCAGGTCTCAAAGTGCAGGTTCTTCCACTTGGGCAGTTAGCACTTCATGCTGTGCCTGCGAGTGAGTGCTGGAAAGGGGACTCCGCTGCCAGAGCTGGAAGGGCTGGCGATGGAGGGTCCAGGACCCGTGGCTTCAGGTCACTCCACAGCCATCTGTGGTTCCCCCGCTTGGGGGGCCAAGGTTAGGGCCAGGATCAGGCTGAATGGGTGTGCTGGCTGGTGTACTGCACCTGATCCCCTCAGGTGCCAGTGATCTAGGCTTGGGGGAGGGGCCCTTACCCTTCCCACCCCCAGCTGTGGATGTGGCTGAAGAGGACCTCCTCCCACTGCCTTTACCCTTGGTCCCTGATGGTGGGGGAGGGGGCCTGGGAATCCCTCCGAGGGGGGGAGCCTGGCAAGGGGAGACCCCCTGGCTCTCTTGACTCCCTGCCAGAGTCCCATCTGCCCCTGAAGTGGAGGTTGCATGCTTCTCTACCCCCAGAGGACTTTGCTTCTGGGGTGGGGGCTACATGGGCATGCATCCTCTTGGGGGCTTGGCTGGACTCTGCACCCATAGTGGGGGCTGGAGGAAGCTCTGTGGGGGCATATGCCCCCCCCAGAAGGTTTCTGCCCTGCCT
>NW_017729025.1:139929553-139931452 GCF_001723915.1 Gavialis gangeticus
CTGTGGTGTCGACACCCACACAGTCAATTGGGTTGCCAACTGGCTGGAGGGCCGCACCCAGAGAGTCGTGGTGGATGGGTCATTTTCAGCCTGGAGGGATGTGGGCAGTGGGGTTCCGCAGGGCTCGGTCCTCGGGCCTGCACTGTTCAACATCTTCATCAGGGACTTGGACAAGGGAGTAAAAATCACCCTGTTCAAATTTGCTGATGACACTAAGATGTGGGGGGATGTGGGCACACTAGAAGGAAGGAATAGTCTACAATTGGACCTAGACAGGTTACAGGGGTGGGTGGATTAGAACAGGATGGGATTCAACATTAACAAGTGCAAGGTGATGCACCTGGGGAGGAAGAACCAGCGCTACTTCACTGTCAGGGCAGCTAGGATCTAGAACCAACTTCCAAGAGAAGTGGTCCTGGCTCCTACCCTGGGGGTCTTTAAAACAAAGCTAGACAATCACCTTGCTGGAGTTGTTTGACCCCAGTACTCTTTCCTGCCATGGCAGGGGGTCGGACTTGATGATTTGCTCAGGTCCCTTCCGACCCTACTAACTATGAAACAAGCCAGCAGAGGCAGGAAGGGGCCTGGCCATCTTCTCCCCATAAGCTCTTGAGACCAAGCTTGCAGCAACAGCAGCAGCCTGGGACAGGAAGGGGTGTGGCCAACTTGCTCCCAGAGGCTCCTCTCCCAGAAAATCTGGAGGCCAAGTAGCCCTGAGCTGCAGTGCTCTCCAGGGCAGGTTTTTATATTGCTGGGGCCAGGGAGCCTCTAGCTCCCCCTGGCTGATGATCCAGGAGGAGCTGGGCAGGGTCAGTTTACCAAAAGTGGCACAACTTGCCCCACACCATAGTGCATGTTCAGACATGTGCACTGAGGCAAAAATCTCCAGCACAAATTTTTGCTGCTTCTATTTGAGCTGCTGCAAGTGCATGTGCCTGCTTGTGTGGATGCACCCTAGCAGGTTATCCCACAGCAGTTTTGATACCAAACAAATGTATACAAATGATCATACTTCATTTTCCTGAAGAAATACTGAAAAAAATCCTAAATCAAATTTTGTCTTTTTTAAATTTATGATATGTTTTATCAAATAAACTTTTAAATGGGAAAACCCATCTAGCTCTACTAAATTCTCTTGACTAACACAAAGCTCTTTGCACTGTTGTGGCAGCTTTCTTCCATATGTCTTAGTTCTCTATAAAAAGTGATTCAGTATAACTGTTGGTATATAGATGAAGTAGCTGCTTAACAGAGGTAGAGTGATTTTTTTCCTGTATCATTTAGTAAGCCAGCAACAGACTTATCTTTAGAGGCCCTGCAATCTAACTCCCTTCATTTAATACACTGCACAACAGATGCCCCTCAAAACAAACAGTTGCAACAATACCAGTAGTCCACTGCTGTGATATCCCTTGTTCCAAAATATTCAGGTTTCAGCTAAGGTGGAAGTAGGGAATTAACACAGCTGCAGTTTTCCATATTTCAGGGTTAAACCCAAATAAAACCATTTTTGAAGGTTTCGGAAATGTAAAATTGATTTTGATGATTATTTTTTAACCAAACATGCTTAAAATAAAATTCAGGAAACACTGTTTGCATAGACTTCTGGAGAAGCTACATGAGGAACATACTGGAATGTAGGAGGGAAAAGAACAACCATATTTTTGTGAGGCTTCCAGACTAATTTTACATGTTCAAGGAACTACCAGTAAGCTTCAGACAAACATCCAAAAACTGCATTGCCTAACTGAACCCAGACTTTGAATCTTTTAAAATTCATTCGCCAGGAAGCAGAATTATATCTGCTCATACCATGCTCAAAATTATCTCTGAGGTTACTCTGTAGTTTCATAGTTGGTAGGGTCAGAAGGGACCTGAGCGGATCTTCAAGTCTGACCC
>NW_017729025.1:139937458-139970637 GCF_001723915.1 Gavialis gangeticus
TGAACGGTACAGGCCCCAGGACCGAACCCTGGGGGACTCTACTGCTCACATCCCTCCAGGTCAAAAATGACCCATCCACCACCACTCTCTGGGTGCAGCCCTCCAGCCAGTTGGTGACCCATTTTACTGTGTAGGTGTCGACAACACAATCCCCCAGGTTTTTAATGAGAACAGGGTGAGAGACAGTGTCGAAGGCCTTTCTAAAGTCCAGAAAGACCATGTCCACTGCTAACCCTGTGTCTAAGGATTTTGTGACCTGGTCGTAGAAGGCCACCAGGTTGGTCTGACAGGACCTGCCTCTAATGAACCCGTGTTGGTTGCCCCTAAGCATAACCTCCCCCGCTGCCCCTCGTGGACATGTGCCAGAATAATTCTCTCAAAAAGCTTACCCAGGATCAAGGTAAGACTAACTGGCCTATAGTTTCCTGGGTCCTCCTTCTTCCTTTTTTTGAAAATGGGAACCACACTGGCCCTTTTCCTGTCCGCTGGCACCACACCAGAGCACCACAAGTGCTCGTAAAACCATGCCAGGCGTCCCGCAATGACCTTTACTAATTCCCTCAGCACCCTTGGGTGGAGATCATCAGGACCAGCTGATTTAAATATGTCCCGTCCCTCCAGAAGTTCCGTGACTAGATCCTCACTGACCCTAGGCCTGGGTGCACCTCCCTGGGGCCTGCAGGGGTCCCAGTGGGGTGGAGGGTAACCCGGTCCCTGCTCAGGAAAATGGAGGCAAAGAAATTGTTAAATAGGTTAGCTTTGTGGTCTAGTGATGACCAGATTTCCTAGCATGTCTTGCAGAGGCCCCACGTTACCCGGTACCTTCTTTTTATCTCCGATGTATTTAAACATATATGAATGCCATGGTGAAGGCAACCTTACAAAACCTAGACATCAAAATACACATATACATCCTGGCCATCATTTAAAAGTTGTGAGACATAATACAGGAGTATTTACTTACCTATATTAGTTCATGAGGCATAAATATATGAAAAAATTGCATGGAAGACCAGCCCCAGGGACCTCCTAATCTATAAAGTTAATAATAATCTACTGATTTAGGACAGGTGACAATTTGAATCCATGCTTCATAATGAATTAACAGAGCATCTGGCCAGCAAGGTTAAAATTACAGCAGAATATGCACTCAATAAACCAGGTAGACAAGTAACAGAACATGACAAAACATGTGAAGTGAGTCAAAAAGATCAGACTAGAGCACTGAGGCTATGTAAAAACAAAGTTCTTTTGAATTGTGTTGACATCCAACTGTTGCCATGTCTACTTTAAGTTACACCGTGATCAGATTAGGGCATGTGTTATCGTTGAGCGGGACTGATTACAGATGCTCTAATTAACTCAGTTTTATTTGTTCAAAAACTCTATTAATAATCAATTGTGAAAGATTCAGACTGTCATGCAACTTGACATCATTTTTAATCACCACTGGGGAAAATGTAGCAGTCCCTTCGGAGAGGGAGAGAAAAGGACAACAAATGTGACAAACTATTGGCAGAGAATCAAGGCACCTAAAATAGGCTTCTCTTTAAACTAAGCAGCTTGCTAATCACTTCAACCATCTTGACAGTTCAAACAATGAGGATTTAGAGCCCAACCCCTCAAATGATATTCAAATGAGAGGTGTGCAATTTTGCTGAAGCTCTTTGAACAATGAGTCAGCAAGCCTGTGCCTGCGATTCACAGGGAAACATTAAGGACTTACCCAGATGTATGATGACCTGCTTTAAGTGAACATACAGTTGCCCATGGGAATCAATCATGAGACTCGGAAACACCTTTTTTATCCATAGGACTGACAACATAGTCACAGTTGGAGGGAATGATTACTTTGGTGTTATACAGTAGTTAAGATTGTGCCAGAATTTCTTTTCTAAACCCCTATGTTCCTGGGGTTTACAGTGCGGTCATAAACATTCCCTTTAACCTGAAGCTAAGCTGCATCCTGAGATCACATTTATTTTACCACTTCTGCAAACACATGCAGAAAGAGAGAGAGAAAGAGAAACTGTTTGAAGTTCTGTGAGTTTAGAAGAAAAAAGAAATAAGTGTATTGTGTTAAATAGCTTTATCATTAAAAATAGCTTTGAAATTACGAGACAGACAGACAGACAGTTGGCAAGGGATTTGTCCATGGTCTGCCCTACTGTTTGCTACCATTTCCAAAGAGAAATGAACAGTTAGTCGAGTTACTGAGATTTCTACATTTGCAGTAACTTTTCCCCCCCAAAATTTCCATAAGGAATTCAATTCAGAGGAGCCCTAATGATTTATTACTGTGTCAAAAATGAAATTATTTTTAACCCTACCTATGTAGAGACGTGCATGAATCAAAGATCATTCGTTCTTCACTAGGTGGTATATCAGTATTGCTGAACTCTGAATACAGAATTTATTTCCATGCAGATGGGCTGATCCTGCACCACTGATATCAGCCAGAGGTCTGATCCTGATTTTAGAAAACAAGATCAGTCTCCTGGAAATCCCTGGAGTCATAAACACAAGAGAGTAGCAGGGATGTACATGTATCTTTTATGGTCTGGTGTCTTGATTGTGTTTCATGCCATTTAATGCTGGTGTAACTCTGTGGACACAAGGGTGAATGAGAAGAGAATGAAGTCCTTGTAAATTCAGTTCAGTGCTAATAGATCATTTTAAGTCTGCAGGTAAGACACACAGTAGAAGCAAAGTGTGCAAGAGTGAAACATTGGACAAAAATCCTCTGATCAACAAGTGCCTATAGACGTGCCAGGAGGCCCACACTGCCATTTTGCAGCATGGGGACACTGATACACAAGATGCTGCAGGCACTTTAATTACAGTGGCTCTCAGAGCCCTCTAATTAAAGTGCCCAACCCCCACCCCCAGAGCACACATAAAAATTCCCAACAATTCTAAATCTTCCCCTTGGTGATCTGTCATCAAAATCACCCTTTAAAAAATGAGAAAGCAAATGGGATACAATAGTTGTTCATTTTAGCTGATTGTTGCATATTGATGAGGCTTAAGACAGTCAGTAGCTCTCTAGGACAGTGATCCTTCACTAACAGCAGGCCGAATAAGCACAGAGCTTTCCTTAGGAAAACTAGAGGCTGTAGTTAGATATTCTGCCAATAGTGGCAGACTAAATCCTATTGCCTCTGAAACAATATAATTTTTGGTGTGTTTAGTGGCTTGAATAAAAGCTCTTCAGAGACTGGCTATGGCTTGCAGGCCAGCCTTCACTCTGGGAAACTGCACAGCACACATGTGGAGGGCTACACATACACCACATCCACATGAGCATGGACATTTGGTTCCCCGGGGACAAGTAGCAGCAGCACACCTTGTACCACCTGTACTTGTCCCTAGGAAACGCCTGTGCCACACACACTTTGGCACATGGCAAGTTACCCCAAGTGGGGTAGGAGAGGCTGGGGCTGGCTCCACTTCTGAGCAGCGTGCACTACCCATGCTTGTGCTCCTCTGCTTTTTTTTGTGTGGGGGGTTTTGACCACTGAATATCCAGGAGTCAAATAAACCCAGGGGGAAAAGAAGTGGAGCAGCACATGCACAGGCAGCACTCCCTTGCAGCGCAGAGAACATCTGAATGTGCGGTATGTGGCACCGCAGACATGTATACTGCACGTATATGGCAAAGCCTGATCCAGTCCTCAGATTCAGTAGATATTGGATTATTCCTGCCATCACAAAGAAAATTACTTTACATAGGGAAACCTGACTCTGCAATAATGATATGCCACTGCCAAATGACTCCTGCTTTATAAAGGGTGTATACTAAGAAATCTCTTCAGGCTTGCCCATTTGGCATCCATACCCTGCACCATTTGCCCATTCTCAGTGGAAAGTAAGGCACTTATCAGCAAAGCAAGTGGCTTACAAGTAAATGGAAGCCTATGTAGAGGGCATGATCCAAAAAGAAGTTAATAAGGCAGCTCACGTATTTAACATTAACCACATGCTCAAGTGCCTTGCTATACTATGCCCAGACTCTTTAGTGCCTTGAAGGATTGTGGTCTATATTTTCAAAGTTGCATTTTCTGCAAAGCCAGAGATAGAAGATGGAGGTGAGGGAGAGGAAAATAACACTGAAATACAAGATAGGGAAGGTTGTTGCCCCATCCACAGGAATTTTTTGTTGTAAAACCAAGACAATAATTAGGAAGGAAGAGCTGATCTCCTTTTCAGATTAAAATCCAGATAAACAACACAGCCTCATTTATGGTCCTTGGAGAAGGAGCCACAGGTCCCACGTATTCTGAGACTCCTGCTGGAGGAGTCAGAGAGCTCCGGTTGTCACGTGGTCGGCTATGGTGGCAGCACTTCCACAGCTGAGTGGAACACACACCAGTGTTTGTACAACTAGTAAAGATTTACACGGCCTCTGCAAGGATTTTCAGCAGTCCCCACAGCTGCTCTGTGTCTGCTCTATCCATGCTGCATCTGTACCAGTATTACAGGAAGGGAAGTATGACCAGCAAGGAAATCCACTGGGCTTCTTTGCCCAATTTTTTGCATTCCATGTTTTTACACAAGAGGGCAGTATAGATGCCTACATGAATTCCACTGGGACCAGCATTAAGCTTGCAGGCCTAAGACAATGTGTTATATAATATCTATCGTACATAAAATACCGCTTCTTTCCAGTTCCCTCCAAAACTTACATCAGTTCTGGTCTGTCTGTTGTTTAACAAGCCTTGGTAATCCCCTGAGAGATAATTTTCTACACATTCTTTTAGCCATAGGAAATGTTACTTAAAGCAACTGATTCTTCACAGCATTCTTTCTTTTGTGGTTAGTTATACCTATGCAAAGTGGGTACAAAGTGAGTGTAAAATCCTTCCAAAGCTGTGTAAGAAGGCTGGTTGTATGATGAAGGCACTGGCCTACATGCAGCCTGGGTTCCATACCCAGCTCTTCCCCAGTTTTGCTGTATAAACTTGGATAAAATGCTTTCCCATCTGTAAAATGGAGATAAAATTCCTTCAGCTGTCTTAGCTTTAGGCTGTAAGCTCCTCAGATAGGAGAAGGTCTCTTACTTTACATATGCAGGCTTCCTACCTCAATATAAGGCCCTAATCTCAGTTTGGATCCCTATTCCTAAAACAACAGGGGTATCTGTTAAAATATTTAAACAGGCCACAACTACAGGATTTTTAAGAACAGGGGGATAAAATACCACATAAGTTTGACCTGCTTTTGTTTTCAGCAGAGGGGCAAAAAATGTTTTACAAAACAGAGGATTTTTTTTTTTTAGCCTGGTATCTAGAAAACTTATAACTTTTTATATTGCATATACTTAACCACTTCTGAAATGTAGGTGTCACTGGGCTGGAATGTCGCTGTTTAACAATGCAAAGTCACAATAACAAGGAAGAACAATTTAAGAGCAGAAGCAAAGTACTATACTGATGGAAACTGTTTGGCTGTTTAGATAGAAAAGATGCAATCACCTGTGAATTTAGCTGGGATATCAGGATTAACCTCTGTGGTTACAACAAATACAGGTTACAAATAATATAGTAACCATGTGGACAATTTTTTATTAGAGACTCTGGTTCACATACCAATGTGTATTCATACCGGCATGCACCAACTGCACACACCAACTGGAGAGAGACTTCCTCAGCCTGACGAAGGGTTTTTGAACCCGAAAGCTTGCTTAATAATTGTTTTCCAACCATTTAAGTTGGTCTAATAAAAGATACCAGATTCATGCAAAGAACTTTGTCTGTCTATTCATACCTGCGTAGCTAGAGGTGTATGTATGAGACAAATGTGCATATCATTACTTCAGTTGTTCACACCTGTGGCTATTCAGGTGGCTGCAACCTAAGTTCATGAACAGTTGAAATCATCCACAACTAAAAAGGCAGAAGAGTTTATTTTATTTTGACCAGAGCTTATTCCTACTGAAAATCTAGTACTTCATCAACCCAGCAGTCAGGACTGCAATTTTACATGTCCCCTGGACGTTGCCTCCTATCCCCTGCTAGATTTCAATGGAAGTTCAGTGTAGAACAAAGGTGGAAGGTGTTCTGTGCAAAATCTTGATAGGGACCAAGGATGCTGGGTTTTGATTTTGTGAAGGCAAACAACAGGGCGGGTCCATCTGACTGACTTAAACTAAGAGGAGTGAGGAGGAAGGTCAGATAAAAGTTTCTGGGTTTGTCTTTTCGCTACAATGCTGATTCCTTGTAAATTATAAGCAGGGATATAAATACATTTTTTGCAGAAGTGATGACGTCTACAAGGGCTCCTGTGCAGGGGGTGTGGCCTGCCCTGAGAACTAGCCCTGCATGGGAAGGGATATTCTTTGAGGGGAGACACCTTGACACGAGAGGCACATCTGAGGAGGGTCGCCCTGTCATGGGGAAGTCTGATCCATTGGAAAGCAATGCCCTGCAATGAGTGCATGTCCTTTAGGGAGGACATCCTGCCAGAGGGCCATCACCTCTCGGGATAGCACTTGCCAGCTCTTGAGCCATGGTGCAATCATTCCTTGGGTGCCTTCTCCTGATCCTGATCTTATTTTGTGAAAGTTAAAACAGAGGTGAGTCTTATTTATGTTACAGGCATTTATGTCTGAATCAAGCAGTAGAAGGCTTTGGTGGCTATAATTCACTAATAATCCAATATAAACACTGTAATTCATAGTGTTTGTATTTGGATGCACAAATTTCCCCTCTTTTGTAAAAGAGAATGAATTTTAGCCTCTGAGGAAAGCCATAAAATAGATGCATAACATTCAATTCTGAATCCTTCAGACTGAGAATTACCCTGGGAATTATGGTTAGGATGTTATATCTGGTAGCCAGAGAGTTCTCTTGGCTCATATTTCTTAACACATTGCCTTATTCTGAATTCAGGGTTGGATATAATATTCTGTTTGCACCTTAAAGTCCCTTTGACTTATTGAAGTATTTTATTTTTTTCTTCAGGGAAGCCAGATGCTCCTTAGATTGGGAAACCAAGTGCCAGGAAAATATGAATTTGTATCCCTTTCCATCCTATTGTTGCCTTTAATAGAGTTTTCCTCACTTTTCCACTGAACCAGCAGCAAATGAGACAAACTTGGAGATGCTGAGATCTACGGAGTTATTCTGTGAACCAAGGGATAGACAATGAAAGCAGGGAGAGTAACATAAAAATGTAGTGGCTTTACACTGTTTTGTCTGCACAGGCGTGCTCTCAATGACTATTCAGGAACATAGGTATATGCATGGGATATTGCTTAGAGGAGGAATCCTGAACCAACCCTTCCATTGTTTTACCTCAAGTTGGCACCACATTTCATCTACTTCCTGAACCTCCATCCTAGCATATCCCTTCCACCCATACCTATTCTCATCTAGGTGAATAAGATCAAAGAAATATCTGCAAGTCCTGGAGAAGCAAGTGAGCATGTTGATGACCAGGGGTCCTGCTTCTCTCTGTTTAAAAATTGCAGATTCTCCGATTAAAAGCTCCCAAATCTGTAATTAAAAGGAAATGCCACTGTATATATAGGTATCAATTGAACACAATGTTTTATTGATATATTTACCATTTTAAAGCAATTTGGAACCCTACCAGTGCCACAATCACTATAATAAAATAAATTCTAAGTACGTATACATTTTGGTATTTGATTTTGGGTTTTTTATCATGGAAAACAAGAGCGACTCCTGCCCCCTGAGCTCAGCAGGACCCAGGTCCAGGCCCCTCACTCCCCACTCACGGTTCCCCACCCCCCTCAGCCCTGCTGCCAGTGCTATAGGGCCAAGGACCCAGGTCTGCAGCCCCCTGCCCTCCACAGCAGCGCCCAAGCCCTGGCTGCCACCTATGGGAGGTGGCAACTGCTGCAGCAGAGTGGAGGACAGAGCCCAGCTCCCTGACCCGATCCCCCTCCCATAGGCAGCATGGCCAGAGGTGGGGCGAGGGGAGCTGGGCTGCCCACTGTGGGCTTGAGTTCCCCGCACTTCTGCCCTCCTCTCAGGGCCTCCTCAATTCAGCAGGCAGGACCTGGTGTAGCAGGGCTGAGTGGAGCGGGGAAGCTCATTGCCGCTGCAAGCCCTGTGCTGCCATGGTAAGGTGACCCCTGCCTGCCTGGCAGCAGCAGGGGTGGCAGTGTGGAGTTGTGCTCCTGCCGCTGCCAGGCAGGCAGAAGGTGCCTCGCCAGGGTGGCATGGGGCTCGCAGTGGCAGCACTGAGCTTCCCTGCCCTGTTGTGCCTTTCTGCAGCGGGTCCTGCCCTCTGTGCCACAGAGACCCCAGCTGGAGGGCAGCAGGAAGGAGCCCAACCCTGAAGCAGACAGCCCACTCCCAACCCCACCCCCACCTCTGCCCCACACACAGATCTGGAGAGCACCTGCCTTCTTCTCCTCTAGGAGTGTGCAGAGCAGTCGGGAGCCAGCCCCCACTACACTCCTGGATGAGCCACCTGAGACCCCATCCTTCTCGCCATCCAGGTCCTGTGGCCCTGCATTCCAGCCTTGGGCCCTATAACGGGGGGGGGGAGGGGCTTCTCTGGGCCAAGTTCCCTGTGGCCCACCCACCTGTTTCTGGGCTAACCGCCCACCTTCTCACTTGCCACACCTTGCTGTTAATTAATTGATGCTAATTAAGTGGGAGGTTGCCTGCCCATTTCTTGTCCCAATGCCAGGGGGCACTACCTGTGGCTCCATTCCTCCCCTACACCGCAGCCCCAGCCTCGCAGATGGTATCCAGATGTTATCAATATCACCAGCCCTGCACTGGGCCCCAGAATCCTGCTCTTTGAACCCCACCTGAATCCCTCCATTCAGGCGGCCCATTCCATCTTCATTCTCGGCTGCATAGCTCCCTGATCTGTTCCCCTTTATGGGTGTGGTCCTCCCAGGACCTTTGGCTCTATTGTCCCTGGCCCACTTCCAGGCCAGTCAGAACTCCAGGCCCTCAGCTCTGGGCGTCCCTCGTGATGGGCCCCTGGCCCTTCGACCCTTCTGGTCCTGGCCCCAGGATGGACCAGTCAGGGCTTGTCAAGACAGGTTTCTGAGTCTATGGCCTCACACTCTCTCATTGGGGTCCACCTTCCAGACCCTACAAGGGGGTAACCCACCCAGTTGTAGGAGCTGGGGTTAAGGCACCCCGACCTGCCTTTCACTGGGGTGGTAACTGGCCTGGGATTTCCTGGGGGCTCCTGCGCCACTGAGTGCCACACCAGGCCACCCACTTCTGGCAGGGTGGAGTTTTAGGTCATGCCCAGGACCAGGAGCCTCCTGACCATCCCCTACAGCTCCTCCCTTACCTCCAGTTGATACCAGCAGTCCTGCAGCTAGGCAATGTTGTAGCCTGGCCTTCCAGCAGCAAAATGCCCTGTTTATATGGGCAGCCCTGAATCCAAAATGGCGGCCCTAATCAGGCACCTGCTGGCTGCTGTCTTCAGGCCCTTAAAATGGTAGGCACAAACAGTGCTCTGCCACAGGCCCCAAGTCCCACGCACCGCCCAGCTGGGCAGCAGCTCCAGCCTCTGCCCCCAGCCCTGCCCAGCTCCCACCCTACCTCACTATGGAGGTCTCAATCTCCTCCTTCCCCCTGCCAGATGTACCTGCAGGAGCTGCTCTCCAGGCTGCCTGGTAGACACGTGCAAGTACATGGTACCCCCTGCCTGACCCACTCCCCCAGCCCCTTGTAGGCTGGAACTCTGCCATCCTGCACAGAGCTCTTTTCAAAAGTGCAAAATCCATGTTTCTCCCTTAAAATGAAAAATACGCATTTTTCATGATTAAAAAGGAAAATCCACTGTTTTTTTACCAATTTTTTCATGGGAAACAGAAAACTCGGATCCCTGTTGATGAGGAGCTTATAGCCTCCCCTTCCATGCTTCCCCAAAGCTCTTTCCTGCTGGGCTTTTTTGTATACTCAAACTTCCTTTCACTTGCAAGACTTTGGGTAGGTTAGCATTACAAAATTAGGCCTTCTATGAAATGGCAAGGAAAGGAGTGGGGTGGGAACAGCAGAAACAGCCTCTTACAAAATCAGGGAGAAAGAGTGTATTCCCTCTTAAACAGCAATTGAAATTGCAGGTAAACAGCATAATAAACCTGAGTAGGACTTGACATAGTATCTCTTTAAGAAATGACTCTGCAGCTCCCTGTCAGCTTCAGTAGTTTAAGTTATGGCAATTTCGAAAATTTTTATTGAATAGTAGAATAAATAATTGTATAACATGTTGAGGCATACGTCAGGACTGTCCTCAGGCACCCGCACTCCTGCCTGTGTGCTTTTTTTCCCTTTCTTGAATATTTTTTAAACAAGTACATAGTATTTTAAATGTATTCAGTGTTCTTTCTAGAGACTGAGCTCTCTTTTAGGCTATGAAGTCAAGGCAAAGTACTATAGCCAAAGGGGTTTCACATGAATTCAGAAGAACATATTTTACCCATAAAGAATACGTTCACACTTTTTTGGAGAAAATTACAAGAAAATCCCACATAATTAGAACATAAACTCAGATGCATTTGGACCTGTACGGAATGCTAAAAATGGAAGACACGGGAACACTGTGAGATGTGTAAAGGGGTATTTGAAAGCTTTTAAGTTAAGCATCATTTAAAACAGATTGTAATTACAGATTTTTGTTTTTTTTTAAACATTAAGATCTCAGTGAGTGTAACTTCCATAAATAACCAAGAGCAAACTACGTTCAGGCCTACATATAAGCACATTTCTTAGTAAAGACAAATGAAAACTCTGATTACTTGCATCCTTTTGAAAACAGATTTTCTTCTTTTTTTTTTGTCCCAGCCCTTGTTTTATTTACATGGCTCTGCACGCTTTTTTATTTTTAATTATCCTAAACAGGAGTGGGGGTGAAGATCTTTGTTTTCCAGCTAAGACAGTGAAATACATTCCAAAGCTGCTTTTGTTTTTAATTTACAGAAGCCCTTGTGTCTAATCTACTAAACCAACAAATAATCTGTTTGCCAGGTTTTTTTTTAGGAGAGTCATGAAAAGTGCACAAGATTGCTGACTTGATTCTTTTTTGGATGCACATTCATTCCCTGTTGTAAACTTGAAAGAATCTTTTTGGAAAACTTTTCACAATGGGTACATTTTTAACTATATATTTGGTTTTGGTTTCTCCAGCTTTATTTCAGGGTTTTTTAACCAGTTACCCCAGTATTGGGCACCTCAGCATTCTCTTTCTATGGATCAACAAAAGTGCTATGCTGTTCTATCTGAATGGTAAGAAGGAATGTCTGTGTGTCTGCGAGTGAAAGGAGATGTTTAAAGGCTGAGCAGAAGGGAGCCAGAAATATGTTCCCATCTGAATTAAGATCTATAGCAGAAGATGACCACTCTCAGCCAGATGCTACCCTACGTAGGAAATGCTGCACACATGCCAGGAAACTGAATTTATATTCACAACGTTTCCATCCTATTGTTCCCTTTGAGGTCAGGGCTTTCCCCGTTCTTCCACCACACCAGCAGGGCATGAGACGTCCAAAGCCTCAGATGACCACAGGGGAATTCTGTGAATTATGGAATAGGCAAAGGAAGGAAGAACAGTAATAGAATAATGCTTCAGCAGACGTCTTCTGCCAGTGGCTATTCAGAAGACAGAGAGAAAGAAAGAGAGAGACAGAGTGTATAGAGGAAGGCCCCTGGGCATCAATTATCCCTTGTGAGAAAATTTCCACTGGTTTGCATTGGGATGGTATTACGTTTCTTCCAGTTCTCCTAGCACTCCCCCTCCACAAGTCAAATGTTCTCAGCCACCAGAATGGGGGGAAAAGATCTTCTGCAAGTCCTGGGAAAGGTGGGGCACATGATGCTGAGCTGCTTAGTCCAAAAGCTGTTTCTACAGGCTGTCTATGGCTAGAAAAAGATGTTGCTGAATGGAGAGGATCAGCTGTGCTGTGATGTGTAGTGGCACAGCTGATCTGCTTCACCAGGCAAACCATGTCACCATCTAGTTCTTCCTTTGATGGTGCAGGACAAGGGGCAATGTGATTTCCCTGCTTTCCCCACTGTCCCAGATGCATGGCATGGGTCTAAGGCAGTGGGAAAAGTGTGGTTTTCCATACCCAGACAGCCCCTCAGGGCTGGCTGAGGAGGGAAAGCACCACTAATGTAATAGAGGACCACTACGGTACTATCTTTTGTTGCGCCACTGATTTTCCTGTCATATGGTGCAACATAGAGTAAGGGCATCTATTTGCTCAGCATTTGTGATACTTTAATGAAACACTGTCCCATCAAAACGGTGAAATGGATGGCAAAATGAAATGGTGCTGTTTCACACAGCCCTACAAGTTATGGCTTTTCACAGGTGGAGTATCTCCATATCATATTAAGTAATGTGTTCAGCTATTGTCCCACTGCTCCAGGGAGACTATATGAGTTCAAAATGCTGAGAAACTGCACCTCAAAGTCTTGAAAGTAAAATTCATGTCACGTGTGTGTGTTAAGGCACATCAGGGTGAAAATAGCATGGATGGTAGCCCCTGCTGAGACCATGAAGCCTGCCAAGTTTCAAGGAGATAGGTGCAGATGTTCCTGGGAAACTGCACCTCAAGCTGCGGACAATCAAAACTTGTGACGCGTGACTGCGTGTATGTGTTAAGGTGCAGCTCTTTTCCTGTCCCTCCCCCAGAGCACTGGGATTGGAAGCGACCTCAGAGAAGGATCACAGTCACTGGCCAGCTACACAGTCAACAACAAAGCAGTCCTTTCCACCTCTTCCCTTTCCTCTCCTTAGTTTCTGTTTCCCTGCAAGCAAGCTCAGCTTCAAAACTTGAAATGTTTCGAAACTTTTAAAACAATTTGAGTGCCCTAGTTTCATTCTGAGGCTGTTTCAAAGCCTTTCATTTTGTTTCAGTTTTGCTGTTTTGAGCTCAAAATGAGTTGAAACAGCATCAAAACAAAACACCCAGCAAAATTACATGCAGCCCTAATAACTTGCTACAATACGATCACACTTAGCATGTGTTTTACTACCGGAACATACAGATGTTCATGTTTTAAGTGCAATTAGCAGTGCCTAAGTGTAACATGTGACATGGCCCCAACAGACTCATATTTTTCAGAACTATATGCTGTGACCCCACACCCACTGAGTTGCAGCCTACTTTGTAGGCAGTTCCACTAGGTATGGGCATACATAGACCAGTTTAAATGCACTTCCTCACTTCTCTACACTCCCCGGCCCCTCCACTCCTACCACTGTAAATGACTGCTCTGGTACACAGCCAGAACTCTACTGTTGTGTCATCCCATTCACCAGCCTCTCCCCATTTTTTCCCCCATTTATTGGCACTTTTTATTAATCAGTGACATTTGGGACCAGTTCAGTTGTTACATGTATCTGCCCCTACTGAAATCACTGGCTATGATGATGAAGTAAGGTACTACTTGCTGGGAGTAAGGATGGTAGAATCTAGCTTTTACTGCTTAAACTCAGAAATGATGAGGACCATGACATTTTTAACACACCAAATAAGTCTTCCTGTCATTTCCTTTTCCTCTTCTTTTTAATGCCTTCTTACTGTTTCCCATCACCAAGTGGTAGCAGATTTTGAGGCTTTGCAGGTCAGTTTGTGTTGACGAAGAAATTAATAATTTAGCACCAGAATATTTTCTTAATGTAATTTGCTGATTTACAACTGCTACACAGATCACATATCCTCAGACAGAAAGGAGTTAAAAGCTGCATGTAGGCTCTTACTCCTGTCAGAAACCTTGCCTGAAAATCTCATTGCTTCTTCACAAAGTAGCAGCTATCCTGGGTCTCTTTTCTCTCCTGGACTCTCACAACTTAAATACATACAGGGCTTCTATAGACATGCAGCACCGACACACTGGAAATTCAGCACATTGGAGCAGATTCAGTTAGTCAAGTCTGCTGGAGCACAGAAAGAAACACGCTCCAGCAGCCTCTGGCATCACGTGTATCAGTGCCCCTGCGCTGAAAAATGGCAGCAAGGTGTTTTGAACTAAAGCTCGTCAAAAAAGTTTTAGTTCAAAGCACCCCACCACCATTTTTAAAGTACACTGATACACATGGCGATTGGGCACTTTTAGTTAGTGTGGCTCACTAATTAAGGCGCCCCCCCTGCCTCCTGGAGTACCTGTAAAAAAGCCCATAGTTCCCTGTTCAGCCCCTTCTACAATGAATAACCCTAGTCCGAATCAGCTCACCTAGGATCACCTAGCCCCAGAAGGTGAACCTGGGTACCTGGGTATTAATTTTCTTTTTTTCCAGATGCTTTGCTGTAACTTCAGACAGCAAAGCCACTAGAAGTGCCCACAAAAGGGGGCTTTACCCTGCATAAGAAGACTGTTGAGTTTCAGCCTGAGAGTGCATCCATCGAACCTTCACAAGCATGACACTAGTGCTTTCGCCAAAACATAATGACAAGTGGAGATGTTTATATTTTCTTGCAATTTCCCACCGCTGCTGTCTATGTTCATTGTGTCCTGGTAAAGTTAACAGGAACAACAATCACAGTGAATTGATTTACAGGCATGCTGTGAGTTTGCTTTTGCAAGCCGCCATTAATGATATATTTGCCAGTTCTCTGTGGCTCCCAGGACTTTCTCATACCCAAAGACAGTTTAAGAAAGTAAAACAACCTCAATATCAAGCTGCTGCTGCTTTCATATTTTTTTCATCTCATGGCTTTACATACCCCTTGAGGCACATGTACTCCAATGTGAGAACCTCTCATGTGTAGTTTGCATTACTCCACAGAACATTATAAAGATGCAAGAAGCATCATCGAGCAAGGTGACAAGATTCACACCAAAAATCATTTTGTAAACTGTCTGAGATGTTACAGCAACAAACCCAGAGGAAGAATTCAATCCTCTGCTATCCAATCACGGCAAAGGTGGCAGCAGAACAGGAGAGGAAAGGAAAGACTCCCACATGCGCTCAAGATGTTTTTCAGATCCTCAGCTTTGTCTGTACTTAGCCTGTTAGATGATTTATGATCACTAGTCTCTATTGCCACTGAAACTGTTCGCTTCAATTTTGCATGCTCCTTGATGGTTTGGTTATATTTTCACAGATGCTATCATCACACTTTAACTGCAATAATAATTTGTTTGAATTGTGCTGTGCCACATACTGTTACTACACCGTACACTGTCAGGCTGTTCCTCTGTACAGAGATGTCCAACGCCAATGAAGTATGCAATTGCCTAAACTCAAGGATAGAAACTTGTTAGAACTTTTCTTACCTGGTGGTTGTAGTGTAGACAGTTACTAATTGGTTTTTAGGGGTATAAAAAGAAGGAGCAAATGGGGGAACAGAGGAGAGGAAACAAGCAAGAAAAAGGAGAATAAGCTTCTACCTCATGCTTTGCAATCTGATGCAGAGGTATCAATAAGATTAAACTTGCTCAGGCAGCCACAGAAACTTCCCACAATCGAGAATACAATAGTGCCACCCTTGCAACTGTAAATCAGCATCCCCTTCAAGCACTCATGTTGAAGATGTCCCCCCAGACCTAGGCAGGCAAGAGATAGAGATGTATGGTCTGGAGTAATGTAGCTTATTGGTCTAGAAGGGAGCAGGCCCTGGGTTCAGCCTGGACTCTTGCTCCCAGTGGGACAGAAACTTTCCTACTTCATTTTATTTAGTGACTAATGAATGCAAGGAGCATTTACCAGAATTATTGGTGGGGAACACACTGAATAACACCCATCCTCTGGCCTTGTTAGAGCACTGCACTAGGAAGCCAAGGAGATGCAGTTTCAGACTTGCTCTGGCTGACAGAGGGACCCAAACCCTGTGTCTCCCACTTCCTGAGAAAGTGCCCTAGCCACTTGGCTACTGGGCCTAAAAGACAGCAGAGCCCTCTTGCTTTCACCCATGCTTTTTCTGGACTTACTCTCAGGTATGTAGATCTATAGCAGCCAAAGTGTGGCCTATTCTACAAGCTCAGTCTATGTGATGCCTACCTAGCAGGGGAAGCTGAATGACTCCCTGCACATACAGGCCAAAACCACCAGTTAGATGCACAAACGGAAGTAGAATTCCACCCTTGCTGTTTAAACTAGCCCAGTATTTTTAATCTGAAGTCCTTATTCAATGCAGCATCCTTAGAATGAATTCAGGACAAGACAGTCTTCAGTTTCAAGCAGAGGGAGAAGCTATGACTATGATGGGGAAAAAAAAGTTTCCTTCAAACAGAAAGTACTTAGGAAGAGCATGTGAATGCTGTGTGAATGTGCTTATTTCCTTCAATGGGTTCTCATGAAAAAGTTCCTCTTCCAAAGACTTTTTGTCTGATACCAGGGCAAATTGCCCTTCCCTCTGACACCACATGAGAGTTGGGCTTACTTTTGCCTCTGTACTAATGATGTGGATGTGCCTGCTAAAGCAGGGCTGATGCTGTGCCCTATGAGGCAGCAACAATCCTCAATAGGAAATGGGAGGGGATTAGAGCAAAGAAATGAGGCTTTTCATTAAAGGAGAACTGCAGGGATATGTTGAAGGTGTTCTAATCACTGCATCCAGCTGCACAGAAAAGCACATCATGCATGCAAAAACTTCAGTGTCTGGAAAAGACCAATCAAAAAGGAAGATGCCATCTTAAGGCAGGTTAGGATGGAGAGGACTGATGGCGAGGACTAGGCCCTCTTAGAAACCACTGATTATCCAACTCTTCACAGCTGTTCTGAGTTATTTTTTTTAACATTATAGTTAATGTAACAGGCTGTTAAATAGTCAAACTGTTACCTTGCCTTCAAACATTTTTTTCAGTTACTGATAAAGTACCTTAGACTAGTTGTCAAAACAGTAGATTTCTAATGGCATTTGAATGGACCTGAGTCATCTCCATCTTAATCTCTCTCTCCAGAATATTTGGTCTCCTGCTGGGAAATACAGAGCTATATCATTAGCATGGCAGCACCCACTGAGCAAGACAACAACCTTATTCAGTGAAAGGAGATAACAGAATAGTGACAAATCTTTAAAACACCCTTCATGCCTCCTAAAGATACACACAATCGTTCTGCTTCGTATCCAGGTTCTTTGGGTCACTGCCTTATATGTATGCGGGAGAAGCATGTGCTTATTCCTTCTGTTGAGTAATGGCCAGTAGAAGGACCATACCAGTTGAACTCAGGGTGTAACATACCATAGGGAGGATCATGAGAAAAGTATTTAAGAAAAGCTGCTGTGCCCTCTTACCAGACTTTTGTCGGGGGTGGAGGTGGAGGTGGAGGGGGGCTGATCCTGAGAGTTGCAGCTCCCAGTGAAATGCTCTGCATTATACTCTAGTTCCTAAAAAGGAGTATTCAGTGAGCACATCTACACAGCATCATAACCTCAGCAGGCACAAACCATGATGCTGATGCTACTGCACGGTAAGGTCGGAAATGACCCATGCGCTGCTGGGACTGCACGGTGACAGAGGTTACTGTGCACTCATTTAGTACTAAATGACTGCACAGTAACAACTGCGCAGTGAGTAGACACACCCAGCGTTAACCATTTAAGACTAAATCCTATTTTACATCTACTAGATAACTCAAGTGTAGCTGCTGACAAAGTCATGATATAGATTAATAGGATCAGGTAGACATCCTATTTTGCCTTTACAGATGCATATTTTTTTTAGCCTTTCAGTAGGTACAAGGAAACAGCTTGTACTCCTCTGAAGGCAAATCCTATTTCACTCTGCTGGGGCGCACAGCCTTCCTGATTCAATGGAAAGCACTTAAAAGTACATCTTCAGTGATGCAGGAGGCCTATGTTTGGTTCTCCATTCACTCCAATGGGGAATTTTAACTTGTGCTAAGAAGCATCTGGCACTTCAAAATCCTACTTCCCTCTGACTATATAAAGCTTATGTGTCTTAGCATAGCCTTTTTTGTTCTGGCTGCTAGATGGCTACACAGAGGGTGCATCGACATGAGACATTTCCTGCGCAGTTGCCTAATTAACTGCTCAGTAAACATCTCAGCGTCCCTATTAGGGCATACAACATGTGTGTCCCTATTAGGGCATACAAAACTAATAAATGCTGCAGCAGGGTAGTACTTGTAAATACACTAACCAGCTGGCTGGGGCATGAGGGTGCTTCAGTGCAGGGGCTGCTTGCTAGCTAGTCCTGCACTGAAGTGCTCTTATGCCCCAGCCAGCCCGTCCACAGCACAGTAAGCTGGGTCGGATCAGTCCTGGGCTGGTAGGCTAACCCTCTGGACCACCTGCCAGCTGGGGCTGCACCAACCTGGCTCAATGTGCTGTGGTCCGGGTTCACATGTAAATGTTGTGCCTGGGAGCTTCCTGGGAGTAATAAACCATGAAACAATAAGCTCTACAGTTTATTGTTGTGCACTAATGGCATGTAGATGCACCCAAGGAGCAGAAGGATCTGCTTGTATAAATAGGCTAGTTGTTAGAGCACCTGCCAAGAATATGGAAAACTCTGGGGCAGGCATGGGTATGAGTGCATTCTGGCCCACACCCCTGCTCTTGAAGTTGACCTATGGAGCATGTTGGAGGGAAAGAATCATGGAGCCAGGAGGAGTAGCAGCATGCAAGGACATAACCCTGTAGCCCAGGGCGGGCAGGCACTGCCCTAAAATGAATTTGGCTTTGGCCTGCGCTCCTAAGGCACTTAAAGCATTTTACCCAGTGACTTTGTAATGCCACATGCATCTGGTACAATGACATACATCTGAAGTTACACCCCTGTAACTCATGGCCCTATGAGTTATTGCATTCTGGTAACAGGGGGCAGGATCCAGCCCAATGGTGTTGCATGAATGCAAATGGGTAGGGACTCCGGTCTGCAATGTGATCTGAAAACAAAAAAAATTACCAGACCTTGGCATGCCCAGCCCACCTTCCTACTCAAGTTGGATGTTTGGTGCACAGTGTCACGTAAATGTGATTTCAGGAGATTTGACAGTACGGAAAGTCGGCCTGTGTCCCACAAGGCAGAGGGGTCTGGAGAAGGCTGAGCATTGTAAAAGTGTGCGAAAGGCTTGCTTTTTTGGAAAGGAAAATCCAAGACCATGAGGTTTGCTCTACGTATCTACAAGGATTTCTTTTTCTCTCTCCAGATAAGGGCTTTGTATTAGGGATTCTGATTTGTGTTTGTCAACAGGTTTTTCTGCATGAAGCAATACTGCAATGCAGCCTGCCATTTGAAGGCTTTCCACATAGTGCAGTCTGGGCATCTATTCCAGCCCCATGAAGCACAGAGTTTCAAGTGGGTGAAGCAACATGTCAAGAAGGCTTCTCTCTGCTCCCAGTGCTGTTTATGCATTTTTTTCCACAATGACCCTGTCATGCAAAATACACAAACAACGCAAGTGTCTATCTGATTTACATGTATTTATATGGTCAGAGATGAACAAGAATCCAAAGGATATTGCAATACAATACCATTGCCCTCTATTTAACTGCACAACTGCTATGCTGTAAGCAGTATCATCCCCACACGTGGGATGCCTTTTCTCTTACATTTTTAATCCTGGAGTTCTCTGCTGAGGTGAGTCATTCTATAGGGTCAATTATAGTCTACTGTTTTTTTCTAGTTTCTACTGACCTCAACAAAGAGTAATAGATGTTCATGTCAAAGAGTCAACAGTCACCAGCATGAAGGGTTTTTCACAGGTTCACTTGCAACAGTTGCAAATCATTGGAATATAGTGAACTATTAAAAATAGTAGGTCTTAGGAGATATTCCTCACCTGAAGGATACAACTTTGAAACTCCATGAGGGTACGTAACATGTGCTAAACTTCTTGAACATGCATCTGCTTCTATTTTTAACTACGGTCTGTTTTACCTCTGTTACAGACGGAGAAACTGAGGCACAGACAGACTAAATGATTTGCACAGAACATAAAATGAACCAGTTGAACCAGCAACAGATGCATGAAAGAATACTCTGTAGCAAAGTTTTTCAGAGACCAATGCGTTGCATATATACTCAGACATGGATTCCTGTTGTGCTCCCTTGCAAAATGGCACAAGGGGGTAAAAGCTGGATGAGAAGGGAGCTAAAAGGAGAAGGAATTAACTATCACACACCTGCTACTTATTTTGAACACCAGTAGCCCTTGTCACTAAATGGACAGCTGTGCCTAAAGGACTTTTAGTGATAAAACACCTGCCAATTTTCTCAGCTGGGGTTATTTTCCTTTGTGCGCTGCTTTCCTTTTCTTCCACTTCAAATTTGGGAAAGGTCCCAAATGATAACCAAAGTCCTGGTCTATGTTGTGGAGTTTAAAGATGACATGTTCAAAGAGACATTAACCTAGGTGGACTGGTCAAACTCTACCTAATGCTGTTTTATTCAGAGAATTCCAGAATGGCGAGATTAATTCTTTTGATATTCACATTTCAAAGAACTCCCTTTTGTGAATAGTTTCAATAGGAAAATGAGCACTATATGAATTGTATGGATTGTATATCTGTATATAGAAATAGAAATAAACACACATGCATGGACACGTGTACATGCAGCATATACATATGTATAGCGACAACTATTTATAACAGCAAAGGTGGTCCTTTCATTTTGCCTTTTGTGCTCTTCACTCCAGGAATCCATCCTTGATCTTGACAGATCTACTAGTTTATAATGAATACTTTCCCCAGCTTTTATGGTTCACATCAAGGAAGCACCTGGGAGTAATATTTGTTCACTGTAGTTTTGTGGGGGGGGGGTTCTTTCTTTGCTGTGGCGTTTGCCTATAATCAACATTTATTTTTATTGTGCCTAAATATTTTATTAATTTAGACAGACATGACACACAAAAAAAAGCAAACAAGTAAACAAGAATGCCTGCTATACCTCTTCAACAGAAGAAAACATGGGTAAATATATTTAAGAACCAAGCATTTTGTAGGTCAAAAACCACAATTTGTGTTAAGAGCTATGTGTTTTGGTCTCGGCTTTGCCACTGGCTTGCTGTATATGATCTTGAGCAATGTGTCAGTTTTTCTGTGTATAAAAAATGGAGAGGATTTTAATTCCTCGTGGCTGTTTTGTGAGGCTTCTCTTTCAGATACTTGGATGAATGCCAGTATCTAAGCACATCATAATCTGTAATGTGTTTTTCTACACAGCAAACACATAATGTATGGAAATACTCTTATTCCCATTTCACAGGTAGGCATTGAGGTAGACAGAGATAAGCAACTTCCAAAAGGTCATACAGCAAAGCTTTGGCAGAGCTCTGACATCCTCAGATGGAAGAAAACAAATATTATTATATAGTTGAAAGTGAACTATACAGTGGTGTAAATCAATAAACAATCCCAGGAATAATATCATCCACAACAGACAATACTGGCCCCGTAGCTCAGCAAATACACAAGGGGTACATCTACACATGCATATTAATGCAGAGCAATAAACTCCGGCACTTATTGTGCCAGAGTTTATTTCTTCCAGGTGCTGTATTTGAATATGTGCTTGGGACCGCAGCACACTGAGCTGGTTTGGAGCAGCCTCAGCTGGAAGGCAGCCTGTGGGGGGGGTCCACCTGCCAGCCCGGAGCTGCTCTAACCCAGCTCACTGTGCTATGGAGGGGCTGGCTGCGGCATGAGGCTGCTCCACTGTGGGGCTAGCTGGCAGGCAGCCACCACACCGAAGCACCCTTGTGTCCCTGCCAGCTATATCAGTGTCTACATGTGTGCTGCTATGCAGCAAAAAACTCCACAGCAGGACACATTTACAATTATTATCCTCCTGCAGAGTTTATTACAGTAAAAGTTCTGTTATCTGGCATCTTATAAGCCAGCATGCTCCACTAACCAGCATGCTGGCTTTTAAGATAAAGTGAAACCAGAAGTGCCCACCATGACACTTCTAGTTTCTCCGAGGCCCCATGCCTCAGGGCAAAGCTGCCTGCACTGTCAAGCCCCCACAGCCTGGAGGAATAACAGGCAGGTGGGTGTAGGGCCCACCTCCATGGCCCTCAGGGCCCACGGGGCCTGTGGGAGGTGTGGCGATGCAGCGGGAGGGACAGCAATGCTGTGGCAGGGGTGGAGGGACACCCCTGTTGTGGCGGGAGAAGTGGCTGCTGGGGCCACCCAATTAACTGGCATATCTTGTTATCCAGCATCCCCCATTCCTGTTGGTCTAAGGTGGGGGTGGGCAAAATACAGCCCATGGGATCTTTCATCTGGCCCACAGCACTGCCTAATGAATTCCCCCTTGCCCAGCCCTTCCACCCATGAGGGTGTTTCACAGTCAGAGCAGCTAGGATCTGGAACCAACTTCCAAGGGAAATGGTGCTTGCTTCTATGCTAGGGGTCTTCAAAAGAAGGCTAGATAATTACCTAGCTGGGGTCATTTGACCCCACTACTCTTTCCTGCCTAGGCAGGGGGTCGGACTTGACAACCTGCTCAGGTCCCTTCCAACCCTACCAGCTACGAAACTATGAAACTAGAGTGGGAGTGAGGCGCACACATGTACAAGACCCCAACATACTCTATTGGGTCTCGGTCCCACCGTCATGAGCTGACGGGCCTTGCCCAGCCAGCAGATTCTGGGCAGGGATCCTGCTGCAGCCAGAACCTGCTTACTCGGGACAGCAGGTAGGGAAGTAACAGGGCTGGTGGGGAGTGGGGAGGGGAGGAGCTGGAGCTGGGCAGAAGTGAGAGTGCAGTGTGGAGCCTGTGCCCAGAGGGGCAGCAGGAGTGTAAAGCTCAACTGAGCAGCCCGGGGTGTAAAGGAGGGGTGTAGGGACCCCCCACATACTCTCCACATGATATGCAGCCCCAGCTGCCAGCAGCAGCAGCAGACGGAGAGGTCAGGGCACTCATGCTTGGTGCAGGCACCTGGTGGGGTGTGGCTCCAGCCAACGCTACATGGCAGGAGGGAATGCAGACTGCCCTATTGCCAGGGCTCTGTGCCCTGTGCCTGCAGCTCCAGCACTTGCAACAGGGGAAGACCCGCACTGGAGCCTGCTTCCTTCCTAGCTCCCTGCTGCACAGGCCGCCACATTGTGCCAGGAATAGAGGAGGTTCCACCCTTGCTTCCCCATGGAGTCCAGCATGGGGCTTACCTGCTGCAAGGGCAGAGCTGCAGGCGCGGAGCCCCTGTGATAGAAGCAGCCAGGCAGGCTATGCAGGGATGCACTCCTTCCCCCAGCGCAGTATGGCTGGTTCTATCACAGGGTCTCCATGCCAGATGCCTGCAGCTCCACACTTGCAGCAGGGAAGCCCCGGACTGGACTCTGTGGGGAAGCAGGGGGCGGGACTCCCTCCATTCCTGGTGGAGCACGGGGACCTGCACAGAAGGGAGCGGGGGAGGCAGCAGGATCCAGTGCGGGGCTTTCCCTGTTGCAAGTGTTGGAGCTGCAGGCATGCCCTGCAAAGCCCCAGCAGTTGGGCAGGCTCCACTCCCTCCTCCCATGCAGCGCTGGCCAGAGCCATGCCCTACTGGGCGCCTGCACTGGGCATGAGTGCCCTGACCTCTCCACCTGCTGCTGCTGCTGCCAGGCAGCAGGGGCTGCATGCCATGCAGGGAGTGTGTGTAAGGGGTCCCAACACCCTGCACCCTCCCTCACACCCCACAGACCCACATCCTACCCCACTGACATATACATACACCCCAACATACCTATGCCCCCCTACACAGTCATACCCTCTCACAACCCTCCCACACCCCACCATACACACACACACACACACACACACACACACACACACACACACCCCATAAAAGAGTGACAATTTAGTTTTGAGTTATTATGCAATCCCTTCTATATACAGTAAGCAATCAGAAGTCATGATAAATATTTTTTGAATAACATTAAAATATATTATAGTAAGTGTTTGTCTTCTAGTGTATGATTTGGTTATTTTCTGGCTCTAAGATGGCAACTTCCCCTCCCAAAAGGAGTCTTGGGTGGGGGCAGCAAGGGGAGGGACTTCTGATGGCAAAGGTCAGGGGTTAGGGAGCAGGACATCTGGTCCCAATATGGCAACCAGGAGGCGGGGCAGTTGTCAGGGGGTGGGGCTACCTATGCAGCTCCCGACAGCTAGCCAAAACTTGTTAAGTGACCCTCCACCTGAAATAATTACCGGCCCCTAGTCTAAGGACATAAGCAGGCAAGTTGCTTCGAGCAGTTGTGATATCTTTTATTAGACCAACTGAGTAGTTGGAAAAAAGTTCTTAGCAAGCTATCAGGCATAAGCACACTTCTTCGGGCATAGGGAGTCTCTACTGTTCTGAGATCTGCAAAGAATGAAAGAAGCTAAAAGTGTGGCATAATGTTACCTTTGGCATTATTTCCCCCTTGTTCTTTCTGGCCCCTCCCCTTGTTTTCCTAATTTCCACCTATTTACACTCTCACTGACAACCTGTCACACTTTTAGTTTCTTTCATTCTGTAGAGATCTCAGAACAGCAGAGTCTCCCTATGCCTGAAGAAGGATACTTGTGCCCAAAAGCTTGCAAAGAACTTTTTTCCAACTACTTAGTTGGTCTAATAAAAGATATCACATCTACCCAAAGAAGCTTGCCTGCCTAACTGTTATCTGCCCTCTGCTATTTAATACCAAAGGGAGACCTTGTTAGTCTTAACTGCATTTAAAAGGCCTAATTTCTCACTGCCCAGTACCTTCTTTTCACTTGTGAAAAGTGAATGCAAAGTAGCTGTAAAACGTTAACTTTCTGAGACTCATATAGAATTTTACAACCAGAAGAACAGATGATCATACAAGATAGGATGCAGAAGACCAAATTCTGTGGCCACGTCTACCCTACAAAGATTTGTTGGTATAGCTATATTGTTGAGGGGGTATGAAAAGACTGCCTAGAATATCAATGCAGTCATTCAAAGAGGTAGAAATATATTGTAAGAGTCAGTCTCTCTACCCCAATCTGTTTACAAACCAGAAGAGACAAGAAGTGAATTGAATCCCTGTAATATTGTTGAGTCAAATCCAGAGCTCCTGAGGTAAGGTTCATAAGGACACAGCTCTAAGAATATTTTTTTCTTTCTAAGTCTTATCCACAACATGGAAAGGCCAACTAGCTGTGTCTAAGAGGTTTAAAGTTATCCCAGGTTTGGCCATACAAAGAAAACTCCCCATCTGTCTACATAAACCATGTTTCCACTAGGGGGCTCTGCCAACATAGTTATGTCTTGTATCTCCATAGTGTAGACCAGTTCTATATACACATTGGTCAAAAGGAGATAATTTAAGGCCTTTGGAAGTTCTTAGATTCAAGCTGCAATGCTTAGGAAGTCTAAGATTAAATCATGGTGTCTGCAGTAATTCTGTATTAATCTGACCATTGATGGGTTTATTACACAATCTGAGTTAGGGGTGAGGTGGTGTTCTGGAGGCTTCCCCCCGCCCCTTTGTCTCCTGTGATACCATGTATTTCAATCCAGCCCATCTCTGGGAAGAAACTTTATTGAAAGTTCAATCAATTTGGCAGCTTCAAATGTGTTTTAAAACATGCATACATGAAAAGGCAAATAAAGGGGAGTTTCTAATTCTGTCTCTTTATGAATACTTATGAAAATGTGTGGATCAAAGCTTCTTCCCCAGCAAGTAAATTTCAAGCCTCCTGTAGGACTCAAAGGAAAAGTATTAGAACTCATTTCATATTTCAGTTAGCGTAAAGCACATGTTCGAAAATTACTAAGCAATGATTTCGCATCAGACTTTTTCCTGCTTTTCAGAGCTGGCTGAAATGCTTCAGAAGTAGCATGAACCAACCCAAATGAAACTCTCCCATGCCTCTATAATGCCAGGAAAGATCAGGTAAGCCTGGAGCAGAAAACATTTCCGGCTATATCTATATCCCTCTCTTAGTACCTTGCTCTAGCTGGTTATTATAAATCACATTGCAAAGGAGAGCTCCCCTAGCATCAAAACTAACCTACTTAGCCTGACAATCTTTACCTAAGACCGCGCCCCTGCCCACTTCCTAAATGAACTGCCCCTGGCATTATCCAGTTCCCTTCCTCCCCTGAAAGCTGCATTAGTCTTTGATCGTGTTGACCTCTGTCTCAGCATACGCTTCCCTCTGATACATGTGGGTTTACTTTAAGACTCTTAGACCCAGACATTCAGCTCCTCTCTACTATGGACATGGCTCAGGAAGAAAAGATATTCTTAGCTATGCTGTCTTGAGCTTTGCTTCAGGAACTCTAGGTGGATTCTCAACTACACCGGGGTGCTCAACATGTGGCCTGCAGGCCAGACCTAACCCACAGGGCTCCCCAGGGGTCTAAAAATTTGGCAGTAGAAGAGTAGTGGCAGCTAATTGACACTATTCTGTTCCCAAATTTCTGGAGTCCTGGGGAACCACATAGTGTGGGACTGATCAAGGCATGTGAGGCAGACTGGGGCAGACCAGGGTAGATTAGGATAGCACAAGGCCACTTGGGACAGCTCGGGGCCAATCAACATGGTGAGGGGCCAATCCAGGTGATGTGGGGCCAGTCACAGCAGTGCAGGGATAAACAAGGTCGCTCTGTGCAGCATGGGCCCAATCAAGACAGCATGGGGCAGCATGGGGTGGCACAGGTCCAGTCTGGGCAGTACGGGACCCAATCCTGTCATGCATGGCCAAGCAGAGGTGGCATGGGACTTAATTCTGGCACATGAGGCCCAATCCATCCTGCAGATCTGCCCTGTGCTAGTCATTTGGCCCAGGGCCAGACATGGATGAACCTGGTGGCTGTCTGGGGCCTGGACAGAAAGGGGGCCCAAAAATAGTAATATTTTTATTATTAGTATCATTATTTCTGGAGATGGGTGGCCCAATACTAAAAGTTCACCTGGGGCCATCAGGATTCTAGGTATAGTGCTGATCTGGCCCACAGAGCCAAAAGTTTGACAACTACTGTACTACACAGTTTCTGTTCACTTCTCTGTTGTCTAGTTTGTAAGCAAATCCAGACAGAGAGGCTCACTCTAACTACAGGTCTGTCCTGTGCCTGCTGCAATAGAGGGTTCAAAACATGAGCATAATACAATGCACTTAACAGATATGGAGCTTTTAGCATGTGAAAGAAGCTTTGTACAGATGTTTGTCCTAGAAGAAGTTTTTTGCAAGAAGTATTAAAAGACATCTGAAGTAGCCAACTACATGGGCAGAAACAAAGAGAAAAGAAGGGCTGACTTAGAAGTATTTTTCTTGAGTAGTAAATGAGAAAAAAAAGAGAGGAAGTAATTGAGCACTTCAATTTGTGAGTAGGGGGAATACTGGAGGGCAGTATTCCTAAAGATGGTAGTTAAGGGAGCAAAGAATGAGCTGAAGGAGGAGCAGCAAAGTGGGATAACCCCCAAATATACATTTCTGTCTCACTTTTTATGAAAAGGCAAGGGATAAAGTGAACCTGCAAATCCCCAGGGGAGGCTGTAGAATGTAGGATAATGGGGATCTTGCAAGGACCAACCTGTCCAAACAGGTTGCCCAATGTCACCAACTTTCAAGAAGAAGCTCTTCCCAAGCTCTTCCCTAGACCTAGATGGAAAGGGATCTAATAGCAAAGTAAAACAGCTAGTTTCACAGATGGACTTTAGTCAGAATCTGAATCTCTTGACTGTCAAAATTGTGGAGACAGAGGCACAGCCAGATAGTTTTGTGCCCTGGGCAGTAACAACAGCCAGGCTTCTGACAGCAGCAGTGGCACCACTGGGCCAACGTTGGGAAGGCTCCTATTTTTGTATGCCCCCAAGTCAACATCCAGGACTGGTGACCTGCTCCTTTGCCCTTAGTTATACTACTGTTTTGAGAATCTTAGGGAACCCATGCCTAGTGTTTTGGCACAGAGTAAAGCAACTTCTTTATGACACATCCATATCACTGATGAAAAAGAACAAGGTGCTCTCTCCAGCTCCACATGTGCCAGAACCCAGAAAAGAAGCATCCCTAGGGCAGTTACATGTACACCACGCTTGAGATACCTAGGAGTGAAGCTGGGATGAGCAAGGACCACAAAAAGACCACAAAACCAAGAAGACCATTTCAAAGACCACAAACAAGGGAACACCATGCTCTGAATTTTAGAGAATATTAGTTTCTTCCTTGTATACCTATGGAAATTAGTTACAGTCAGAGAAAGGGTGGTCTCCTGGTTAAGTAACTTGAATGGGATGTAGCTGATCTGGATTTATTTCTCACCTCTGCTATAAACGTCTTGTGAGACTTTAAAAAGTCTCATGGGGGCATCTGCATTGTCCCCATGCTGAGCCACTGCCATGACATAGTCTCTGTCCACTTGCTCACACATGCCAAGTCCCCAAAATGCCATCTTAGAGCAACTCTGCATGCATCCCAGCTCCACTCCTCGGTACCCCAAGTGTGCTTACTGGAATGCATGCAAGTGCCCTGAGGCTGCTTTTGTCTGGCATGTGACAAACATGGAGCTGGAATGAGAGCAGCTGGAGTGTGCTTCTGTGTGATGCTCCTGGTCTCAGTATAGAAGCTGTGTAGATAGGCATCCAAACCTGGCAAAATAGGGATAGGTTTTCTCTGCCTTCTCTATTTAGACTGTAAACTTCTCAGGGCAGGGGTTCTCTCTTACTGGGCACATCTACACATGCAATTACAGTGCATGAATGAACTGTGACGCTTATTGCTCCAGAGTTAATCGCTCCCAGGAGCATATTCAAATGGCATGCCCAGGAGCAATTAACTCCGGAGCAATAAGCTCCACAGTTTATTCATGCATAGCACATTAAGTCAGAGTAGCCCTGGCTGGCAGAGGGCCCAGGGGCTCAGCCTGCCAGTCCGGTGCTGGTCTCCCCGGCTCAACATGCTGCAGAGGCAGCCCCATGTTGAAGCTCCCTTGTGCCCCAGCCAGCCCCTCCAGTGCTGCTGTGAAGTTTTTTATTCCACATTGGGTGTGAGTACATGTGCATTAATGCACTATTGTTACTACGTATTAAGTGTAGTGCCTCTACTATGAGGTACTAACTAGATGCACAGTAACCAGTGCACAGCCCCTCCAGGATCTACATGTGCACTGCTGTGAAGTTTTTTGTTCCACAGTGGACATGTCTACATGTATATTAATGAACCATTGTTACTGTGCATTAAGTTTAGTACCTCTAATATGAGGTACTAACTAAATGATCAGCAGTGCCAGCAAATAGTCTTTTGTGATGCTTAATGCACAGTAGACTAATTTGACCATGCGTTAGCATGGCTTTTGACATGACACTTTAACACAGTCAAATTAGTCTACTGTACATTAAGCATCTCGTGTAGATGTGCCCAGTAGGATAGTACTTATAAATACTTGCCATAGCAAGATAGTATTTACAAGTACTATCCTGCTAGGGAGTAAATTAGTTTACTCTAGCCTAATAGGCACACGTGTAGATGCCGAGATGTTTACTGCACACCTAGTCAACTGTGCAGTAAACAGCTCGTGTAGACACGCTCATCTTGTGTTGACATAGGGCCAATACAATAAGGACCTGACCTCAGTTGCAGGGCAGGGAGGTCTAGGATTTACTATAATAACACGTATGATGTATACCTTTCAAAGTATACAGTGCAGTGCTTGTATGTATGTGCACAAGGCCTTTAGAATTGCTTCTAGTAGATGTTAAATCAAGATTTACAGCCCCTAAATGTGTACAGAACTGGTTCTCAAGGGGTTAAGAAAAATGCCTATTAATAATCATCTTTTCCCCCATGTGTCCATTGCAAAAAAAAAAGAAGCAAATGTTGTCCTTACTCAGAAATAATAATGTAGAATCCTCTAAGAAACCCCAAGCCATTAAACTCCTTTAACACTACTGCACTAAACCTGCTGAAAAAAAAGTTTCTATAAATTGGCATTAATAAAGAACCACCCTCTTGCTTTGTATGGGAGCAAGAGCCACCTTCTCTAAGGGAGAAATATACGACAATCCAGACACCCTATTAATAACATTAGAGTCCTGAACTTTAATGTATTAATGAATGGACGTGCACCCATGCTGTAATCATGAATTTCAGCATTGCCTTTGATGCTTCATTGGGCACAAAGCTCTTACAAAATGTTTGAAGTGTCTGGCTGTGTAATAATGATTTATAATTCTCTTGAACCAAAGCAAAATTTGCTAGTAAAAATCATTTTTGAAATAAAAAATAAATTGTGACTGGAGGGTCTGGGTTTGTTTCAAAAAGAGATCACCCACAAGCAGCAAATTATTTAAAAAGCCACCGGTTCTAGTGTTTTGAGATAGAGCGCGTACAACTCAGAATTTCAAAGTACTGTTAATTAAGATCAGTTTATTAAAATGTCAATCTTTTTAACCAAAAATTTCTCCACTATGAATATGAGCTGCAAGTCCCCTTATGTTCAGTGTTTCATGGAAAGCGTAGTTTTGCTCACACTGTTTCTCTAACTTCACCCCTTCTCCTCCCCTCACCCACCCTGCTTTCCTTTCCCTGCGAGTGTTTCTATGCAATGTCTATTGGATTGTTCTCCCTGTTGCTCTCTCAGAAAGTTCTTTGTGCGATATTAAAACTGCTATGCATTTTGTTGAACAAGCCCTAAAGTTTTATAATCTTTCTTTCTTTTTTTTCCTCCCCTTTTCTTCTTCAGACTGATCCAAGGCCCATGGAAGTCAATGGAAAAACTCCTACTGTCTTCAGACAGATTTGGACCAGGCCTGTGGTGTCACAGCTTGAAATGGGTTTTGTAATTTTATTGCCATGAGAGCTTTCTTTCTGTCTATTACTAAAAGACCTTCAGCGAAGTGGGGGTGGGGGGTATGGGAGAAACAAGAATGGACCTGGCAAGAGTAGTTCCTTATCCTTATCACTTGCAAAACAGTTACTTTTACAAATTTATTAATCAGCATAATCCAACATATAAAAAAATCATCTGCCAAGAAAAGAAAATAGATACAGTTCAGCTGGAGTCATCCTTGTGCGTTTTGCTCAGAAACTTGGAGTCAGAAAAGGGGAAAAAAACAACTTAAATAAATCCTGGTAAAATGACACTATTTTTTCCTTTGGACTGGGAGCTTTTATTAGAGCTCCACACTACCAAGGGCATTTCAGACTCAAATACTGCACCATGTTTTCCCCTTGTGTAGCTCCCTTAATGCCCAAGAGCTTTCCTGGCAACAGCCTTCCACAAAATTTAAGGCCTAAGTTTTCCTCAAGCTCTTCCAAGTTTTTACACCAAAAGAGATTGCACTTATTTATTTTCCTTTGCTAAATGTTCTTATTCCTTCTCTATTTTTTTTTAAAAGAGCCCTAGCAGGACCTTTTCAGACAAGCTACAAACAGTGTATGTTTTGGTTGAATTGGCACCAGCTAATGCCAAAGGTGAACAGAAAAGCCTTATCCTGGCTTGCAGTATGGCCCTTTGTGATGTTTCCAGAGTCTGGCTGCACCTTGGTAGCCATTACAAACTAGTAGGTGCATCTACACAAGATATTATGTCACCATAGTGATGAGCTATGGTGACACAGCTCGTCATTATGGCAACATAGTGTCAGAAGGCACAAACCATGATGCCACCACTACTGTGCAGTTGCTACTGTTCAGTAAGGTCAGAAATGACTCGTGCGGTGCCAGGACTGCACAGTACTGGCAGTTACTGCAAGTACTAAATAACTACACAGTAACAACTGGACAGTCAGGTGCAGGGGCGACGTGTAGGGGGTACACGCAGGTGCATGTGCACCCCCTGAGCATGGCAGTGCACCCCCTACAAAAAGGCATGTTGGTGGCACCTGCGGTCAGTTGCCACTCACCACCCTGCCACCAACACCACCAGCGGGGTCTGTGGGCGGTCTGTGACCCCTGCTGGCTGCCGTCAATGCTGCAGGCAGTGGCTGTGCATGGTCGCCAACTCTTGGTCGGCACTTGCCTCTCCCCTCCACCCTCCACTGCTGACAGTGCCAGCAGTGTCTGCATGAGCTCCCCCGCTTATTGCCGCCGCGCTCCCACCACTCCCACCGCCACCGCCACCGCCGCACTCCCGCCACCGCCATGTCCCCCCAGCCACCAGGGACACAAGTTGCTCATGGTCGGATGCAAGGTAGATGTGCCCACTTATATATTACAGTAGCTCTGAGGCTGTTCCAAGACAATGGCTGAGCCAGAAGCCCTAAAATTAGAGAGCTCAAGGACAGCTCCAGACCGAAACAGGGGTGGGAGCTCTCCACAGTGTTTAAAGATGGAGGTATAGCTGTCAATAAAGTATTACTTACCCCAGGGAGAGGTGGAGGAAGAATATTCCTCTCACCCACCCTAAACTATAACCTATAAGTACAATTAAGCGATGTTTGACACCGTCTTGGGTATACCCTTGCTAAATTTGAGTTTGCCATGAGTTTAGCAATGCTGCCTCCTGAAGGTCAGTTCCTCCCTCCACATCGGAAAAAAAGGCAAAGCTCAAAACAAATAGACATTCGCAAAGCTCACAAACACAGATAAAGTATTAACTTCGAGGTACACAAAATAACCTCCTAGCTGTTGATACGGAGGCTCTAGAGTCACCGACAATGAAGACACTTCTGGCTCTGACATATAGTTTGTTATTTATTACAAAGTTCAGGGCATTATTTTAGCAATAAATATCTCATTGGGATCTTCCCTACATGGCCCAAAAGAAGTTGACTGGCTGGGGAGCAGAGCTTAGTATTAAGATGTTTGAAAGTCTGGAGGGCAATGAGTGGGCAGATCTTTGAGCCAACAAGAAGTGAATTCCAAGTGAGGATGTAGCAAAATAAGGACAGAATCCTGCCTTGTGGCACGTGTGCAAACTTAGCTGCAGAATGATGTTGAAATGGGCAGTTTTCAAGTCTGGTTGCCATGTTACATGAAGACAGAGCCACATTATTCCCTCAGTTATATTTGCATGCTGCTGTTGCTGCTTTCAGTGAGGTAACAGAGGGTAAAAACCTAGTGTTCATGTTTTTTATAGTATTTTCTAACTAGTTCTCAAAAGACCAGTTACTCCCAGATTTAAATTTTTAGAGGCTTAGCAAAAAGTAAGGCAAGGTGGCATCTTACAGGCTAACTGGTTCAGAGATACATGAGCTTTCATAGGCAACAACCTACTTCATCATATGCTAGGAATGGACACACAGCATCTGATGAAGTAGGTTGCTGCCTACCAAAGCTCATATCTCTGTGAATAAGTTAATTGTTAAAGGTACCTAATGCACATGCTTGTGTAGGGGGCTGGGGGTCAGGAGTGAGGAGCATGGTGGGGCTCGAGAGACCCTG
>NW_017729025.1:139970778-139974462 GCF_001723915.1 Gavialis gangeticus
TAGGCATTTTAATTACAGCAGTTCCCAGAAAGCTGCTCTAATTAAAATGGCTTACTGTCATGTGTATTAGGCCCCACAGCATTTTACAATGGCTGTGGGATACTTTATCTAAAGCTCATTTCACAAAGTTTAGATAAAGTGCCCCTGTGGCCATTTTCAAACACGTGGGAGCTTAATATACACGACGGTGAGACGACGACGGAGTGTTCAAATTAAAACATGGAGCAGACTTAGTTAATTGTCCCTGCTCCAATGTGCCCTAATTTGAACATGAATGAGTGCATCTATAGGCAGCCTAAAGTGCCACCCTGCCTTACCCTCTGCCTGTCTTCAGATTAACACAGTTAAACACCTCTGATTTAGAGATCCTAAGACTTTTCACCAGCTGAGGATCTGTCCCCAGAGATTGTATCACTCAATGCCCTACAACTTAGCCCCAACTTCAGCCCCCAAAAGTGCAGGCTTCAGAATTTAACTTTTTTCTATCTAAACAGTCTAGGTTCAAATTAATCTCGGATGGTTTGGTGCAGAACCAAGTGAATTGTCAATGCTTAGGCTCTGTTTGGCTTTTGCATTTTCAGGTTTGTTCAAACCTGAAATGGAGGGCACTTTCAGACAGAAGGGAGCTGCTTGTACATTGTAAATATAAGTAGCTCCAGGTGGAAGGGATGCACCTTCAGTTTGCACTGGTGTAAAACAAGAGGCTAAGCTGACACTGTGGCTACGTACAGACGTTCAGAAAGTCCAAGGTGGAATCAATCAAATCTATGAGGGTTTCTGTAAGTGCATAGATTAGATTAGGAGCAAACAGAATACACATTCACCCTTTGGTGGGGGCAACATGCAGGCTGCTGTCCAAAGCTAATTGGTTGGGGCACTCCTGAACAATGCCCAGCAAGCCCTGTGGGCTCCCCTGGTTGCCAGAGACTTCTGAGCACAACCGAGCACCTGGGCCACCCCAAATGGCTGCCAGGCATGAGCGAACAAGCCCCCAACTCCCTACCTAGGGCTGGGTGCTGGGGATGGTCTGCAGTGACAGCAGAGGGTTGTGGGGTGTACTTGCCCTTACCTGGTAGCCAATAGGAGGTGGCCCAGGCACTCCATAGAAGGAAGGATCAGGCTCCTTGGATCTCGGCACTAGCAGCAGCTAGTGGCAGGACACATCCAGCAGCCTGGGAGGTTCGCTCTAGGCAATGGGGGCAGAGGAGGAGCTCCACTGAGAAAAGGATCAGGTGATGACAAGTGAATGGCAGGTGGCAGAAGGAGGCTAGAGAGCACCCTTTTCCCCACCACCCAGTGCAAGCCTCCAGAGCTTCCAGGCACATCCTGCCATCAGCTGCGACTGGTGCCAAGTTCCAAGGGGCCTGATACTTCCCTTGACAGAGACCCCTGTCCCTGCTGCCCAGTGCAACACTCCTGGGCTGCTGAGCACATCCTGCCACTGGTGCCAGAGCTCTGAGGGGCCCAATGAACAGAGCCCCCTTGTCTCTGCCACCAGGCATGAGCCAGGGTCACATTTAAGCCATCACAGACCATCCTGCCCCCCAGTATGTTTTAAGGCATTCTGCCAGTAAAGTGTAAATGTAGTTTGTCTACAAATACTCAGACAAATATGTATCACTTCCTAACATATGAACACATCACACAACATAGAAATGAATGTAAGTATTAGAATAAATTAATTATGAATCAGTTATCTTTATTTTTGACTCACAGCTGACCAGAGGCAGGTTGCAGGCCTGGGGAGAGAGGCTGTGCTGGTTCAGCTCTGTGACAGCCCAGGGGCAGGGCCTGCTGGGCACTCAGCTGGAGTAGCCAAGCACAGGGCAAGTGCTCACACATCTCCCTGCGAGGGGAGACTAGCAGGGAGCTGCAAAGGCATCTGGGATGCCAGCAGACAGTGACCTAACACGAATCAGTAACAGATCTGTGTCATGGCTCTCTGTTACAATCTGGTACAGAAGTTTGACTCACTGATCTAACCTAAATCAATTAAATTTGAGTACACATTGATCCAGGTCTATCTGAGACCAGGTTCTATCATTTTTTTAACCAGTCTATATGTGCCAAACTTCTCTTCTGTCATAGGTGTAGACCAGTTTTCGGTCACTTATACTGGTTTACATGTAATGTCTGTATCTGGCCTGTGTCTTATTTTGCCTATAGACTGTTGGAGCAGTTTCCTTGGAAAAGACTTCAGGAAAAAAAAAAAAACAAAGAAAAGAAAAAGAGTATGCAAACAGAAATGTGTGTTTTAGAAACCTTTCAACTGATTTGGAGGCACAGCAGCCTATCTCCCTGGCAGACACTTTAGATATTATCAGGCATACTATACAAATATATTACTGGAGCCAAGCCAAATAGAATCCCCCTCTCCGCTTCTGCCTGAATTCCCTTGTTTCTTCACTATAGGGAGGAGATGCAAAACAGAGTCCTATTGCTAATGTCTGTGGTATTCTGCAAATCTTTCCTCCAATTTCCACTGCCAGAGCATCCTAGCCTAGAACTGTCATTCATATGAATCATAGAGTCGAAGGACTGGAAGGGACCAGCCAGATCAAGTCCAGTCCCCTGCCATGAGCTGGAAGTTATTGGGCTCAGACAATCTCAACAAGGTGCTTGTTCAGCCTCATTTTGATCACATCTAAGGAAGGTGATATTGCGGGGTGGGGGGGGGGGGTGGATGTCTCCAAGAAGGCAACATCCCTGGGGGACCACCCTACAGTCTGCAGGTGGTAATCACTCAGGTCTTAAAAGTGAAATTCCCTCCCCTATGAAATTAATGGGAGTTTTGCTGTGAACTTCAGTTGCACTAGCATTTTCTGCCAGGAGTTTTGTGATGTGCTACAGCTGTTGCCCAGTCTGTTAAAAAGTAATTGGAGTTTCCTCCCTTTGTCATTTGAAAACACAATTTTAAATGAAAAAGTATGAAAAGTAAATACAAACATAGATGCTGTAGTGTTGAAACAGCAGCCACTGGAATGCATTCCTCAGGGAGTTCCACACACTAACAAGATGTCCCTTGGTGCTATATTCGACAGTTGGCTCCAATGCAGTGGAAAGGTGTTGTAAAAATCACAGATAAGCAGATGGTGCTGTATTAGGGTGGCCATCATAGAGGACAGTCCAGTTGTTCTCTGTCCTCTATTGTTACAAAACCAGACGCCTTTATCGCCCTGTTTTTCCCTTGAAGAGAAAAATAGAGGACATAAAGGCATCCAGTTTCATATCAACAGAGGACGAAGGACAGAGTAGCAGAAAACTGGACTGTCCTCTACGATGGCCACCCTATCCTGTATACACCACATGTCTCTTTAGTCCACTTAGTATCTGATCCAGAGCTCTCTGAGTTCAGTAAGCTTTGGATCAGGCCCTGGATACATAGGGCAGAGAGCCCTGGTAAGGTTTGCTTCTGCTGGGTTAGTTTTAGGATGGAATATTCACATCACCATTGGACACAACTCTAACCTCCCACTTCCAGTGAAGTTGAATCGCCCTTCATTGGACATCTAGGAACATCCACAATAGTCATGCAAATCTATTCTAACAGAGGCTGGAAAGAAGTACCCCTGTATGGTTATAGTTCACACTCTCCAATATGCTGCTGAGTTACCTGCAGGTATAAAATAACCCTAAAAAGAAATCTTAACCAGTTAAAAAACAATAACCTAGACCCCCCCCCCC
>NW_017729025.1:139974608-139998048 GCF_001723915.1 Gavialis gangeticus
CCCCCCCCCCCAACTTTTTTGATTATATGTTCCATTATCTTAAAAACCACTGAATAATCCAGTTGTGGATTGAGAATGAATAGAATATTTTTTTGTTAATTTATCCTTCCCCAAATGTATACATAAGAGGAATCAAGGAAAAGCATCTTAAATAACATGTATAGTGCCATTTTAGTGTACAGAGGACCTTAGTGAATTCATCTCTCTACAGAATCTTCTTCACTGAACCTTCTTCACTTGAATATACTGAGTTTTTCTGTGCTCCACACCTGTTGTAATCACACCTGGAATGTAAGACTGCTGCTGAAAAACTAGTTTCATCTTCTTAAATGGAAGCAAAAATACTCAAGCTTCACACTCTTTAACAGAAGGGATTAATGTGGTGAAGCTACTAATGCTTCTCTCTGAACACCAGCAGAGAGAAAAATATGTCCCATTAAACCAATGTTTTACAGCCCAATGGAATCGCCACTACACCTGCAGAATTGTAGTTACATGTACTGATAATATTTTAGGTCTAAACAGATCCCCATCCACTGTCACATTCAAGTGTTTCCAGGCAAATAAGAATAAACACACACACCTATTTTGTTCTTTGATGCTATAGCAAGGAGGTAAGAGAGACAAACACTATTTTGTTCAGAGCTACAAGAAAACGGTTTGTTTTACTATTATAGTTTCTAATCAGGATTGATGCCTTAGGTTCTTGTCCAATAGAAAGGTGTCCTGTGTCTGCTTACAGGGACAGAAGGCTCTTCACTAAAAGATCAACATCATATCATAGAGTAACATCCATTAAAAATTCAATATGCAGTACCTCATGCTCTTGCACGTACCCCATCATTTGCCCTAGTGGGCATCCCTGCATTGCAAGGCTATCCAAGTAACAAATGCCTACATTTTCCAAGAGTAAAAAAGATAGGGTAGAGTGAAAGATTCCAAAAATAGCTGAAGAGTGATTTTTATCTTCCAACCACCTGTACAAATGTTGAGTATTTATTTGGAGCTCTGCCTGTTCTAAACAATGAACTTCACCATTGTCCTGAAATGCACACAATTGTTCCATGTCTTTTGAAACACCAGTGCCACTGGACTGTGGCTTTAAAAGGGAAAGGAGCACAAGAATTGCCATCCAGATCATTCCTGAAGTCCATCTACCAACATGTCATATTACCTGCAACAAACGTGTCATTAGGAAGACACATGAACTGTGCAGTAGGAAGATGCAGGATAATCTGTCCACACCTTAGAACTCTTCATCCCTAAATCACCTTGAATCTTGAAGAATCAAGTTTAATAAGCCTTCCAAAGCTTTTATTAGCAATAAACTATTCTGTCTTTGGATTTATTCATTATCTACATAAATGTTCAGTGCCTTTTTTAATCTTGCTAACTCCTCAGCAGGCCTGTCTACACATTTACCTAACTGCACAGTTGTTACTGCACAATCATTTAGTACTTGCTTGCAGAATCACTGTAGCTCATTGCTATGGCAACATAGTGTCTTGCATATATAATTTATAGAATGGGACCATTCAAAAGACCAGGGCCAGATTAACACATAGGCAAACTAGGCACATGACTAGGGCCCTGAGCTGTGGGGAGCTCCGGTCCTTCCCTCCACGGCAGCGGTGCGAATGGCCCCATCCACCTCCCTTCCCTCCCCCTCCCTTCTGCTGGGGTCACTGCTGCAGCAGGCACTGGCTCCGAGACCCACTCCCCATGGACAGCAGTGCCAGAGTAGCAAGGGGGCTCTTGACCAGCCAGGGCCCATGAGTTTGTTTGCCTAGAGCCCACTAAAGGCTTAATCTGGCCCTGCAAAAGACCAGGGATAAAAATGAAGGAATGTAAACAGGCCTTGAATATTCAATATCCATATTTTGGAAACTCACTTTTGGAACAACTCAGCTAAGAGCAAATATTCCTATAGAATATAAGCAGATGCAAATCACAGAATATTTTAAAATGCCAACATCTGGCTCTTTAATGTTTTTTTCAAGTAATATTTTCTCTGGTTCACTCTAAAGTCATTTTTAAGTTATATACAGTACATCAACTTTTAGAAATTTGTTATCGATGCCAAAAATTAGGACATTTTGTATCACATGTCCCTTTCATATTAAGAAGCAAAAAAACTCTCCTCCTATATTTTATTGACTTTCTTCCACTCTACAAGTAAAATTTAAGGCTCAATCAATAGAAAACTCCAAGACTTACCATATTTACTTGAATGTAAAATGAGGCTTTTTTCCCCCAATCAGCAACAAAACCTCATTAAATACATTGTCTATCATTAAACTCCCACCAAAAGCAGCATGTTGCTCAGCAGTGGAAATGAACTATGAAGTTGGTTGAATGCAGCCAACATTGACCATGACTATAAAACATGTGGACCAGATTGGGCAAGCATGCTGATGGGAACCTACTTGTGATAGAAGGCCGTCACATGGCCAGTCTAACTGTTGGTCTGCTCACCTGCCTAGGGCAGTCTGCCCACCTGCCTCACCTTTGTTGTAATAAAATAGGCAGTTGTTTGTAAGGTGGGAGGCTGCCCATTTACTGCCTGATGCCAAGGGCATAATATACAGCTCCAAACTTCTTCTTATACTGTGTCCCATGCCTTGCAGATAGCATCACTATATGGCTCTGGCCCCACAACTGACCTCCTTCTCTGCCCACCTGGCATTCAAACCCTACCTAGATCCCTCCTTTTCAGGCAGTCTACTCCACCCTTATTTGGGGCTGCAAAGCCCTATTGCCCTAAGTCCTATTGCCTCTCAGTAGTGGCCCACTCCAGTGTCCCCCTCTATATGGCCACATAGACCCTGACCTTACCTCTAGGCCAGTCAGAACTCCAGGCCCCTGGCTCTGGCTGTCCCTTGCAGTGGGCATCCTTGCCCGTTGGCCATTCTGTCCCTGGCCCCAGCATTAACCACTCAAGGGTTTCTCTGGTAAGCTTATTAAGCCACTTGTTCTCTCTCTCACACATACGGGTCTGCCTCCTCGGGCCCCTTCAAACCCAGTTCACTCAATCATCACGTCCAGCCTATGCGCAGTCCTTCAGGATCGCCCATGCAGACCCTACTCTACACAGCCCATGTGCAGTCCTTCAGGCCCACCTATGCAAAACCTACTGTCCACAGCTTTCTCACCTGAGTCTACTGTTTCCTCACACGCCCTCTTACTGAGCCCACTACTCCACCCCCTCACTGGGACTATCAGCCTTACGAACCTTGGGTCTCAGGCCTGGTGACATGTCTGGACCCCTTGCTTGTCCCCTCTATAGGGTAACTCACCAGGTGATGGGGCCTGAGGTTTTCCAGCACCCAATGCTTGCCTTTCATTAGGGAGGCACTGGTGTGGCATTTCCTGGGGCCACCCCACCACAGCATCCAACCTCAGCAGGGTGTAGTTTTAAGTCATTCCCCAGGACCAGGAACCTCCTCCATCCACATAATTCCTACCCTGACCTCCAGGTGTTCTGGGAGCAGCAACTCTGGCTGGCAATGTTATGTCTCTGGCTCCCTGCATCAACTCCACACTTAACTCTGAGAGCCTGGGTTTAAACTGAGGCTACCCAGCCCCATCCTCCAATCCAGGAGCCCTCTTGCAGTCATGTGACCACCTCATTAAGCCACACCATACTTTCTGGCTGCTCCACAGACTGCTCAACCCTCTTAAAGTGGCAGGCACCAAAGGTGCCCTGCCACACTATCACAAGTACAGCTTAGGGCAGCCCATAGAATAAGATATATGGTATTGCCCATTGCACTCTATCCCCCTCAGCACTGTCTCTTTTTCAAATCATTTTGAGACACTACACTGAATACATTTTGATTTCCTTTTTACTCCCACAGCTGAGCTGTGCCTTTCATTCTCATTTCCAATTATCCCTGTTTCTTCACTAACCTTAAGTATCTGGCAAACATCATCAAATGAGGCCCCAAACAGTTCACTCAGAATCTCTCTGTCACCCTCTCTCAGCCATATGATTAGTATGGTCCCGCCTTCAATGAGGTGGTCCCAGACCAGTTTGCCTTGCACTTTATTTGCATATATTTTTTTCAAGGATCCCAGGAATCCTGACTAGAATACCCCATTTCATAAGTGGAAGGCTAAATAGCACATGGATCTTTTGTGGGGGATATCTGGAATACACACACATACTGAGCAGTGCTAAGTTACAGGGCTTGAAATGGTGTAGATTCTGGTGTAGCCCAGCCCAATGACCTAAACCTTCTGGCTTTGGACTAATACTAATATTAGGAGTAGTTTACACTATATGTAAGTAGGTACAAAAGTGCTGCTTAAAAGTAATAATGGAGTACCTGTGCTAAAACTTGCAGCCGTTTCAAAAACGGTTAAATTAATCAATTCTGGAAGAATTAAGCCTATGGGTACCCATAGTAATTTGCCTATGTGGAAATTATTGCAGACGTGTTTATTTCAAAGTCAATGTTTTCAAATTTGACCCTGACTTCCGTATACTCAGGGAGAGCAGGGTCTGACAGTAAGGCAAGAAAGGGACTGCAGGGAAGAAGGCAGGGGACCAAAAATTTAACATAAACCTCCAATAATTAGGTTCTATACCTGGAAAAATATAACAAATTTATACATTTCCCATATATATAATGTAATTATTGAGGGGGGTCATCTTATACACAACTAAATATGGTAATGGAATTTGTGTATGGTTTGCTAGTACAGATGTATGTATAAAGAAAAACTGGCATACTGACTAGTTCTAAGAATAGCATCTGTTAGCTACTGGTGATTGACATAAGTTTGTTGCTAAAAAGGATGAGAATGATGTAATTTTTAGCATTACTACCATGCAGCTTGTGTTTACCTCTTTGAATTTTTCTTAAATAGATCCGGAATTTTTGATCTGTGTCTAAGTAAGTTGTTGCCCATTCTGATCCCCCTCAAAAAAGAAATTACTTTTACCTATGCGCAAAGGAATCTCTCATCTAAACTGTTCTGGTGTCTAACGTACTTACCTGAATCCAAGATTATTCTGAATTTAAGAAGACCCCCCCATAATAATTAGATTATACACATGGAAAATTTTAAAAATTATTATAATTTTCCATGTATAAAATTTAATTATTGGAGGGCTGTCTTAAAGTCCTCCTTCACCCCCCTTTCCCCCACTGCTGCAGCAAGGAAAGTAGTGGAGGTAGCAGGTAGAGAAGGTGGGGGGGGTCAAGCAACTTGATCCCCTTGCTCACCCCACACCTTGCCCTCTGCTGCCTTTCCCCAACACCACATGCCCTCCTGCTGCCTCATTTCCTACCCCACTTCTACTTGCCTCCCCACCTCCCCCATAACTGCATCCTTAGCACCTGGCTATTCCACTGTGCTTCCCCTTCCCAGTCTGCCCTGCTTCCTGCCCCACCCCTGCACCCCCAGCCTCTACCTTTCCTGCCTCCCCCCCACTACTTACCTTCACTCTGGCTCCTGCCTGGGACATGGAGCACACATTTGCTCTGGCCCCAGTCCAGTCCATCCCAATAACAGCTGATGGTAGCAGCTCCAGCAAGAGCTCCAGGGTGGGGGACAGTCAGGGGTAAGTCACTTACACAGAGAAATTATTATAATTCCAAACTCTCCCATATCTGAATACATCCCCTATCAATAAAAACAGGGTTCTTGTGTACATTTTCTCTGTGGAAAAGAAACATACATATCCATTTAATGTTTGCTCCAAAGCCGATTGATTTTAATAGGCTTTGGATCACAGCCCTTTTCTCCAATGGATTAGAGTAGCTAAAATTACTATTTAATGATTTCGTGATCTAACTGATGCCAAAGAGTATTGAATTGCTTCTAACCATGCCCACCTTTATGTCAGGGACATACAGAGGGCCTGGGCTGCTACTACAGATCATGAGCTGTAGAACCAGCCATTAAGACATCCCAAACCAAGATGCTGACTTATGGAAAGAAGGAATCCTGTAGTACAACCCCTCTCAAATTCCCCTATACAGAGTCTGCTTGCTTGGACAAAGGGAAAAAACCTTAGTCCAATGTGAAGAAATTTTGAAAACAGAGGGACTGATCTTCCTCTCACTGAAGTCAATGGGAATTTCACCCAGTAAAAGTTAAATTCCCCTAACTCTTAGACTAAATATTTCCTGAATCTAGCACAGCAGCTCTTCAGCCCAATTTCTTTGGCATAGCTGACAGCAGCTTAACTTGGCAAAGGGCCTCCACTATTTACTCTCCAAAAGACAGCAGGCAAACACATCTACAAACAGTGGCTTCTCATTTCAGCTTAAAAAAAGAACTACCTCTAATTATTTGGCCAGGTACTATTTGTAGAGACAGACAGCCGAGAAAAAAAGAAAAGAAGCCAGAAAATCCTGAAAGTTATTACAAAAATAGAAGAAAACGTTAAAAGCATCATAGCATATATTAAATCCCTGGATTTATAAATACCCACATAATACCATAGCAAACCAATATCAAAACGACACAAAGGTAGGCAGGAAAAGTTTCAATGTCCATAAGCTCTCTTTCCACAGCCAGTTTCAAGTACAAAACAACATTCCATTGTTAACTGTTCCATAGCTTTTTATATAATACAATACATTTCCCTTGGATATTTGTCCAAGCCCCAATATTGTAATAAAACCTTTCTTTATCAGGACTGATTTAGAAAATGATATATTTTTCATAGTTACGGGCAGGCACAGTTTTCACACTAGGGACATTAATGGTCTCTGTTTCAGTGGCTTTATTGTAAACACTCAATTTCTGAATTGTCTTCATTTCAAATAGTCAAAAACTTAATTTACACATACCTCTTGCCACCATGGTAATAGTTTACCATGCATCAGCAAGAATATACAACAGAACATTAGGCTGATGGAGTATTGCTTAAAAAAAGGAAAACATCAAGCTTTAGAGGCTGTCACACCATATTCTGAGCTTGCCAATTTTGACGTAGGCAAGACATCAGTCAGACACAACTGTACTTACTTCTGGAAGAACTGAAGTACACAAACCAGAGAAAAGAACCAAACACATCAGAACCAAAAAAAAAGAAGATACTAGATCTCTGTCTCTTCTCATGCTAGTTTTTACAGATTCATAACCCTATAAACTGTAATGGAATTACTCCTGATTCATATCCATAGCAGAGAAAGAAGCAGGATCAGGCCTGCTTTATAGAAATCCATAAGTCTGGGAAAGCATGGACCAGTTCTGTAAACCTAGGGCTGTAATAATCAGAGATGGCCCCATGCTAGGATCCTTTTTTTTTTTACCATGTACTGAACTCAGTGGTTTGGATGCAATAAGTCTTCAATTTAAGTTACCCTGATAAAGGTATCAAACCCAACCCCAAATGGGTTTGTAAAGGCAGAATTACTCTACCCAGCACAGATAGACCCAAATGCAAATGCCTCTGATTCTTGACAAAGTCCTAGTGTAAATCCAGTTGTTACAGATGTTCTCTCTTTAATGACTTTGAGCCCCTGATATAAAACATCCCAGAACAATGGACAAGTCCAGAACTGAACTTTATGGATTCAGCCCATACAGCTTTTCCATGTGCTGTATCTGCTTATTGCTTTTAGGGCCAGATCTTCAGCTACACTGACTCCAGTAAAGTGATCCTGATTTATACCAGTTTCTGGATCTTGATCTTTCACAGGCTTAAAAAAAAAATTGAAGAAGCACAAAGTTGTGTGGTTAAGACAACAGATGGAAAGCTCAAAGATTTAGGCCTGAATCCCAACTCTATCCCAGATTCCTCTGTCAAGGGATTCAAGAGAAATGCTGATCCAATTGTTAGGATCCTATAGCCTAAGGACATTTTTACACATGCTCCAAGAGGTGGAGTGGGGGGGAACAGGGACAGACACTTTAATTAGCAAGTGTTTTTAATTAAAAGCATAAAGCATCATGTGTATCAGCATCTCCCATGCTGAAAAATGGCGGTAGAGTGCTTTGAACTAAAGCTCATTGAACAAGCTTTAGTTCAAAGCACCCTGCTGCCATTTTGCAGCACAGAGATGCTAATCCACATGATGCCCGAGTCTGCTGGAGGGCGTTTATTTCCGTGCTCTAGCAGACTCAATTAATCAAGTCTGCTCCAACGTGCTGGATTCCCAGTGTGTTGGAGCTGGCTCCCTGCACACGTATAAACGCCCTAAGACTTTAAAGACATGGGCTCAAGTCCCTGCTCTGCCATGTGTGTCCTTGAGCAAAATTCTTTCCTCTTCTGTGCCTCATTGTCTTCATTTTACAGATGAGAAACTAAGAATTCACTACATCAGAGTGAAACGGGGAAAATATTTTCATGGTATAATAGCAGTGGCAACTTACGGGGCACATCTATAAGAGACGCTACGTCACCATAGCAATGAGCTATGTAACAATGAGCTATGATGAATGATGACACTGACACTACTGCACAGTAGCATGGGAAAAAACCCATGAGGCGTCAGGACTGCACGCTACCGGCAATTACTATGCAGTCATTTAGAACTTACTTAAGCAAGTATTGAATGACTGCACAATAACACTGTACAGTCCAGAGCATGTGTAGATGCACCCACAGAGATCTACCTTCCTTGAATTATTCTTCTTCTCAGCAAAAGGGGGACAACAATACTTCCTCTTCTCAGTAGGTTGTTGAAACTCAGCACCTTAGCATTTTCATATAAATTTGATATTCCCAGGTAGAAGGTGCTGGCACTATGTATTATTACCTATTTTAACACCTGGTTAAACACCACTTAACCCACTGGCACTAACCCAATGCATCCCCATTAAGTGAAATTTTGCTAATGCACTATTGTTTCAATTAAGCAGTAGTCTAAGCACCAGTAAATGCCATTCACCATCATTAGGGTAAATTGGTTCCCTGGGCTACGTCCCAGGAACACAGGTGTCCTGATTACACAGGTCCTAATTGAGTAGAGTATAGTGCATTACTTCAAAAATGGAACTCAAGCTCACTATGAACAATCACCCGTTTCTTCTAGGGAGGGGGGAAATTTAAAAGAGGTCCTAAGATTTACCCAGGCCAATTCTGATTTATGATATAAATGAAATGCCACCACGTTCATCCTTTTGCATCCATCCCCACAGCACTGTCTACAGCACTCACATCAGAGTTAAAAGGTTAATCAAAATAGAAGGCAATTAGTAAAAGACATCCCTTTCCTCCCTAAAGTTAGACATCAGGCATGTCTACACAAGCTGTTACTACACAGTTGTTACTGTGCATTCATTTAGTACTTCTATTTAGTACTGCAGTTACGGTGCATTTATTTAGTACTTGTATTAGCAAGTACTAAATACATGTGCAGTAACTGGAGTTATTGAGCAGTAGAGCTGACGAACATCTTTTAGGTGACGCTACTGCACAGTAGCCTAATAATACTATGCAGTAGCATATTAACACTGTCCATGCTGTGATGTGCTACTGCTCAGTATTTTTTGGCTACTGCATAGTCAGCGTTTCATATAGATGCACCCATTAACCTGCACAAAACCCCTTGCAAGACTGAAACATAGAAGTCAGTAAAGCTCAATATGGTCCTTTGCTTCATCCACATCCAATAAATGTCAGGAATCAGGGATTTAGATAGTAATAGTTTTGGGGGGGGTTTGGCAGGAAGCTTGTTTTTTCGTGACTCATGTAAGGTTCTATTCTTTAGCCCCCAGAGGTGTGCAAATGAGATCTACTGTTGTCTCATGATCTTGGAACATTACAGAACAGGTCTTATAGCAAATTCATGTTCTTACTGCACATCTCAGTTATGCTAAAGACTACTCAATCACATTTTGATTAGCTTTACCAAAAAAACCCACCTGTCTAGAACCATGCTTTTTTTGCCTTAAAAAGGACTTTGGCACATTGACTAAACCGAAATATTTTTATTTATGTTCTGTAAAGGATTTATAATAGGAAGTCTTCAGAATTAACAGCAGAAGTAAATCAATGGGTGCATCTACACGAGGTGTTTTACTGTGCAGTAAGCATGCACATCTACACGTGCATGCACTTACCATGCACTAAACTTCACTACTCACAAGCAAATTTGCTACCTGCAAATGCAAGTAGCAACTTTACTCTGGTGGGGGTCCAGCTGGCCGATATAGGACCATGTGAGATAGTGGAGAAGCAGGTAGGCAGGGTCCCCAGTGAGGAAGGGAGGGACCAACTTTGTGGCCAGCTGGAGGCCTGGCACCCCTAGCGTCAAGCGCCCACTCTGCACCAGGGCTAGCAGAGCAGAGCTCTGAAATATGCAGGTATCAGGTGCAGTATCCACCCAGCCAGCACTCATGTTGGTGAAGGCACCATGATGGTCAACAATAACCTGGAGTACAACTGAGTGAAAGCCTCTCCGGCTGTAGTAGGCGCAGTTACTGTGAGCTGGGCAGGTGACAGGGATGTGGGTCCCATCCAGGATCCCAATTCACTGGGGGAATCCCAGGTTGCAGAACCCCACCACCACCTCCAGGGGGTTGTGCACACAGAGCATGGTATGCTCCAGCACATCCTGGAGGATCCCAGACACCTCCAGGGAAGCCTCCTCAGCATTCATTTTGCCCATGCTGAAGAGGTGGCCCATGTAATGGAGGCTGGCATGGATAGCTAGCTTCAGCAAGGTGATGCCCATCTGGGTGTCCACAGAGAGGGACTGCCCTATGAGCTGCTCCAGGAAATCCAGGAAAGTGGTCTGGAGCATCCAGAATGCCTCCAGCCACTGCTCATTATCCCAGGTGTGCTGGATGACATGCAGCCACCAGTCCTGACTGGCCCGACAGGCCCAGAGGTGGCAGGGCTGGAGGCCCAGGAGGGTGAGGATAGCCCTGGTGGTGGCACCCTGGAGACCATCATTGGCATTCCTGCTGGAGTCCTGCCTGCAGAGCAAGGTCCAGCTACAATTCATGCAGGGGCAGCAGCCCTGGGATGGCACAGTAGGGTAGGGCAGGGGGTCACTGCATGTGGGAGTGCAAGCAGGGCCCACATGGCCATGGGCCAGCCAGTGGCTGGCATGGGAAGCCAACAGGGCCAGTGCAGCAGCCAGCAGGAGCCTAGGGCACCGGGCATTGCTGCCAGCGGCAGGGGCTGGAGCAGCCATGGTGCAGGGAGACGGAGGCAACAGTGTAAGAGCTGCCGCATGCTGCCCCTGTGCTCTGCACACTAGTCCTGGCCTGAAACACAGCTGGCCAGGGAGCAGGGCTGACTTTTAAAGATGGCCTCTGGCTGCAGGCAGCTGTGGCCAGACCCTCCAGTTCCCCCTGGCAGCAGCAGGGGTCCATTGCAGGGCCCCAGGAAGCAGGACCAATTTGCTGCTAGGAGCAGTGAATCTACCCCACATCCCTGCACATGTAGATGCCTGCCAAGAGCATTTACTTGCAAGTAGTTTATTCACAGGTAAACTGGTCTCACAACAAATGCATGTGTAGACACACCCAGTATCAAGAGACTTCAAGTATCAGATGCAAATGATTATCAAAATAAATAAGGAATTGTCCCTGCTAGCAAATACTTTATGGAATTAAGGGACAGTTGGTGGTCCTTGCCTGGGTTAATAGCTCGGTATTTATTTCATGTTCCCCTTTTTTGACAATAGGAACCCTGTGCACAGGTCACATAATATGATACATTTGTTCTCTTCTATTGGGTCTTAGAATTTAGATTAGTACCAGTAACATGAGCTGTACTGTTTAAACAATATGGATGTTCTACATTAAAATATTAGTTTTACTCATCGTCTCAACACAAACTTTTAAGCAGAACTTTTTCAGCAGTCAGAAACAGTTCTTCCTAAAGAGGCCATTTTAATTAAAGCGGCATGTGGCCTGTGTGGCATAAAGAAGCATTAAGTTTATTGATGCCACCTTCTATTGATAATGAAAACCAGAGAGTGGTTCATGGTATGGAAGCTGCAGCTAAGAAAGGGGATAACAGTCTTTAAATTGTGGTTGTGCAATGAGCAGAAAATGTTTATCTGAAAATCAGTCCAGAGTTTGGAACCATCTGGAGCAACACAGAAAGATGGTAACACAGGCAAAATGAAACTGTATTCTGAAAATGAAATATAATATTGCAAGTCAGAATTGAAGTGCTGGAATAAACCTAACAATCCTCACATACCAGCTGTTTAAAGGATGGAGTCTCACTTATTTCAGTGGGTCAGGCTCGCAAATTTTTATTTTCAGTGAAGACAGGCATGTATGATAACTGGTTGGACTTTGACTCTTAGCACTACCAGGGATGTATCAAACACAGGAATATCAAACATACAGCCTGCAGGTTGGTTCCAGCCCATGAAATGCCATAGTCCAGTCTCCGGTGTTGCCCTTTTTGCTGGACCAGACCATCCTTGCTCACTGGGGCCAGTTCTGAGCCACAGTACCTGCTCAAACCCATGTCCAGAGCCATGACACCCTCTTAGGCCAGTATCCTGGGTCAGTACTGCACACCCGGGGCAGGTGCTGCCTGTGCTGAATCAGGTACAGGTGGGGGCACGGGGATCTGGGGGCCTGATCCAGCCTATGAACTGGTCTTGTGCAACTCAGCTGGCCCATAAGGATAGACGAGTTTGACATCCCTGGTGTAACAGGACACACCACCACAAGCAATTCATAGAATCATAGGCAAGTAGGCAGGAAAGGCCCTTAGGAGGTCATCTGGTCCAACTCCCTGCTTAAGGCAGGATCATTGCTATCTAAACCATCCCAGATAAGTATTTGTCTAACCTGCTCTTAAAAACTTTGAGAACAACCCTCATGCAAAACATCAAATACACCCTTTAACTTGCCACAGGTAAAGCAGGGGGGAGAGCACTGTCAATATTCTGCCACTGGAATAACAGAAGTTTTTAGGTTCATGTTGTTTCAGGTTTGACATTCAGAGCACATTCACAAAGAGATTTGCTAAAAAGCTTTTGAGCAAGCACAAGCCACTCAATCTCCACTGAATCTGTCATGATTTATTGCTTTAACACAACACCAGGGCTCCAAGTGAGCTATACTTCACATTTTGGGGGTCAGAATCTATGCAAATCAAACTGAAGGAAATACTTAGTCACCAGATGGTGCCATTACAGAGTGTCTTAGAGGCTTCCACACCTAAATATATAGGTGGTTCAGTCTTGGAGGAAATACATTTTTTTAGTTGTAGTGCAGTTCTTTCCATATACTGTTACATATTAGCAGTCAGAAATAGCATTCTTACACCCAAGTGTTCCAGTACTGGAAGTCCAGCCACAAAAAAATGATAAGTTTGGCTTAAAAATCAGGAGATTTAAAAAATAATGAATTGGGTGTTCTTTTCATTTGATTTGCAAGGCTCTGCGTCTTTAGGTTACAGTCAGGTCACATGTCAGCCTTTTCTCTGGAACCCTGGAGAGAGAAGAATTTACTTTTAAAATAATGAAAGCTGAAATCATTAGCTCCATAACTCGGTTTTTTTTTTTAATATATCAAGTACCATGACAGCTAGCAATGACAAGGGCATATTCACACTACCTGACTCTTTTTTTGGGTATACCTATACTCCTTTCATGGCACTTTTAGAAACACTGCTGAGAAATATGGCCCACTCATCCACCCATACATTGCAGGCATCTGTCTCAGAAATAAAGCAGTAGATGTCACAATCATGCCACAGTGATCAGTCATGTCTAGTAGTTAGTCATGGTGTCAAGAACCTAAGCCCAGAGTCAAGAATCATCACAGCCAAGATCTAGAGCCAGTAGTCAAGTGAGAGGTCAGATGCCAGAGATAGGGTTAGGAACCAGCCAGGGTTAGGGAACCAGAGTGGTAGTCAGGTTCTTTAAATAAGAATTATAGTAATCAAGGAACCCCGGTCAAGAAGTTAGAAGTCAGATGTCAAGTCAGGGTCAGGAGCTGAGATCCAAAGTCAGGCAGAAGGCAAACCAAGGGGCATGCACAGACACCAAAGCAGAGAACGGGGCAAAAGCAGGACTTTGGAGTCAAAACAAGGTGTTGGAATCATGGCAGCCTACAAACTCAGCAGAAGACTGGTGCAAGCAGCTCACCATCACTATGTGTTCTTTTGGCTCTAAGGATATGTTTGGGGTAGGGCCAGCCAATGACTGGCGACCAAAAGGTTAGATTTAGAAGTAAGGCTCAGGCATTGCAGGGTTGCTTCAGGAGACATACTGAGAAGACACTTGCCAGTAGCCTGCTCAGCCTCTTTATGGCTGCTGATGAAGGGCCAGGCTTGCGTGCAAATCCCAGCCTGATTGCCTCATACTGACATGGTTAGACAGGTATTTTAACTCCTATGGCTGATCACAGCTGCGTGCCTTTAGCCTATTTCTACCGTCTAAATGCGTGATTGTAGCTTGTGTAGATGTACCCCAGTTAGCTTAAAACAACCTCGCTCTAGAGTTAATAGCAATATACATACAGCAGCACTGCAGTACCAGAGAGCCTCTCCAGGGATCGCCACCTTGTAGTGGTGGAGAGGCTTGCATGTTCCAACAATCTTGAGAGCAAGGCTGTTGGGAGCTTCATGCTCCTGGTAGGGTCACCCAAGGTGGCAAGGTTGAGGGGAAGGTTCCTGACTAAGCAATCCAAGAAGACTTCAATGGCAGACCAGACGGAAGAAAAGTGTAACCCGCTTTTCAGTGACTGTGAAGGCAGATGAAGGCTGCAGCAGATCAAGGGTCCCCAATCATCTTAGATTCCATGCCATTGGATTTACATCCCTATATGTCAAGGACCATGAGTTTGTTGGCATGAGACAACATCCTTATGCTAAAAGAAGTCATGCACAGGCATCTTCCTTACGGGAATTATACATTTCCTCTGCACGACAGGAAAGTTTTACAGCGACTGGTGATGGGGACAGGACCATGAGATCTGGAAGTTCCCAGTCATGGACCGGCACGTAGGCAGTGTGTTTTTGCTTCAGTCATTTTGTTTGAGGACAGAGGCAGTAAGAGCAGTTCAGCAGCTGCACCCACGAATGAGCAATCCTATTTAGGATCCACTCTGGTCACCCCACATGGGAAGGGGGCTATCAAAGTTTCCTCAAACATAGTCTAGCTCAATCAGCTCCTGACTGGATAACCGCATCCAGTGAGATCACCTCTATGCGGTCACAAAGAAGCAAAAATTATTTTTGGAACCTGAAACGTACAAACCTTAATGAACTAAGAGGCAAAAAGACCATCCCTCCTGGAAACACCTGTCCTCACTGCGACAAGACATGTGGATCTAGAACTGGGCTACGGAGCCACCTGCAGACTCACTATTAGGATCCTTGGAAGACAATCTTGCTCATTTGCAAGTGATTGCCCATCATCATCAGTCCCAGAGGGAGTTTGCAGCCTGTGGTACTGCTTCTGCTATTACAGCTACACTGCTAACAACACACAACCTGGCTAGTTGAAATCTATCCTAGGTATGCCTACATGAGCTGCAATCTCACATTTGGATGGTAACAAAGACCTGTCTTCAGTCTCTCTCTCAGCCGTCCATCTAGAAAATGGGAATGATACACAATGCTGCCAACAGAGTACAGAAATCCACACACTGAACCAGTCTCATCGACACTCGTCACTGGCGTTGACTTCAGGCAACAGGGAGCGCACCGAAAAATTCAGACTGGGGGTGCTAAACCCCTGGCCCACAGGCCAGATCTCACCTGCATAGTTATGTCATTTGACCCATGGATCCAAAAACTTAGTGGTGGGAGAGCAGAGGCAGCAATTGCCACTCCCCTGCTGCCAGATTTCCAGACCCTTGGGGAACCCTGCAGACGGAACAACTTGATCCTTTTTGTTACATCAAGTGCACGTGGCTGAGTGGAGGCAGTTCAGAGCCCAGTCCCAGCAGAGGCAGTGTAGTGTGAACCCAGTATGCTGGGCTGTGCAGAGGCAGTGCAAGGCCTGATCCTGGCATATTGGATCCAGTGGAGGCAGCACAAGGCCCAGTCACAGTGTGCTGGGCTGAGCCAACCTGGCACAGAACCAATCAGCACATGTAGGGCCCAATACAGGTGCACAGGCATGGGGGGAGGCGGTGCAGAGTCAAGTGGGTGCAGTTAAGGGGCAAGGTAGCAAGGACCTGATCCTGGCCCCCAGAGCTTGAACTGCCTGTGGAAAGGCCCTGCGGTATTCATTCAGCCTACAGGGCCAGAAGGCAGAGTGCCACTGATTTACACCATCGTATATAAACCCTCAGTAGGAATCATGCTATCTACATCTTAGATTGTCATAACATCCTACATTATCTTTTAAATAAATTAAAGACTGCGACAAAGAAGAATACTGGTAATAACAAAGAGAAAATGTGATAAGATGGTTATACACTGTGAATATACTCGGCGGCTATAAACTGAAATGAGAGGTTATTCTGAAAGGACAATCAACCGAACAAATAAACCCCCCAAAAACAAAAAAAATTAAAAAACTAAACTGGTTTGACAGAGAAAGGAAAAGAGTGAAAGGCCAATACAGAAAAGCCATATCCCTAAATCAGGCAAAATAATTTCTATGGAACATCCTTCCCCATGAGAATTGTTCCATTAGTCTTTTTCTCAGTAATATTGCATTATTGAGTTGGAGCCCCACTCTCATACAATGGGCCTTAGCAACAATGCAGCCACTCAGCAAACACTCAGTCATGCTTTTGTCAGAGAGGAACAAAAGAAGAAAAAAAGTCAGACACAAAAGAATGCCACTTGGCACTGGAGGGTCCATCACTTCCCCTGCTAAACACCAATGGCTTTTGTATTTGTGCTTATCGGCAGGAAATCCTGACTCCTTTGCCAAGGAGCCCATCACACTGTGATTGTGGGGGGCAGGGAGAACTTCCATCTGCCCTATTCCCATAACAACTCTGGCTACTTTCAGAAACTGCTCTGAATAGTTTTCAAAGCAGTGCAACAAGAAACACAGCACATCATTATGTGAATGTGGTACCCAAACCAACTACAAACTTCATTTCATGTCAGGAATTCATAGGAGTGTCTTTCTGATACCGTAAAAGATCCACTATGCTATGTAATCATTTTTAAAGAACCACATCCTGTCTTCATGGGCCTTGCCTGGACTATTGATGACTACATTGTACTTTACAGTCTTGGAATGTCATCCTTCACTACTTGAGCCAAATACTATGCTTAATATTATGCAATAATGTTCATTACATTCAAGACAGACCAAAAGAAAAAAAGAGAGAGAGCATTTACTTGGGAATCATGGCATTGCTAAAAAAAGTCAAATCCAAAACAGAAATAAAAGGAAAATTGTTTTTTCTTTAGTTGTAGTGTTGTCAGCTGAGGCATAAACTATCTTAACTATTGTGTTTTGCAATATCATGCATGATGTTTCAGTACTTGAACTCATATAGTATATACTTTGCTGATCGATTTGCATACCATATCGATCTCAAGGGCTGTAGAATGTGTTTGATTTGTGGCACTTCTGCATAATTTTCTGATTAAGTTACTCATTTCACCTATTGACCTTTACTCTTAATTAAAGAGCCTGTGTAAATGTTGAGCTGTAATCAAGTTGCACGTTTACTGAGTAGAATTTACATCTCATGAAGTTTACCTATTCTTTAAGGCTTTACACTGACACAGCATGGTGCGAAATGGACACTTTTCTACTTTGCAGTTGAGAAGCATGAAACATGCTAGGAATCTCAGTTTAATACAAACAGCTGTCGTAAAGAAAATTCCCCCAGACAATTTTCTACTTTTTTTTTCTTAAACACAGAAATTCCTGAATCGAAAGGACAAGTTGTGAACCAACTATTACAGTGTCATGTAATTTCTATTTATGCAATTACACCAGTTTTGATATTATTAATACTTTATATTTTGGTAGCACATTAGGATTGCAGCTGTAGATCAGAGCCAGTTTATGCTAGGAGCTGCACATCCACATGCACATAACAGAAGGCAGTCCTTGTTCTGCTGGGCTTGTAATACTAGCCGTTGAACCAGTCAAGTTTTTGTTTTAATCACAGCAGAACATTGCTAATTCATACTAATGACTGAGGCGCCTACTGCGGAGTACTAATTTGTGCAAATTACTTGGTACGAAGAAAAACTACTGAAAATCAACCAAGACCACTGCATAAATGTATTTTGTTCATTTGTTTGAGAAGCGCAGTTTAGTTTTGGTAATCGGCAGTACTTAGTGGGTGCAACAACATGTGTGCATTTACTGCATAGTAACTGAAATCACTGCACAGTACAGGTGTGGATCTACATATGCACAACTGTACTGTGCAGTAAATATGGCAACTTACACTTACTTGGGCATAAATTTGATACCTGCGCCTTACAGGTATTAAATTTACTCCCCATTAGTCATGACACAGTAATGCACATGTAGATGTCTTATGAAGCAGTAATACTGTGTGTGTTCAACCCTTTTCCTCTTCCTTTAGTCCCAAGTCAGTCCACACACAGCGTTAATGTGCTTTAACGCCTGCACGTGTAGATGCTGGCTTATTCCTGTTTACCGCGCAGTAATTTACTGCACAGTAAATTTAAGCCAGTTTAAATGCACATGTAGACACACCCAATTAGTCTTACTAACTATATTACAATCCTCCAGCTACAGCACTATAAACCTTAACAATAGGAGACCTTGATAACACAGATGAGAAGTGAGATGAGCCTGGCTGTGTGCAGCTCAGAAAATTAGTGATTTAACAGCTGTCAAAAGCACAATGTATGGAAGCTCTCATGTATAGCATTGGCACCAAATGCATTGTGGCCTAAGGGCCCTAGTCCCCCTCTGGAAGAGGGCTGTCAGGGCCCAAACCTGAGGAAAGTTACATCATATTTCTATATTATTTTATGTTGTAAAAGATGGATTCAGTTATGTTCAGCATGGTGGATGTATAGTGATGTGCTTAGGAATTATGACTGAGGCCCTGAGCTATTACCAGGGATCTGAGTTTTCTGTTTACAGTAGAAAATCAGAGAAAAACATGGATTTGCATCTTTAAAGGAGAAAAACATGGGCTTCCCCTTGCAGGCTGAAAGAGTTCCAGCCTGCAAGGGATTGCTTGGGGCTGTGGAGAGTGGGGAGGGTGATCAGAGGCAAGGGATGCAAGATGCATGTGCACATGCACATGCGTGTGGCAGCCAAGCAGTAGTGAAGAGCAGCTCTCACAGCTCCCTCCAGGTAAGTCTATAGGGGTGGAGGGCAGAGGGCACAGGCAACATGTCAGGCAGTTGGGAGAGTCACAAGCAATGCATCAGGGGGTGGGAGAGCACAGGCAATGTGGCAGAGAGAGGCAGGATAGCCAAGGCAATGTGGTGGTAGGACATGTGCCCCCTAAGATTTCTGCACCCACAGCAGGGTACAGGGCTGCAATGTGGCTAGACCAGCTCTGGGCAGAAGCTGCCATGGCAGCCCAGTGGGTGGGACGTGACATGGGAGGGAGCGCCATGCTCTTATGGCTGCCAAGGTGAGGCACAGCAATGGCAGCAGCATGGAGTTGTAGGTATATGACACCAGAGTTGTAGGTATATGACACCTATAAACTTTTATCAACAGGGAAAAATTGCCTTTTGTTAGAGCCAAAGGGCTAAGGAGTTAGTCTAGGACAGGTGGATTCCACATGGTTCCCCAGGACGTTGTTCTCCATGAAGATGCATTGTACAAGGCTGGGGAACTGCCATGTCCTTGCTCCAAAACTGTTCCACTCCCCAACACTCCATTTTAGTCTTTTCTTCATCTCTGCTTTATCAAGTCTCTACCCAGCAGTACGTAAACCAATGACTTCAATGTATACTTTCCTATCTATTATTCCATACACTAGTTACAGTGCTGTGCTTCCAGGCATCATTCTCCTTAAATCTGCTTCAAAGAACACTTCCAGCTATAGTGCTTAACTGTGTTACTAGCAGTCTCACTGAAGCAAACATTTTTTTTTCCAGGGGTTGTCTGACTTGCCCATGACCATTTATATTGGTTATATTTGGTGATGGAAAGAAGAAAGAAAGAACTATAATTATTGTTCAGACCCTTTCCTCTTCCTTAGGCAATATTAAAAGGAGGAGCAGAGCAAAAAAGGGAATAGAATAAGAAGCCCATAAATTTGGGTTCTATTGGTAATTTGCAACCTGCGATATCTCATTATGGTTCAAAAATCATTTAGACCATATTTATACTACTGGGCAAACATAATATATTTTTTCAGAAGCACCTACTCAGAATAATTAGCGAGAACTGCATAATTTCAATTCCTTCTCCATTCACTTGTGTAGTGGCAAATATCAAAGTGGGAATCCATATTTCTTCCATGGCCAGTAGTAACATGTTAAGTGATAACTTTTCCCTTGCTGCAGATATGGGCAAAAGAGACATACAACCTAGCCATCAAAGTATGTAAAAACTCTCTATATAAAATATTCCACTCGCTCAACAAAGAATGCACCTTGATTAGTAAAGAGTATTAAATTTCACCTACTTAACTTTGCAGCTTGATTAGTGAAGTATGTAGCATAATCAGCACAGCATGCAGCTCACACAACAATGTGCACTACCTCAAACTTTACCTACTAGAGTATCCAACAGCATTAGCAATATATGCATCCGAGCAAGTAAAATACACAAAGCGGGAGGTTCATCAATGGATACCTGCTGCTTAAACTGTAAAGCTTGTAAAATACTAGTTCAAATCTGCTGCCTAGCCAGTAAAGTACCCAGGTTGATTTATAAAGTATATAATTCATACTTTAAAGTTTACAACAATTCAGTGGCAAGGAAAGAACTCAGTCTAGAAAATAGTTGTTTTCCACTGGCCCACAACATGGTAGTTCCCACACTCTGCAATACCAGTCGATAGCATTACCTTCTCCCAGTGCCTGTCCCCAGGCAACACTAGAGTTTCTCAATTTTTGTCTTCTAGGATCTCTACTGTACTCTCTCAGTACAATAGGAGAGCACCTATCAATCCAAATGTTTTTCCTTTTTTTTTTTTTCTTTTTTTTTGCTGCTACAATGAACTCAATAGGACTAACTTAAAAGCAAAGCCTACATCCAAAGGAAGATTTAAAACAGAATTTAAGAAGCATTTACAGGCTACATCTAAATAATTCCCAGAGGCAGTACATTGCAAAACCTAAAACATAGCTGTCTGATCCAAAAATGATAAGGTTAGAAGCTACATTGTCCAGAAAGTCAACAGAGGGCACATCTACACAAGAAACTTTACTGCACAGTAGACTAATCTACTGTGCAGTAAGGCATCACCATGTAGCAATGTGCAGCAGCTACTGTGCAGTAAATTAGGCTGTGTGGTTTTCTACTACCTGTAAATACTAGTAGTAGATTAACTGTGCATTAGCACAGTATCACTCATGTAAACCTTGGCGAGGAGCAAATTTGCTCCCAGTCAGCCACACCAACACCAGAGGGGGTGGGGGAGTTCTCTGTCCCCAGTCTGGCACTCCTTTGCTCCCAGATCCCTGCAGGAGCTGAGAACCAAGAAGCACTGAGCCAGAGTCACTCTCTGCTCCCTGCTGTCCTGGCACTCTGCAGATCCTGGCTCCTGTGAACAAAGCAGCACCAGGACTGGGGAATTTTCTGCTTCCCAACTCAGCTGAGGGCTGGTCAGTGGCTGTCCTGCTTGAACAGCTCCCAGCCAGCTCCCAGCTGAGCAGGGATTCCCCATCCAGCAAGGGGCTGGCCAGCAGCTATCCCACTCCTGGCTGGGCAGGGATTCCTCACCAGGAAGGGGGCTCACTGGGAGCTGTCCCACTCCTAAAGTAGCTGCCAGCGAGCACCCTGCTGGCTGGGAATCACACCCAGCAAGGGGCTCATAGGGAGCTGTCCACTCTTGGAACAGCTGCCAGTGATCCCCCTGCTGGGCAGGGATTCTCTGCCCAGCATGGGGCTGGCTGGGAGCTGTACCACTTCTGGGGCAGCTGCTAGTGAGCCCCCAGCTGAGCGAGGAATCCCTGCCCAGCAGGGGCTGGCCAGAAACTGCCCCAGAACCAGGAGAACCCCCAGCCAGCACCTGGCCAACCCCTTGCTGGGTGGGGAATTTCTGCCCAGCAGAAGGCTTGCTGGCAGCTGCCCCAGGGTTGGGACAGCTCCCAATGAGCCCCCTTCCGGGTAGGGAAGCCCCACTGGGCCCCAGACTGGATGGCAGCTGTGTCTCCTGATGTGCACACTACAGGAGAGCTCTGCCAGCTGCAGTGGCAGCTGTCTCCTAGCCTCTTGAAGATCAGGAACCCTCCTGATGTGCATAAGGCCAGGAGACATTTGCTGCTGCAACCAGCAGAGCTCTCCTGGCCCTGGGCAAATCGGGACTGGCCCCGGAGCCCCATTTCAGCTCCCAGGCTAGCACCCTGGGGAAGCCTTCAGTTCCCCCTGGCTTCTGCAAGCAGGCAGAGCTGGGCAGGTGCAGCCCTGTACTGGGCTGCTCCCACTGGGAGAAGATTTGATCCCGATAGGGTGCACATGTAGATGTCGTCCCAGGGAAGACTTATTGTACATTATTTACTGCAAGTTTTGGATCCCAGTAATAGCATATGTAGACATGCCTAAAGAGAATTAGCTACCTCCAAAAAATAATCCAGAACATGCAGGCACAAGAATCAAGCATTGTAGTACCTAGAACTAGTTAATAGGAAACACATAGGGGTGTTTCAATCACCACAGCACCTATGAGCTTGGATGCCTGATTCAGGGCTGCAAGGCAAGCACTTCTAACATATTCAGATGCAGCGTACCCATAGGGGAGGTGCCTACTTCAGAGGGAGTGCATTGAATTCAAGATAAAGTAAACCATCCACCATAAATACCCTTCCTGAGCAGTACCCAACCTTTGCACAACAGAAAAGTAGTCAGAGGTTTGGCCCTGAACATAGAAAACTTGGGTGCTAGGTCCTCTTAACCCTGAAAGAATTCAAATACATATCTACCACTTCCATGGAAAATGCCAATCAGCAGACTATCAAGTAGGATGGGGAAGAAGGTGCCTTTAACTGTCCTGTGGAAGCTGGACCACTAGGCAGCCAAGAGTGGAAGATTCAGGGGGGCAGAAGGAGAGCAAGCAAAAGGAAGCCTCGCTTTGTAACCTAATAAGGAAGTAAGTTTATTGGGATGGAGGAAGACCTGGGTTCTTATCCCTGCTCTCAGGTTTATTTCTAGTTTTTATCCAATGACTTCTTGATATAAACAGTCATGGAGCAGGCAGCAAAGCCTAGGGCTCCCCACTCCTACCTGAGTGTAATACAAAGTCAAACTCTCAATTGCTTCATTTCCTTCTTGAACTCTTAACTGAACATATATAAAGCCTAGGCACTCTCTTGGCTTTGGATTCCACTCAGTAGTGAATAGAGGTCAGGCACCAAACATTAGATAGTTTCATAGTTTCATAGTTTCTAGGGTCAGAACGGACCTGAGTAGATCATCTAGTCCGCCCCCCTGCCATGGCAGGAAAGAGTACTGGGGTC
>NW_017729025.1:139999233-139999629 GCF_001723915.1 Gavialis gangeticus
ACTTGAATATGTCCAGTCCCTCCAGAAGCTCCCTAACTAGTTCCTCACTAACCCTTGGCCCAGGTGTGGCTCCCCTGGGGTCTGAGGGGGGCCCAGCAGGGGGTGGCAGTTCCGGTCCCTGCTTAGGAAGATGTAGGCAAAGAAATCTTTAAATGTGTTGGCTTTATCGTCTGGTGTGATGACCAAATTTCCTAACATGTCCTGCAGGGGCCCCACATTACCCGGAACCTTCTTTTTACCCCCTATGTATTTAAAGAAGGACTAATTATTGTCCTTTATCCAGGAAGCTAGTCCCAGTTCCAACTCTGTGTTGGCCTTCCTGACTGCCCCCCTGCACCCCTGAGCAACTGCAGTATAGTCATCCCTAGTGATGTCCCCTCCTTTCCATTGGGTGTA
>NW_017729025.1:139999777-139999987 GCF_001723915.1 Gavialis gangeticus
GATGTCCCCTCTTTTCCATTGGGTGTACACCTCCCTTTTAGCTAGGAGACATTCCCGGATGCTTTTGGTGAGCCATGGGGGCTTGTGTGCCGTCCTGCTCCCTTTGATCCTCATTGGGATTCCCTCTCTTTGGGCTTGGAGGATCGTCTCCTTGAGAAGTGACCACTCTCCTTGGACACCTGGCTCCCCTCCCCTCTGGGACCTCAGTGC
>NW_017729025.1:140000041-140003520 GCF_001723915.1 Gavialis gangeticus
TTCAGTGATCCCCACTATGTCTGGGTTGGTGTCAGCCAGCAGGAGGATGAGTTCCTCCTGCTTGTTTCCCATACTACGGGCGTTTGTGTAGAGGCATTTGAGGCCTCCTGTGGATGTGTGTACTGGCCCCCTAATCACAGCATTGCCCTGGCCCTTGTCACTTACCTGTGTATACATTTCTCTCGTTGGTCTAGGCTGGGCTGTACTTGCGGGCGTTGCTTGGTCTGGCAGTCTGATGATTCCTCCACCCTCGTCTTCCCCTTCCCCCGACGAGCTTCATTTAAAGCCCGCCGGAGGAGGTCCACCAACCTAGAAGAAAACACACGCTTACCTTTTGGGGAAAGGTGGAGCCCATCCCATCCAAGCATGTCTCTCATCGTGATGTGCCGGTCATGGTTGAGGAAGCCAAAGCCCGCCTCGAGACACCATTACTGAAGCCGCCAGTTGGTCTCCGCAATGCATGTTTCACGCCATGTCCCATGTCCACTCACTGGTAGGATAAAAGAGAAAACCGCCTGTGCGCCCATCTCCTTTAGCACACACCCCAGAGCATGATAGTCCTCCATCAGGTGATCAGGGCTTCTCCAGGCCGCATCATTAGTACCCACATGGACTAGGACCATGGGGTAGTAATCGGTTGGCTCGATCATGGTTTGGAGCATCCCTTTCACATCCTGAATCTTTGCTCCAGGTAGGCAGTAAACCTCGCATGCTGAGGGGTCCTGGTGACAGATGGGGCCCTCCGTACCTCTCAAGATGGAGTCACCTATGACGATCAAGCGACGCTTTCTCCTCCTGGCCTGCTTGTCTCCTTCGGCCTGCACAGGACACGGAGAGCATGGAGTTGCCTCCTCCCCGAAGGAGGTAGTGTGGCACCCAAACCTTCTAGGGACAATTTTGCACATGCACCGGCACTTTAATTAGCAAGCCATGCTAATTAAAAGCACTAACACATCATGTGTATCAATGTCGCCGCTTGTCCCTGTGCTGAAAAAATGGTAGTAGGGTGCTTTGAACTAAAGCTCATTGAACATGTTTTATTTCAAAATGCCCCAACACCATTTTTTCAGCGCAGGGACACACAGGGACACTGATACGTGTGACGCAGAAGGCTACCGGAGCATGTCAATTTCCATGCTTCAGCAGATTCGATTAATCAAGTCTGCTGTAACAGGCTGGATTTCCAGTGCATCGGAGGAGGCTCCCTGCACATCTGTAGGAGCCCTAGGTTACTATTCAAAATGAGTAACTGTGAGCACATCTATAGAAGGCACAGTAGACTAATTAGCTCGGCAGTAAACAGCTCAGTGTCTACACATGCACCCCTATTAGGCTGGAGTAAGCTAATTTATTCCACAGCAGGACACTACTTGTAAATAGACAAGTACTGTCCTGCTGCGGTGTTTATTACTCCACAGCAGGACACATATAGATGCTGCCACAGCTGTCTGGGGCTTCAGTGCAGGGGCTGCCTGCGAGCTAGCCCCACAATGAAGCATCCTTGTGCCCCAGCCAGACCCTCTGAAGCATGTTGATCCAGGTGAAGCAGACCCAGGCTGGCAGGCTGACTCCCCAGGGTCATGGGCACATGTTCAAATGGCACTCCCAGGAGCAATAAACTCTGAAGCAATAAATGCCAGAGTTTATTGCTTCACATTAATTGCACGTGTAGATGCACCCAGTATTAGCAATTCACTCCATGTTAACTGATGTTCTTTAAAAAGTATCAATAAACCAAAGCATACAGGAGTTTAATTTATTTAATGATTACCCACAATAGCTAAGGATGGGAACAAACAACACAGAATGTACCATGATGCTTATTTTCCATGCCCTAAAGTTCATGAATGTTCAACTCTGTGGTTTCAGTCTGGCCCCATATAAAAGAGAGTATTTACAAAATTGAAACTGAGTTTCAAATAACCCCAAAGTTTAGGTATGTTCAGACATAGGGTTTTGGCTTGGGCTTTTTTTAACTTCCGAGGGTAAAAAAAAAGAATACATTTCAGTACATCTAGGAACAATTTCACTTTTAATGGAAAACCATGGCTCAAGTTTTCATGGTCTCATCCCATACAAATATTTTCATAGGGAAAAATCAGTATGAGCACAACACATAAATCCCTGATGGGGTTTATGTTAGTTGATGAAATATTCATCAAATGGAACTAACAGTTTTATGGTTCATACCCACATGCCAAAGACTGCCCATTGATGGGCTTTTTATCAGGTCTTTTAAGAGTAATAGGTATTTATCAACAACGTATATTATCAGATTTACTTGTACTAGTGCTGTGTCCTTTCTCCTGGGTACTAGGTCATCATAAGAAAATGGAAATAGATTGGGTCATAAACCCATGGATGCTCAGCTTTTTAGTAGGTTCTGATGCCATTGCTATCTCAACAACCTAATATTATTTACAATCAGGATGTACGAATTAGATGCTTCAGCACCACTGCAGAAGCCTGCAATAAACAACCATGTTTGACAGAACAAATAAAACACAGAGGGTGCGTCTACACAAGACACTTGGTAAAATGTCACATGCACACCATTTACTGTGCAGTAATTTAGTCTACTGCACAGTTGACTACCACCTGTAGATAAAAGTGGCAGAACTACCACACAGTGGACACGTCTACATGAGACACTATGTCACCATAGCGACGAGTGCGGTGACATAGTTCATCGCTACAGTGACATAGCACATTGCTACAGCGTTGTAGCATCAGCGGGCATGAACCCTGATGCTACCACTACTGCACGGTAGAAATGAGCTCCTGTGCAGTAGCTCATTCCTACCGTGCAGTAGGGTCAAAAGAGACCCATGTGGTGCCAGGACTATCTAGTAGCACAGTTGGGTGCCATGTGTAGATGCACCCAGTAGCATACATGTAGACAGCTGATGGGGAGCAAATTGCTCACAATCAGCCTAGGCAGCAGGGAGAGGTAGAACTATCCACTTCCCCGAGAAGCTGCCTCACAGCCCCCACTCTGATCAAAGTGGGGTCTGGGAGGCAGGTAGCTGCCCAGGGCAGGGGACATTTCCCAGTTTCCACCCCTGCTCATTAGAGGCAGCTGCCCTGGAGGTAGGACAGTTCCCTCTGCTCCCAGAGCTCAGGTCTGCCCCCAGTGCCTCCTGCTAGCTTGGGGTTAGCACCCAGGGGAGCCTGGAACTCCTCCTGGATGCTGTGGCAGGGGGCGGGGGGCAGAGCAGGTCAGGAATAGCCCTCCAGAGCACTGCTACTGGTAGGAGCAAATTTGCTCCTGACAGGTGCATGTGTAAAAGTGCTTCCAGGGAAAGCTTACTGCACCTTATTTTACTGCCCAGTAAGCTTAAAGTGCATTAATAGCACATGTAGATGCACTCAGAAAGTGCAATCTGTATGTCCTAGAACAAGAAACCAAATAATCTTTTGAACTGCCTAGAAGAACACTCATTAAGATTTTAAAAAGCTAACATAAATGTGACAGAGAA
>NW_017729025.1:140008520-140025105 GCF_001723915.1 Gavialis gangeticus
ATGGGACTCTAGGTGTATGGGTCACGAATGAATCAAGTTTAGTTAGGAATATGTTTTAGCTATTTTCAAAATCTCATAGAGTCCAGTCTTCAACAGCAGCTACATTTTCAGTGTTTTGGCCAAGCAGCCAAGAGCTGTTCACAGTTAAGTTGTGAAAGGCTTAAAACTGTAGCTTTTGCCTGAGGATGAAAGATAGGGTGAGTGAGCTGAAGATTAGGCTCTGTCCTTGCTCTATAAGGCCATGACTCCAGAAAACTATTTTTCCTTTGTTTTGCCTACCTAAAAAGCAAGGTGCATGTCTTATATGGGGGTATGTGGCATGCATATGAAAATATTGTATATGATGAAGTACTTTACTGAATTAGTAGATACAAATGAAAGTTTAAAGGTATTTCCTTATATTTAACTTATATATCTTCTGTAAATGTGCATTATGTATACATCCTTCTTCCAGTGTTTCATTTTGTTGCTAGAGTAGATAAAGTCCCACAGTTCTGTTAATATGGCAGTGATACGAAGGGGGAATTTTATCATATATTTTATCAACATTTTTAGTCACTCTCAATATTTAAGAAAATGTAACAGAAAAAGATGCACAAAATAGTGTTATCTAAACTATAGCAGTCCCTTCTTGGATCACCACAAACTATTCCTTACTAACTCCTGAAGTCACCGGAAGTTAAAATAGAAAATTCTCTAGGGACTTTAATGGGATTAGGCACCAGACCTAATGTATTTGATTAACTGAACAGCTAGCTCTCTATAGTGTATAGTGTCACTGTACAGTTACTGCACTGGATTGTTCTCTTTATTCATACTTTCTTCATAGATAACACAATAGAGGAAAATGTAAATCACACATGAACAATGAAAATCTGAAGTACATCCTGTGTCTTTTCTTGAAGTGATTGTCTTTATGCCAAACCTGCACAAAACTCAGAGATTCTAGATTAAAAGAAAGTTTATGAATGCCTTTTTCTTCATCATAGTCTTTGTAAAATTTGCTGTTTCTTTTTTAAACAGAATATGTAAAGACTGAATTTCCATCTAATCTTAAGATTAGGGCCCTCCTACTCATGGCTTGGGTACTGTGGGGACAGTTTGAGACATTATCCACTGACAATGCCTGTGCTATAGGTGTTCCCTGGAGAGAGAACTCCAACCAAGGATTCAGCCCAGAAACTTCAATAATTTACTATTTCTGTAACTCTTTGTTTCCTCCTTATTGTAAACAAATTTTCAAATAATAACAACCATACTATTTCCTACAGTAAGCAAGGAACTCAAGAAAAATTAACTTATGTTTATGCTCAAAGAAAGCCTATGACTAGGGATCTACACTGGCTGAGATGTTGTGTTTCTCATGGAAACCACAAAAAAGCAGTTTCTGCAAACCCTGCAAGAATGGCAATCCCCACGATTTTGGCATGGAATCGTCAGGGAAAAAAAACTAAAAATAAAATGCTGGCTCCCCAGCTGTCCCCAACCCCTTGCTGCTGACTGGCCAGTCAGCAGTGAGGGGCAGGGCCATAGATCCCCCTCAGCCAATCAGCTGTGGGGGGGAACAACTGCAAAAAGACCGCAAAAATGGTGCCATGGGCCACAAGTGGCCTGTGATTTTTCCATCACCGCAGTAGGAATTAGGTAGATCCCTATCTATGACACAGTCACCCAATCAGGAAGAGGAAGAAAAAAAAAACTTTTCAGAAAATATTGTATGAACAGTAAGACGACTGAACCAGAGACATCAATATTTAGAATGAAATGGGCTGCCTAAGATGTGTGCCTCTAATGACAGGCTTGACAAATAAAATACCTAATCTCAGGTTCAGGCTGAGAAATTTTGGGTAGGGACTTTTTTTTTTAAGTGTTCTATGTTATTTAAATATTATTTAAATGTCTTTTGGCTGTCATCTCCAAGCATCTTGCATCTTATCCCTATAGCATCCCTGTGAGGTAAGGCATTATTATCCTAGTATCCTATTTACAGACGGGGACCTGAGGGACAAAATATATTATCTACTTTAGCCAAATTTATATTGAATTTCTGTGGCTGAGTCAGAAACCAAATCCCAGATTCCGAAGTCCAAGCCCAGCGTCTTTCTTACAAATTCAGCTTTCTCCCTATAGTTTCGCCATTTCTGCTCAACTGCCCATTCCTAATCCCTTTTTAACAGTCAGCTACGTTGTTTTGTTTTTTAATTTGGGTTTGATCCTGGGTTTGGTCCCAGTAAAAATTCATTGTGGACATCTATGACGGTTACATTGTTTATGTTATCTTCTCTCGTGCCCCATAGTAAGAACACAATATTATTCCTAATGAGACCCAGGTGATGACAGGGTAGTGAAGTCAATGCTATGATGCCCTTTGTCTTCAGTAGGTCTGGCTTCAGGCCCAATAACGATGAAACATATATTTACTGTGTTTGGCTCAGGCCCATTTCTCTATTCATAACAAATTATTACACTGCATAAAGTCAACATTTGCCTAAGTTACTACAGTGTGGTACCCATCTTCAGTGATTTCCTATACCACAGGTACTTTCTTCCCCAGCCAAAGAAATAACTGGAGTATCAGAGGTTCCACCGTGCAATGTCTGTTAGCAACTGCTAACTTTTTAATGGCAACTGATGTAGATACATCTAGATTGTCTATTTAAACTTTACAGTTTTGTTTTCATTACATGCAAGAAACATTTGACTGAGGTAAATGTTTTATATCAACAGAGTAAAAATAGCTAATTCTGGGCACAAAGGTCATACACATCAGCACAACTTGAATTCTGAAGTGCTTTTAACCTTGAATTTTCCTTGTAAGCCAGGTCTTTTAAAATATACAACACATTTAACCCAAATTCCCCGTGCATTCTGAAAAACATTTTCAGTGCATTTGAAAGACCATAATCATTTGACAATCAGAGGACTCTGATTGTATTTGAGACACAATACAAGCTGGCAAATACATCTGACAAATGCAGTTCGCTTTACAGAAAGAAACAAGAATCAGATATATATCAGCAGAAAAAAGACATCATCTTCGTCTGATTCATTAGATTTTTGGCACTCCAATTAGGTTCTGACAAGCTAGTATTCCAGGCACAGTAAAATATTGTTGTTCCACTAGACTCACTCCAATGTTTAGTCATAAGATCCATACAATAATAACAGAACAGTGGCCTATCTTGACCAACAGCACATTAGTTATTATCTGCAGCACAAACACCTACCACTTTGTACTAACATTTTGGCAGTTAACCTAAACATAGCACTTAAAGCTACATCATAATTTTGAGATCTAACTGGGTCATTTTCCTTCCAGCTGGCACCAGTAGAAAGTATTTTATAACAAAAAAAAAGTAAATGAAACTTTTTATGAGGGTTCTTTTTTCTTTCTTTAATGGCAGCCGCACAAGTATGATTTCAAGCACACACGACACATTTTTCAAGGCCTGTTCGCGGTGATGCTAGCTGGGTGAATTACAATAAGATTTATTGTGCAGTGGTGTATGTCTAATTTTCCATCTACTGCTGGGAGCTTCAGTTGGCAGGAACTAACAGAGACGCCCATTATGCACAGCCTGGTTCAAACTGTGGTTTTGGTGCAAACTCTCAGGGACAGGAACTTACTGCACATACTGGCAAGAGGACAGGGAGAGAGCTGATGAAAAGAACAAAAAACACTTTTCAAATAGCTTCTCAAATATTTGGTATCCCATCCCTTCTCCAAAATTGTTTTGTGGTGAAAAAGGGAGGGGAGGGGGTTCCAAAGTCTCAACACATTTTTCTGTCAAAATTGGGCTGTATTCAATCAGGATGAAACAAGGCAGCTAATGACCTCTCGTTACTGAAGCTGGGTCCCCTGCTGACAGCGCTCAAAATGAGCAGGAGCTCACCAGAACTGAGTTTCCAACACGTTTCTTCCCCCTCCTTCCTTTTTTTGAGTTGAAGCACAAGTCTCTTTTAGAAAAAGTATGCAGGAATTCATTTTCTTTACATTGCTGTAACTTGGGGATGTTAAACTCCTCAGGCCTCGCAGACCAAATGAATGGTGCAGGGCCAGCCCATGAACTGAATGAATGGCATAGGGCTGGCCCTACAGGCTAGATCAAGCCCACAGACTGGGTCTACGTGCCAGATCCAGCACGCATCCTAGACCAACCCTATGTGGATGCCAGGTGGAGTGGATGTCCCAGACCAGGCCCACATAGATGCCACATGCAGAGATTAGGGCCAATTCAGCATGTACCACAGACAGAGTGCGGGTCAACTCTGAGACCCAGAGGCAGCTCCGCAGGCTGAATGGTAGGTCTCAGAGGGCCAGATCTCTGACACCCCTGCTCTTCTTCATTCTGGTTTAATGTCCCTGCACCCAAGCTAATTCGATTTGACATATTTCACACCTAGGTACAGAGAAGGTGGGGAATAATAGAAGGGGAGAGAGGGCAACCAGAAGAGACATAAGAAAAGACGAAAAGATCCATGGAGATGAGGACAGTGGACTGAGGAAGACAAAGGGAAATATGTCAAAAAAAGGCTTGAAGAAGTAAACCTAACCAGAAAAGAAAGAAATGAAGGAGGAGAACAGGGGAGAAAGTGAGATCAATGGGAAGTAAGAGAGTGCAGCCAACTAATGAAATGATTTATTCAGAGCAGAGCTCAGATCTGCCTCGCTGAGCCGCAAGGCTCAGACTTGCCCCACATCCTTTTAACACCCTGTGCTATGCTGAGCTTATTTCCCAGAGATGCAGTTATAGATGAGTCCTGTTGTCATCGTCATTCTTCTTTGAAAATAGCCCACTGGGCCCAAGACTAGTTATATGACACACTGTGCTCCTGCTAGTCCACAGCAATGTGTAAAGATGATATTTATAATCTATTCAGCCACCGGCATTTGCAGAAGGACATTTTACATTAGCAAGCCATGTCATGAAGGAAATGAAAATACATATTGTGATCCACAAAGAATTCCGGTTATTAGAGCAGTCCACATACTTCTGTACAGGCATACCTCGGAGATATTGCGGGTGCGGTTCCAGACCACCGCAATAAAGCAAATATCGCAATAAAGCGAGTCACACAAATTTTTTGGTTTCCCAGTGCATATAAAACTTATGTTTACACTATACTGTAGTCTATTAAGTGTGCAATAGCATTATGTCTAAAAAAACAATGAACATACCTTAATTAAAAAATACTTTATTGCTAAAAAATGCTAACCATCAAAATGGTGCCGATGGAAAAATGGCGCCGATAGACTTGCTCGATGCAGGGTTGCCACAAACCTTCAATTTGTAAAAAATGCAATATCTGCGAAGCGCAATAAAACGAGGTATGCCTGTACATATTTTCGTACCCTGCTCTGTATATGTTTTATCTCTATAAGTACAGAGTAGTCACCCAGGAACACTTACTTGTTCTATATTTTGGTTCAGGTTATGGTCCATCAATACCCTCTGAGCTCTTATTTCATTAAGTAATCATATTTGATATTACTTTTGCTGTTCTCCCAGAAGATGCAGGTAGCTTTTACATTTTGATGCAGTTCCCTATCCGTACACTATATGGCTCTCTTAAAATTATTCCCTCAGGTACATCTACTCTCTTTCCAACTCCAACTGTGTATCCAAGCACCAGGCCTAAGACACAAGGCAAAAGGCCATCCTGTTTTCAAGCTATTGTATTTGCACATGCCAAAGTGACATCATGTATGTTTACGCCTGGTTACTCTGTTATATGTTGTCTTGGTATCAAGCATGAAACCTGATGCCCATAAATACATTAATGCTACATTGTGATTTTTGGAAGGCTTGGCAGAAGAGAGGAGGGGAGAGTGGTTGGGTGCGGTATTACAACGTGCAATGTGGTATTTCATTCTCTCTGGAGACCCATAATTTTATGCATGTCAAAAAAAGTTGAGGAAAGTAATATACAGAACATACGGAACCAATTTGCTGTCTTAAAAAAACACCTTTGGACTGCGGGCATGAAAAAATTCAGTCCAAATTGAAGTGTTTAACAATTGGGAGAAAGGAGAAATGAGTTGGGTTTAAGAAATAACTATTAATTTTCATCTTCCCTCCAATCCCTATAGCCAGATATCTTCTATTCATTGCTTGATTCATTAACACTTTATAATTATATGCCATTATGGTATAAATTCTAATAAAGAATTTGTATAAGTTGCTCATTGAGGGACTTGGTACAAAAGATGCAGCAAAATGCTATGACTTTTTTTAATAAATGCGTGAAGAAACATGCAAAAGGACAAGGCCCAAAGAGGTAGATGGTTCTCATATAGCGAAGGTCAATTGCTTTGAAGAACTCAAGTCCCCCTGAGGTCTCAGATATTATGCCCCTTGCCAAGAATTCCTTTCTGATCTCAAATCAGGCAATCAGTTCAACCATTGCATGAGAGCAAGAATTACCCCATACTGACATTCAGAAAACAGTAGAGTATTGTATGGTACAATTCTTTACTCGGTGTCCCAAGACAGTTGCACAGATCCAGGAATAGCAAATATACCCGTAGGAGATATTTTAAAAAGGATCTTTAGTACAATGTATAACATTGTATTGACCTTGGTCTGGAAATGGCACATTAAACAGCTTAGTGCCCAATAGTCTTCACGAGGTTTAGGTCAGAGAACAAGTCTATGTATTGTTGTTGGCCTACATCCCTGGTGCCAATAATGTCATCAGAAGAGGCTTTGCTGGGCCAACTGTAAGGGGATCCATACCAAACAATGAAGAAAATAGTTATCAATGACCATCCATCCACAGCTGATTTTGGAACTGCAGATGTTTAAATTCCTTCTACTTTAAGAGCTATTTGTGACTGCAGCTGTCCTCTGTGCTTTCTACTCATGCCCTGCTAAGAATCTTCCACACTCTCTGCATGAAAAAAGGAGATGCAGTCCTCTCACTGGATTAAGCTGCAATCAGTACCAATGTGCAATACCAAGGAGTGTCAAAAAGCAAAGTATTATGCCCCTATTTGTTTTGCATGTGCAGGGTCAAATATCAGAACTGTTCATCCTATTTATTCTGTTCTCTCCAATATCTCCTGACTCTTGAGCTGAAGTGGACAACTTCTTTTTCATCATCTAGGTAGACTCATCATCAAACATCATCTGCCCTCAGCAGCCAAGGTAGCAAACTGGGATGAGGAATGAGGAGGTATCCTCTTAAATATGTTCTGGCATCACAACACTCACTCAGACTAATGTTGTGAGTGTGTGTGTTATCACATACGGTTCCAAAGTTGAGTTTGCAAAAATGTGGACCACATCCTTGCCTCTTGCTTGATTTTATATGAGTTTATCTTGTGATGAAGCAGTCTGGGAAACCACCTGAAAAAAAAGGCAGTTCAAGATCCCTCTGCCATGAGAAAATCCCCAACTGGCAAAGAAGTAATACAGATCATTCAGTATGCAGTCCCTCATGGCCACATCCAGATGAGCACAGACATGAGGTATGTGGCACCATAAACACATCTGTGGTGCCACACAACGCACATGCAGGCCTTCCCCACCCTGCTACCTTGCATTAAAGGGGGTTTTTTGACCCCAGGAGATCCCAGGGTCAAAAAACCCACACTGAAAAAAGTGGGGCAGCACAAGTGGCAACAGCGCGCACAGCCCAAAACCATATGGCTCTGGCCAATGAGGCTCCTTCAGGCTTCCTGCCATGGCTGCAGCTCCCTGAGGACCCCAGGGCCCTAGGTGAAGCTGCTGGGGCCAGTACAGTTGCTGGCCCCAGCTTCCCCTGCTCATCTGGACACATCCCATGTGGCCAGTGTAAGAGGTATGCCGGAAGCAGGGTACATGACTGGAGCACACACTTTGCTCCAGAAATCTCTAGCTGCACTGTGTTACATAGGAGCCAGGATGAGAGTTTTAGAATACATCTGTTGCCCCAGAAGTAAAGACTTACAGCTCTGTTACAAATAATAGCTCAGCAAGAGCCAGGGATCTAGGCCTATGTATTTATTTTCTACTACAGACTAAAGAAGATCCTGCATGCCCAGTAATACCAGCCCACAAAGTACCCTTTGGCAGCATTCAGACACGGGTGCGAGCTGTCTCCAAATTTCCCTGAGAGAATTTGTAGCTCATAGCTTTCCCATCTAATAGTAAATGCACTCCAGAAATTGTGAAGGGGTTGATTTTCAAAGGCACTGTGACAGTTTATTACCGGACTTCTATTAACGCTGGTTTTAGTGCCTGAAAAATCCCTCTTATGTCACAAAAATCTATTACTTTCAAGCATTTTATTAGAGTTATGTTGTATTTGACCATTGCAACTCTTACAGTTGTCCATGAACAAACTCGCCCAAATGTTATTAAACTTATACTTAGCCCAAAGGGGGTCGGACTAGATGATCTGTCTAGGTCCCTTCCAACTCATTGATTCATTGACTCTATGATTCAAATGCTATTAAACTCATACTTAGCATTGCACAGATGCTGCCTTCAATTAGTTAGCTTCTAAAAAAGCCTGAAATGCTTTTCTGCTTGAAATTTATAAGGATTTATATTTGCATTTATATAAACATATTTTTTTGCTCAGAAAGTCAAAATACAGCTGTCAGCAGGCAACAAAAGGGGTTAACCAACTACTCAGGGAAAGGATTATGGTACCAAGCACACAAAACAGAATGTAAATAACAGGTAATGGCATTTCTACCATAACAGAGTAGCATCTAACAAAATTAATAAACATAAAATACTGAGAACTCCCGCACATGGGAAAGCAGAAAGAAGGACCTTCCCAGGTAAGGCTTGCAATGGAATCCTCTCATCTTAAAGATTCAGAACCCCTTTCCACCGAGCAGTGAAAACACAAGCGATTTCTTCTCATGAAATTCAGTCTCTTTCAAGGGAAGCTGGCTAATATTTTGTAAAGGGTTTTTAGGTGTAACACTCTAATACTGAGCACTGAAAACTTCTGAAGCATTAGGATGGCATGCAAAAAAAATTGAAGAAACTTGCAAAGCTCAAATTTCTCCAGCAGTACTCCTGTCCACGTCTGGAAGCCACTCAAAGTACAACTGTGAATTCTCACTCTCTGTGAACCTCGCTATAAATATAAAAGGTTAAGTACTGAATGATGGAGCTACTGGCTTGGTAATTCTAGCTTGCTGCTTTAGCTGGGTCTCCATGGCTAGAAACTGAAGCAGATCAGCTGTGATGGAACATGTCCCACCACAGTGGATGCACTTCATTGGGTGAAACGTGCTACTCTTGGTCCCATACTGGGCAGGCATAAGATGCAGGACAAGGGTGACTTGTTCCCTTTGTCACTGGTTTCCTCATTTCTTTCACTGCCTCCTTGCTGGGACCCATTCTTCCAGGTGAAGCATGGGTCAGTGTGGGTCCTGGCATGGAGGTGCTGAGTGGCATGGGAGCCCGGGAATTCCCAACTCTCTGTGCCTCTGTGCTGGGACCCAGGCCACATTGACCCACGCTTCACATGGAGGTACAGGTCAATGTGGGCATGGAAGCAGAATGCACAGGGTGCTGGCCACTGCACCTCCCTGAAGAATGTCTTTAAGCAGGAAATGCCAGGGCTTCTCTGATTAAGAAAACACTCCAAGGAGAGCACAGGGGTGAGTCTCTAAGCAGGGAGTTCCCAGCCCACCTCTGTTTAAAGAAACTCACCCCCGGCATCTGCCCAGGAGGTATTCTTAAGCAGGGAACCCTGAGTATTCCTCACTCAAGGATATGTGCCCCCCAGAACCTCCCTGGTGCTTCTCCTTAAGCAGGGAAAGCCTGGGCTTCTTCTCCTTAAAGAGATGGGTGCATGGGAGCTGGAGAATTTCTAGCATCCTGTCCCTCTACTCTGGGATATGTCCTGTGCTGCTCCACACCTCTTTACTAGGACCATTGTTGGTCTATGTCTCCACGTGGGTTGGGATGAGACAGATCCAAGCATGGAGGCATTTGGCATTCTGCACTCAAGGTGTCATACCCAGGAGATCCTGGAGGGGGAGAGGTCCAAAAACTAGGAAACCCTTGATTTCTCTGGTTAATGAAATTGGTCCCACGATTTCCTGGGTGAGTTTCTGTAAGTGCGGGAAGTTATGTAGGCACTCCAAGAGTTTGAGGGATTCAAATCTGCCCAGAAATTCCCCAGGGTGTCCCTCAAGCTTCTAGAGCACCTTCCCAGGCCAGCTGGAGAGTTCTGGCAGCTCTGGCTGCCCATGCTCTCCTGCCACAAGCAAATAGACTTTTACCATAACAAAGTAACTCATTCTTTTATCACCTTTGTTGCTGCCATAATTTTGGGGAATTTGTGGTGTGACAAAGGTTATGAACATCTATTTGCTTTGCTTTTGTGCTGCTATACCATTTTTTATGGAGATCCAAATGCAAAGAAAGGTGATGCCTGTTTCCATCCTGTTATCTCATAGTTTTTCTCCATCCAGTCCAATATTAGGGGACAAGAATGTGTGTGATGACTGGACCAGTTGAGGTCATGAAGAGAAGGCATTTTGAAGTTACCATCAGGGAGGAGGGCAAGGGCTGCCTTCCTTTAAAGCATCTGATCTTCACTATGCTAGAACTATCCATCTCATTGGGCTGTAATTTCTACATGTCCCTCTATGACTGTATACTTTCTAGTTGCTATTAAGGAAAAGGATATTGGTAGGTTACTAACTCAATGCCCTCAAGTTAAGTTGAGCTAGTTTTTAACTTCCATGAGTTAATTTTTACAGCAGTTACAGCATGCTAGTCACTTTTTTCAAAGGATTTTGCCCCTCTCCTAGCTATCTTGTTTCAAGAGTAACAAGAATCACCATTCTTTCTGTATGAGTTCCTCATTAAGTCCCTTTAAGAGGTCAAGGAGTCTCTGCTGTACCCCTTTACTATTCAACAACATTTATCTTTGATTAAGAGACATGCTGTTCATCTTTAACAAAAAACCCAGAATAATAACAATATTTTTCATAAATAAGAAAAATGGGAAGTTCTCATTTTCTCCTGGACTGTATTAGGGAAAAGAAATGATTGATGCATCACTGACAATTTTTGCAAAGTAGGAATTACTCAGATTAAGGTGACAGCTTTGAAGCTTCAAACAACCTTACCTCCTCCAAACCTCAAGATGAAATATAGGTTTTAACTTTCTCACCAGTAACAGAAAACTGCTTGCAACCAAAGGAAAGCCACTATCAAAAGTCTACAGCTGGAAGTGTTTATTATCCATTTTCCAAAAACATTTAGTATTTTAAGACTAGAATTTTTCACAAGGAGCCTAAGAGAATGAGGGACCTCACTCCAATTGGATTGCAATGAGATTAGAACACCAAAAATCCCTTCTATTTCTTTGAAAAAGAGTTCAATTCTTTAAGCTTTTAGAAGGAACTCTTTTATAGACTCATATCATGATCCAGAAGTGGGTGTCACAGTGACCCCAGTACATAACCAGAGCCCACCAATGTGATTACAGGGTGGGGACAGGAGTTTGCTAGTACAGAGGTCATAGTTTTTGAGAATGGTCTGGGTTTTTTTACTTAATTTTTCAAATAGTTTGCATTGTAATGTAGCTTCCCTTTTTCTAGCAAAATGGACAAAAAAAAGTATAAAGTGAAACATATCATATCAAAGGAGAAGTATGAAGCCTTAAATTAAACATGCCTTCTTTTAGATGTGTGCAAGTACCCTTTACTGATTTGAAATGCCACCCCTGATAGCATAACCAACACCCCAGCACTGAGCTGGGACCACTCACTTTAAAAACAGTTATCAGAAACAATGGACCTGTTGTCACAATTTCCAGGAATTGGGAACAAGATTGTTCCCAGATTGCAATATTTTGGAGGCCAATAGTCTCTTAATTATACCAGAAAGAGAAAAGCAAAGGATTGTCTCCTTCAACACCTTCCTTAAACTCACAACCAATTTCTTCCAGAAATTGAGTGTTTTTCCATTAAAAAGGCAAGAGCCACTCTGTATTCACAAGTGGTACTTTTTGACTTTCCTAATGCAACTTAATGCAGCCCTCTTGGCTACAATTAAAGTAGCTGAAAAATAGCAGATCAAATTAAGGCCTGATCCTCCTGTACTCATGCATACAAACCTCATTCAAGCTTGAGACTTTGGAGATAAATGAAGAGACAAGGAAATTACGTTCTATGAGATTTAAAGTATGGGTGAGAACCACCAAGTCTGTAAGATAGGAGGAAGCTGCTGTACAACAGACCCCTGTTTTATGCTTATTCAGCTTGCATCTACGTGAATTAATATTAACACCCAAGCAGAAAAATACACCCCAAGACGTGTGACGTTTGTGTATATACTTGTATATATGTGAACGCCTTGCGAGATGCGCAAACTGAGTCAGAGTTACGCGCAGTTTGGGTTCCCAAGTGGGATTCTGGAGGCTCATTCTGTCTCACTGTCACCATTGTGGTAGCAACATATGTTTATGATGTTTTTGTAATATAATAAAGTATTGGTTGAAAAAGGGTTTATTTTGGGACCTTTGGTGTCATAAATGTGAGGTCTAAGGAATGCAATCTCTCACTTTTCTATTACTTCCTATGGGAAAATTCACCTCGAGTTGACATAGACAAGGTTTCTCAAGAACTCAATATATGCCTAAATTGGGAGCCTGCTGTCTATTCCAGGATCAATATTTTCAAAATCTTTAGGAAAAAAAGTAAAAGAAACTCAAGATTTTTGTATTTCATTTTATGAAACTATTAACATTTTTCTACTTTTTTCCAATGAGGTAAAAATATTTGAACATGAAAGAAAAAATTTCCCACAATTTCAGGCTTGTTGATTTTTTTAATTACATTTCAAGCTTCCTCAGCAAAAGTCAAAGAAATTTCAAAGAACATGCAATGTTTACCTGAGCCCCAGTTTTGTTGTATAAACCCTGCCCCTTTTTCTAAAATAAAACAGCCAGGTCTAATTTCCATACACCCTGATTGTGGATTCATCTGGACTATTTAATCTGTATCTGAATTCTGCAGGAGGTAAATCATGACAAGAGAAGGGAAGAGAATTCTGCAAACTGCTTTGAAGGTTTATATACATTTTGTTTTGTTAATTATTAAATTCTAGGAACACAAGGAAGTATGCTATGAGCTGTCTCCTGAGGTTCATAATATCTGTTATGAACCTTGGGGTTTTCTCCTAAAATGGCTTTTGCCCCTAAAAGCAGCAGCATGTGCTCAGAGTAAGTGGTGGGACTGGGCAACCTCATGCCAGCTTCAAATCTGCCGTCCAATAATAGGGCCTTCTAACCAGAAGCAAAATCTATTCCCCTCAGGGCAAGGGGCCCCTGACTGGATATCCTTGAAAAAAACTTCCCACTACCAACAGGCTACAGGCTCACACAAAACTCATTCTTTCTTTTTTCTTCTCAGTCTGATTTCTTCCACCCTTCAGATGCAGATGTCCATGCTAGGGAATTGCCTCCCACACAACTTCCTTGTGAACTGAGATGCCTAAGACTTTTTGAGGCAAATCTTTTTTTCAGCCCCAAAGAGGACTGAGAATGCAACTTGGGAATATGATTTGATCTCTGCTTTTCTCTATTCTTTCAATGGAGGAAAAAAAATCTGGAAGTCTGTAGCTCCAACCTTCCCGGACAGCACTCAAAGAAACAGGCATTATCAGTTGCTCCCTCCCTGGGCTGTATTGTACCAACAGCAGAGATTCCCTATGCTTGAAGAAGGGTGCTTATACCTAAAAGCTTGCAAAGAACATTTTTCCAACTTCTCAGTAATGTCATATGTTATCCAACTACTCACACATTGTGATATTGGTCACTTAAGCCATTTATAGATGTTACGTTTTTCTAGGTTTGATCCAGACTGCAGCCATCACTATGTACACATGGACGTCTATAGTCTGAATTAAAATTGGCTCCAGTCCAAATTAACTAATCCTCATTGAATGAAGATTAAAGTTAATGCAGACTAGGACAGTCCAAACTAGGCAATTTAAGCTATATTAATTAACATGTATATACGGCAGGTATCTAGGGCCTGGTGTTGCTTGTGCCCACCACCAGGTTTAGCAAGTGAGCACAGTTTTGTGGCCCTGGTTGTTAGTGGTGGGACAGTGTCAAGTGCCCCCTGCCATCTCTACTGCAGAAGAGCAGATATGCACAAAAACCTCCCTGATGGTTAATGATAGTCTATTAACTCTTAATTTGAATTGAAATTTGATTTGAACTGTGTGATACAAATCAGTTAACATGGTTTAGAAAATGGTGAGCAAATCTGCACATGGCCTTAGTTGCATGAATAAAATAGCTTTAAATTCCCTATGCCCATTTTGAGCTCTGTCTGAAAACATGTTTGCATCCAACTGCAGTGTAAAAGTCATAGCAACATGGTACATACTGCATCATTTCTTGGATATCTCCACCTAATTCTGTATGGATTGTGCAAAACCTTAATAGACTTTTCCACACAGTGCACAGAGAGAGAGAGGGAGATTTTTTTCCCCATGAAGAATACTGAACCGGCACCATTGCTGAGAATGTTTGACATGCTGGCCCTTGCTGAGGTCTCCAAGTAGTATTAACTTCTTCCAACAAATTTGGCCCAACAAATTGGACAAAGAATATGGGGGAGGAGGGACAGAATACACATGGAATGGTATAAGGCATAAATAATTTATTTCCAGTATTCTACATTGGGACTTGGTTAATCTGGACATTGGTTAAACAGACATAGTGATGAGCAAGTGTTAAGGAACCAGTGTACCTGTGCAGCCATGTCTTATATAAAACCTCTTCCATTATGACCATGCTCTTTCCAGGAAAGGGTTAATCAGACCACTGGCAAACATTTGCTCAATTTTTACTCTTCAGAAATTGAGCAGCCATGGAAAGTACAAGCCTTGTTTCCAGTTTCTGTCCTCAAACCTGCCTAGCCCTTTCTATTCCCTGCTCTGGTTCCTGCCTGTCCATTTTTCAGCTTCTTAGAATTCCCTGACTCCCATGTAGATCAGCAATTCCTGACCTTGGCTTACTTTCTGGATTTCAGTCCTAGCTCAGACTTCAATCTTCAGTCCTCAATCCTGTTTTTGCCATTACTTTGTTCCTCTTTTGCTCTGATCCATGGTAGACACCACCTAGTGTAATAGGCTACATTTATTTGGGCTGTCAGACACTCCCTGGCAGCCTGCTTTCTTTCTCTTTGGTACCATGGCACGCACCCCCTGACTCATCTGCCTTACCTTATTGGTGTGGGGATTATAGGTGCAGGAGACTGTCCTCACTTATCCCAGTTGGTGATCTGGAATCCTTTCACTGCTGCAGAGATCTCCATCTTTCTCTGGCTTGTGCTCCACAGGGAGTGCAATCTGGCATTCTTTTGGAGTCTATGCTGAGTAAGCCTGTATGGCCATTTGTAAACATGCTCAGTAGTAGAGTTGTTCAAAATGGCACTGTTCCATTTTGACTTCAGTTTTGAGGTTTGAATGAAACAGCATTTTGTTTTGAATTTCATTTAGAGTTGAAACAGCTGTTCCGTTTCGCTTCGTCAAAACAAACAGTGAAGCTGGTTCAATGTTTTGCATGACCATCGCACTGGGGAAAGGAACTCAGCCTAACTGGGCTGAGTTGCCCACCCCAGCCTGACCATAGGGCTGGGGAGGGAAACTGAATGATCTGGCTCAGTTCCTTTCTTAAGCCTAATTACAGTGCTGGGGAGGGGAAGTGAGCTGAGGCTCAGTTCCCTTCACCTGCGCTGTAATCGGCTTCCCACCCCAGCCACAGAAGGTGGGCAGAGCCAGGGCTGTGCTCCCCACCTGGCTAAGCCTGGAGCTGCTGAGAGCGCAGCCCGGTTCTCCCCTGTCTTCCACCACCTGGCTTCTGGTTGTTTCGAACCTTGAAACATTTCAAAACATTTGGAACATTTCGACTAGCCTCGTTATGTTTCAAGTCTGTTTCAAAGCCCTTGGTTCCATTTCAATTTTGCTGTTTCAAGCTCAAAATGAATGAAAACAGTGTCAAAATTAAATGGCCCATGAAATTTCACACAGCCCTAATGCTCAGAATTTTCTAAACCTGTCAACTGATTTTCATCACACAGTTTGAATCAAATTTCAATTCAAATTAAGGGTTAATAGACAATCATTGACCATTATGGCAGAGGGCACTGGCTATATAGAGTCTATACATTTGACAGACCCTTAACAGAGGTTGGAAGTAATTAGAAGGTGATAATAAGCCCATGTAAGCACTGCTACATTGCTGCAGTTATCTAAAGTGCTGTTCCAGAAGCTGTATTTGACTTGATACTTAGCAGGGTGAGGTTTTGTTGGCACATTTGACTTTTTAAAGACGTTACTTTGTTCCTGATAGCCCCTATTGTTTTGCAAAAACCCAACTGAGTATGCATTGTGTTACTATAGTGGTACATGGTAACCCACCAAAGGCATAATCTCCATGGTCTTCTGAGACCCATGGCTGCCAAAGAACTTTGTGCCTGATGGCCTCTATAGTTTTGCAAAAAACTGAGTTTCCCTTGCAGGGATTGATGTATGCAATGTTTATGTGTGTGAAGGAGTGAAACAAAACTCACAGCATGGAGGGCCAGCAGGGCTGCAGCTGGAGA
>NW_017729025.1:140026390-140026739 GCF_001723915.1 Gavialis gangeticus
ATAAATGCTGACCTCATGAAGGAACACCTTGAGAAGATGGACACCTTCAAGTCAGCTGGCTCTGACAATCTACACCCCAGGATACTCAAGGATACACCCCAGGATACTCAAGCATCATAGCCCAGCCTCTGGCACGGATCTTTGAAAACTCCTGGCACTCTGGTGTAGTGCCTGAAGACTGGAAGAAGGCCAATGTGGTGCCTATCTTCAAGAAAGGGAGGAAAGTGGATCCAGCTAACTATAGGCCCATCAGCCTGACTTCTATCCCGGGGAAGATCTTAGAAAAGTCTATTAAAGAGGCCATCCTTAATGGACTGGCCAACGCCAACATCCTAAGGGATAGCCAGCA
>NW_017729025.1:140027050-140030019 GCF_001723915.1 Gavialis gangeticus
ATGACACCAAACTTTGGGGCAAAGCATCCACACCAGAAGACAGGCGGGTGATCCAGGGTGACCTGGACAGGTTCAGCAAATGGTTGGATGAGAACCTGATGGTGTTTAACACTGAAAAATGCAAGGTTCCCCACCTTGGGAGGAAAAACCTGCAGCTTCCTTATAGGCTCAGCTGGCTAGCACTACAGAAGAAAGAGACTTAGGGGTCATCATTGACCGCAAGATGAACATGAGCCTGCAATGCAATGCTGTGGCTAGTAAAGTGACCAAAACGCTGGCTTGCATCCATAGATGCTTCTCAAGCAAATCCTGGGACATCATTCTCCCCTTGTACTTGGCCTTGGTAAGGTCGCAGGTGGAGTACTGCATCCAGTTTTGCCCTCCACAATTCAAAAAGGATGTGGAGAAGCTTAAGAGAGTCCAGAGAAGAGCCACGTACATGATCAGAGGTCAGGAAAACAGACCTTACGACGACAGGCTGAGAGACATGGCGCTCTTTAGCCTGGAAAAACATAGGCTCAGGGGTTATCTGATGGCCACCTATAAGTTTATCAGGGGTGAGCACCAGTATCTGGGGGAACGTTTGTTCAGCAGAGTGCCCCAAGGGATGACGAGGTTGAACAGTCATAAACTACTACAAGACCGTTTCAGGCTGGACATAAGGAAGAATTTCTTTACTGTCTGAGCCTCCAAGGTCTGGAACAGTCTGCCATCAGAGGTGGTTCAAGCACCTACATTGAACACCTTCAAGAGCAAATTGGATGCTTATTTTGCTGGGATCCTATGACACCAGCTGACTTCCTGCCCTTTGGGCGGGAGGCTGGACTCTATGATCTTCCAAGGTCCCTTCCAGCCCTAATGTCTATGAAATCTATGAAATCTATGAAATTTCTGGCCCCAGAGAGGGGCAGAGGGGGGTCAGTTCCCTGCAGGCTGCAGGGAGAGAGGAGCGGCTAAGCGTCTTGGCAGGTAAAGATGGCGGAATGTGCCTAAGAAACGCTGCGCGAGTGACCCTGAGCAGGAGGCAGGTGGAGGCCTGCACACACACAGCTGGTGGCAATCTCCGGAGCAGAGCTGCAGCTAAGGATCCAGAGCGAGGGAGTCCACAAGGCCTGTGATAATCTCCGGAGCAGAGTTTTTCAACAGAGGATCCGGAGGAGGTCCTCAGGGAAAACTACAGTCACAGGGAGACCCCAATGAGCCTTTGAATGTTCATAGGGGTGCAGGGCAGGCCGGCACATAGCAAAGACTGGACTAAGGGATTTTGTCTTGATTATGGCAATTGGGATTTTGAGAACCTGATCCTGGGTAAAAGGGACATAGATGGAGCCTGACAAGAAGGCTGAGAAGCAGCTGGGGTTTTCTCTGGTTTTTTGCAGTTTCTTTTGATTGTTTTGAGCACAGGCCAAGACCAGCCCTGGAAGGGTGTACCTAATAGAGACCCAAGGTGACCCTGGGGTAGGGGGCCAAAAATAAGACCACAACAGGCAGCACTGCAACCTGGCTGTAGAAGAATATTATGAACACCATCTGAACAGGCTACACTGGGGTAAAGGAACTGACTAATATGCAAAATAGGTTCCTCTTAAAGGTGCCACATCCTTCTTTGCCCTCTCCTTCTTTAGTAACAGGGCAGAGGCCCCATTATACCAGAAAGAGAAAAGGGTCATGTACAGAAATATTGCACAGCAATAGAGAAAGGTCAGTCCTTCAGTAAAGAAAGAAGGTCAATCCAACACAGTACTCAAAAACAGCCATATAAAGATTCTCAGAAATAACAGAAACCATCAGATGACCACAGTGTTATAGGGAGGTAAAAAAAATAAGATGGTTTGACTCTGGGTCAAGATACGAGGGGGCTGCAGGGAGAGAGATCTAACGGTGGGGGTCTACTACAGACCCACCAACCAAGGGGAAGAGCTGGACCAGGAATTTTTGGGCACTTAAGGCAAAGGATGTAGTTGTCATGGGAGATTTAAATTACTCGGACATCTACTGGGAGGAACAGTCAGCCAGGTCGGACCATTCCAGGAGGTTCCTGGCCGAGATACAGGACTTCCACTTAATTCAGGAGGTGCACAGTCCCACCAGAGGAAATGCCCTGTTTTTGACCTGGTCCTGGCCACAGGTGACGACCTGGTAAGGGGCCTCCAGGTCCTTGACCATCTGGGTGATAGCGATCATCGTTTGCTGGAATTCACCATCCAGCGCAGGGTGTCAAGGGCCAGCAGCAAGGCGGTAGCCCTAGACTAAAGAGGACCAACTTCAAAGAGTTGAGATTAGTGGGAGAGGCGCTGGGGTTCTCGAGAGCAGGGGAACTCAGTGCCCAAGATGAGTGGTCGTTCCTTAAGGAGACGATACTCAGGGCCCAAGGGGTGACCATCCCAACAAAAAGCAAGGGGGGCAGGAGTGCCCGAAAGCCCCCCTGGCTCACCAAGGGTGTACGGGAATGCCTGATTGCCAAAAAGGTGGTGGAAGGGGGGTGCTATCTCCAAAGAGGAGTATACCTCCTCTGCTCGGGCCTTTAGGGGGGCTGTCAGGAAAGCTAAGGGGGACATGGAGCTAGGACTTGCATCCAAAATCAAAGATAACAAAAAGAACTTTTTCAAATATATAGGGAGGATGAAGAAAGCACCGGGAAATGTGGGACCCCTGCAAGATCTTTTGGGCAATCTGGTGGTTGTGCCAGAGGAGCAAGCAGACCTTTTTAACCAATTCTTCACCTCAGTTTTCTTGGGCAGGGACTGGGACTTCCCCACCATGATGCAAGACGGACTCAAGGGGAATGCCTCCAGACCTCAGGTTGGGAAGGACCGGGTTAGAGAGCTTCTGGAGGGGCTGGACATGTTCAAATCAGTGGGTCCAGATGCTATCCACCCCAGGGTGTTGAGGGAGCTAGCAGGGGTTATTGCAGGGCCCTTGGCATGGCTTTACGAGCGCTCGTAGTGCTCAGGCCAGGTGCCAGATGA
>NW_017729025.1:140030419-140038619 GCF_001723915.1 Gavialis gangeticus
AAGAACTACTTCACAGTTATGGCGGCTAGGATCTGGAACCAGCTTCCAAGGGAAGTGGTGCTGGCTTCTACCCTGGGGATCTTTAAGAGGAGGCTTGATGCCTACCTAGCTGGGATCATTTGAGCCCAGTTTTTTCTCCTGCCCAGGCAGGGGGTTGGACTTGAAGATCTACAAGGTCCCTTCCATACTTCTATGATTCTATGACTTTGTTTGTGACAAGAGAAAAATAAGTCCATAACAGGTAATACCTACACACATTCTAAAGAGAATATAAGATGTCATATCAGCTTTTAGTAAGTGACATTAATGCTCAGCATTCACCACCTCAGGTACCTGCTCTAAACATAATGTCTCCCCAGCCTTGGAAGCTATGATACTATAAGATGCAGAGACACAAATGGCCAGTGGTTAGTGATATTCACTGTATCCATGTCTGTGATGTTCTAATAATATTATGATTATGACTGCATGAAATGCTAGAAATGTTCTACTATATTGTATTATGACATCAGCAGCTCACCAGAAAGAATAGTCAACCCTATTATATCTGCTGAAAAACTAACTGAACTTTGCATGCCTTATGCAATTGCTATTAGCTATATGGGAGTCTCTGGAAATTATAATAGATGTTGCATTGGACCTTTAGTTTGTAAGATATTAAATAATGTCAGTCCTATTTTATTTGCATATAAAGCAACGGTTTTGAACCTTCTGGTCCCATGGGCTGGATGAATGGCATGGAACCAACCTGCAGGCTTGATCCCAAGCATGGGGTTGGCATGTGGGTCACTCCCATGCACTGGCTGAGCCCCACACTCAGATCCAATCATGCACAGACTCAGCACACAGGTGCAATCTGGGGCACTGACCTAATCCAGTATGCTGGAACCAACCCCATGCATCAACCCCACTGTGGACTGGTGATCTAGCATGCAGGGCCACATCATCTGGCCTGCAGGGCTCCTCACAGGTCTGGAAATTTGATAGCAACAGCAGTGGCAGCAAGCCAGCAATTACTGCTGCCACCACTCTCTTGCCACCAAATTTCTGGACCTATGGGGAGCCCCCTAGGCTGGATGACATGGCTCCATGGGCCAGATCTGGCCAACATGCCACAAGTTGAACACCAGTGATTTAGAGGATTAATAAATCTGTTGGACTTCTCACCATGGATTTTTCACTGTAGTGCCATAAAGTAGAAGGGCTATTTCTTAGTCACCATCAGTAACTGATTATACACTGACCTTGTTCTCTCTAATATTGCTAGGACAGTCATTAGACTCCCATCTTTATGTAAAAGGGGGCTACTGGTCATTATTCTTTGCAACATTCACATGTTGAGAAAACATATATTTAAGTTTATTGACACTTTATTGGCAGCAAAAATGTGATTTGCCTTTTCTGTGCCCCTAAATTCAGATTTTAGTTTTATAAATGAAAAGCTTTCTAGTTTATGAAGGGAAAAACTGAACCCCTAGCACCAGTACTTAGGTGGCTTGTACCAGAAGCTTTGCAGCAAGCCTTGTTTTCTTACCATGTGACACAAGATTCAGTTCTTTTTTTTCTTCTCCAGAATATAGCCTTTGCTTTGACAAGAGCTGCAACTACTCTAGTAGAATAGCTTCACATCCTTCAAGTGTAGGGTTTGTGATAAAAAATATTGCATTAAAGTGCTTGCTTTCCAGATACACTTATAATTATCACCAAAGAATTCTAACCAGATCTTGCCAGTGACATTCTACATGCCAAAATGGGTAATACAGTTAAATTTAGATTCAGATTTTTTGATTACCAATCAAACAAGTATAGAACATCATAAGACTCCTCAGCAAGTCTTTAAAGTAGACATCAGACTCTAGGTTAAATTGCTAAGTAACCAATAATCAAGTCTTTAGTCATGCTTTCCAAAAACCTTACACTAACTTCCTGAATATACAGAAGCAGAAGCATGCACACTTCCTTGCACATAGTTTTTGACTCCATACAAGTACTTACCTTCTTCTTATCAACTACACATTAACTCATTGCAGTGGGCCTGTCGTAAGTTATTACATTGCTGGAAATACTTGCCATACCTCACAAAAAAACCTGTCTGATTGGAAAATACTAAGGCTAAGTCTAAAGACTCATAATTTAGGGTCAGTACCTTTAAGAGTGACAAAGTAGTGGATACCAGTTGTTGGGAATAGTACGTTCCTGGTACCACTCTCATTCTGTACAGAACACAAGATCCAGTATTATATATCCCGTTGCTAATGTGACATTTATCTAAAGATGACTGAGAGAAGGGTGAAACTGAATCACTACTTCTAGTATTTCATAGATGTAGGATCAGAGGGGACCTGAGCAGATCATCAAGTCCGACCCCCTGCCCTGGGCAGAAATGAATACTGGGGCTCATATGACACCCACTAAGTTAAGCTCATATGACCCCCACTAGGTAGTTATCAAGCCTCCTTTTAAAGACCCCTAAGGTAGGAGCCAGCACCACTTCCCTTGGAAGCTGGTTCCAGATCCTGGCTGCTCTGACTGTGAAGTAGTGCCTCCTGATGTCTAGCCTGAACCTACTCTCAATCAAATGCAAGCTAAGTTCAAGCACCATTTTAGGGAATGTAAATTATCCCTCACTGACATTCTGTAAAAATAGCAGTAAAATGGAGTATTTTATTAGTAAACCATCTAAATAGATTCATAGTTTCATAGTTAGTAGGGTTGGAAGGGACCTAAGCAGATCATCTAGTCCGACCCCCTGCCATGGGCAGGAAAGGATGCTGGGGTCAAACGACCCTGGCTAGGTGGCTGTCTAGCCTCCTTTTGAAGACCCCCAAGGTAGGGGCAAGCACCACATCCCTTGGAAGTTGGTTCCAGCTCCTAGCCATCCTGACAGTGAAATAGTGCCTCCTGGTATCTAGCCTGAATCCACTCTCTATTAACTTATGGCCATTGTTCCTTGTTACCCCCAGTAGTGCTCGGGGGAACAGGGACTCTCCCATTGCCTGCTGGTCCCCCTTGGCAAGTTCATAGGTGGCCACCAGATCCCCCATCAGCCTTCTCTTGTGGAAGCTGAACACGTTCAGGTCCTGTAGCTTCTCCTCGTAGGGCCTGCCCTGCTTCCTCTTGATCATGTGGGTGGCCCTCCTCTGGACCTTCTTGATGCTGTCCACATCCCTCCTGAAGTGCAGCACCCAGAACTGGATGCAGTACTCCAGCTGCGGCCTGACCAATTGTTTTTGGTTTGATATTGTTGCATTAACTTCAGACACACATCAAGGAATATTATTTTTTTTAAGTGTGTCTTTCATTGGGGGATCACATTTTCAAATTTGGGAGGCTAAAGTTGGGTTTAAACCCATCTTAAAATCCCCAAATATAAATGGCCTAATTTTCAAATGGGGTGAGCACCCTTCTTGTCAAACTGTCTCCAAGACTGAGAGTTTAACCTCTCTCTAACAGAAGAGAGAAGGGAGCTCAGCTCTTCTGCTTCCCAAGTTAGCATTCTTATCACCAAGCCATTGTAGGTTCCACCACCAACCATGTTTTTAAAAGTGGCCATGACCACATTTTGTGAGGATCTAAATCCTGTCAGCATGTAAACCATGGCCTGAAATTCCTTTCCTGGGCAAAGCAGAGGAGTTTGGTGACAGAATATCTAGGTTCTAGAGCCCAACAAGGTTTAGGCAAGCGATACATACTGAGCTGTTCAGAGTGGATAGTCCTGGGTCTGTGCAGAACACAACACTAGGTGCTTGAAGAACATTTAAGAAACATGAACTGCATCTGTGAAATTTATGCATCTTGTGGCTTAAGTGATGGCTAAATGGGGGGTGGAGAAAACTGTGCTGGATCACATTTTTGGATGTAGGTCATAGAATCATAGAATCATAGAATCAATGAGTCGGAAGAGACCTAGACAGATCATCGAGTCCGACCCCCCGCCATGGGCAGGAAGGAGCACTGGGGGTGGGAGGGGTCATAAGACCCCAGCCAGGTGCCTATCCAGTCTCCAAGGGTCTCCTAGGTGTCTCAATTCAGTTTAACCTTGCTCTGAACATAGCCCATGATCCTTAATTTGTATAGACTTCACTTTCTTGCTTTTGTTAAACAAGGATGATCATACTTAGTTGCTTTGTAGCACTGTTGTTACTAGTTAATGCCTGTGAAGTGCTTTGAAGATAAAAGCGCTATGCTAGTGTTAAGTATTTTTGTTAGCTTGTTCTTTTTATTATCTTTAAAGGGGAAAAAGGTGTTATAATAAATACCTCTAAAAATAAAAACCAAAACACGTAAAGACAAGAATGCCAGGGATGAAAGAAAGCATAACACAGTCAGAAATATAATCATATTCCTCATTGTTATATTTTCAGTTGGTCCTGCACAGAAAGTAGAATTTTAATAGATATTGTGCTAAGGAATGACCTCACTTCATGTCTGTTCTTTAAATGATTTCTGTAAACAAATACTAGAACTGAACAAATATTTTGAATTGAATTGAGGGGTTTTTTGCCTCTTTTTCCATTCAAGAATTGCTGAGCTTTTCTTTTTTTCAAATTTGTTCATTATTCAAAATTATTCACTGAATCCTTTCTGTACACAGTTTTTGCTCTGTAGATTGTTTGGGAGCAATTAACTGCGTGCATATTGTATATAAAAAGTTGAGATGCATTCGTTAGTGTTGGTTGGTTACACAGGCAGGGTGGAGCATAAGTGCTTTCATAGTTTCATAGTTAGTAGGTTCAGAAGGGACCTGAGCAGATCATCAAGTCTGACCCCCTGCCATGGCAGGAATGAGTGCTGGGGTCAAACGACCCCAGTGAGGTGATTGTCAAGCCAATTTCCTTTGTCACAGGAAAAAACATATATTTGTCCTAGGTTAGCAGGTTGTCTAGCAAAACATTGTCCTGGGGTTCCTACTGACAAAATAATATAATTATTTCTATTTCCTGAGTGACTGAATGCAACTCTGGGCATATATATCCTAAATATACCTAAGCTTAAGATATATTACTCATAAAATTAAAATTAGATGCATGATTAAATATCTTGCTGAATGAAGGTCAGAATTTTGGTGCAAATATTGGCATTTACAAGTTCAAAATTCACTATGATTATTACTCTGACATTCACTAAAATCTACTGTTTCTTTAAAAAAATATTTCTCCTGGAATATTTATTAGCTAGAATAGTTGCAAAAACCAGTCACATGGAGGGGCATAAACACCATTAAAGCAAATGCAGATTTTTGTAATGCGATGGAAGATTTGAGGGGAAAATTTTGAAGCACTAATAATTACCTGTTGCACTCCATAACAAAATAGAGTGATCATTCCCTGATGAACTAAAACCTCCCACAAGTCTCTAAATAAGCTTCAATATAAGTATAGAAGCTTCTAATTTACTCTGTCACGACAGCCTTTAAAATGTCCCTAAGTAGTTCTTAATACAATTGACCACAATGATTTTGTCACGGTAATTATGTTGTACTGTGTCAATCATCAGGAAGTGTTAATATAAACTAGAACAGCACTGAAGGAATTTGTTATGGGCTGTCATGTCACGAACCCAAATACTAACCTACAGTGGCCTTTAATATGATAGATTATTAGAACTACTAAGAGATCAGAGTACAATTAATCCACAGATTTAACAGTCCTCAACTGTAGTGGGACTTGATACAATTAAGCAATAATGGATGACAGGACTTCCTGGCAGCTAATGACCAACAACAGTATTTGAAGGCCCTTAACCCAGCTGATTATTAACTGCTGGAAAAGACACAACCGGAATCTCACAGTTGCTCTTATAAACCATATATTAAGGAAATAAATCCATGACTTAATTTTTTCCCGTGCCAACTACTGTAATTTGGTTATCATTCTAATAATTAACTGCTGGAAAAATACCAGCATAGTAACCAATGAGAAAGCAGGACCTCATCTGGAACTTTCTAATTCAGAAAACTTCAAAAGCGCAGAAGTGATAATGACACCAAAGGAACCGGTCATTATGTCTCACAAGTAAAATCTATGTTAAAGATCCCAGTTGTATTTCTAGTCTAAGGGGAAGTGTGCTTTAAGGCATGAAAACAAAACTGGGCCTCAGGAGCTCCCGAGCTCTAGTCTTGAAACTTACCACCACCCTCTTGATCATCAAAAAACCATCTTCTATCTCCATGCCTTAGTTTCTCCATGAATAAATAGGGAGAAACAATATTTGAATCTCTCACAGGGTGCTAGGAAGCTTTAATTAGTGTTTGTCAAGCACTATGATACAGGCCTTTGACAGATGTCATATGGTAGCAATGTGTTATTAGTGAACTCATTAGCACTTAAGACTGTATTACATAAATTTAAGACTAAAATGATACGAGACAGAGATGCTGAGAAGTGTGATCTCCTCATAATGAAATTTGATGGTGCAGGATGAGATTCTGCAGATTACCCAGTGCTATATACTGGTTCATATTCTGCTTCTCCCATGATCAGGGGATGTGCACACTGGCCAGGTGCTAGCTAAACAGACTCTTCTTGCTGTTCTGTGGCCATTGTGCCTTCAATGGTGCATAGGTCAGGAGCATCTCCTAGCTTGTCCTTGCATCTCAAGGAAGTATTTTTTCTGGTTGCTAATGTTCAGTATCATGGCTTCTCATAAACCTATTCCTCGCCTCCTTGTGCTCTTTATTTACATGCATGGCAGCCAGACTGACAGCACATTTTCACTGTTTCCAGGATTGTCTCTCTCAATTAACTTTATTTTCAGCTGTAAGTGATAGCAAAGAAAAAACTCAGCTCTTCCAATAAGAGTTAGGAAATGTCAAATTAAGGCTAAGATTCCACTCTCAACTGGTGTAAACTGCCTTAGACCCTTGACTTTGTGCCTGCAATGGGTGCTTCATATTTAGACCTGGTAACAAGGGTGTAGGCCTTAGCTACAGGTTTCCATGATTGCACTAGCTTATTCCATTTCTTTGTTAAGGTCTTTGATCTCAAAATCAGAACAGTCATTTCCACATCATACAGAGTTGCTGTGTATTTGAACTAGAAGTGAAGTTGTTGTGCAGCCTTTTCTTTGACATTGAGGTTGCAGAAGGATAACTCTTTTGTTATGAGTCAATGACAAAATCCTGACACCATGCAAGCCACTAATTTTTTGTCAGAATTCGTGGGCAGATACACAGAACTCTAAAATATTTCATCATATTGCTTTCATTACTTGTGCCTTTTTTAATAGACATGTGTATTATGTTGTCTCCAGAGATATAAGGATGCCTTCCTTCTTGGACATTTGAGGGTATTTGGCTTGTTCAGTAACTAAAACTGGCCTGAAATCTGAGGTACTGCACATCCAGAATTCTCTATTACATTATATTTTTTACAGTGCACATCAGTGTAATTTACTCTTTTCCTTTGAAAACTATGACTAAGAAATTACTCATTCAAAAGCTGATCATAATATAGAAAGGAGAGCGGTTCACACATAAGGCAATATGGCCTTATGGTTTTTCAAGTTGTCAAGTTTGGATAGTTTGTTTAAGTATTTCTCAAGGGGGAAAAAGAGAAGTAGTGGGGACATGTTTTGTCTCAAAGCAGGGACATGCTTTGTCTCATTTCCACTTGATAAAAACCCATCTTGGATTATAATGCTTCCACAAGCATTTTCTGCTTTTACAGACCATAATGCACACTGAGGAAATTATCAAGGAAGTCTATCATGGCAGATAGCATCAGTGGATTTAGGAGCCAGATAAATGCCTTGTAGCATACACAAGGATTGAGAAAACAGTGAAGAGCATGAAAGTGATGCTGATAAACTTCAAGGGGGGAGACTGATTGGGCCAAGTAGTCTCTTCCTGTACTGCAATTCCTTCTGATATTAACTCAAAGACAGACAAAGTCTAAAAGAAATAATAGGAGAGGCAGAGAAATAGCCACACGCATCATAAAACAAAATTTATCTTTAATTTGTAAGTGTCAACAGCAGTACAAAAGATGGAGTGATGGTGAATAGATTAAGGGTAGAGAGGACAGTCTTGAGGTAAATGAGCATAAATAGGCAGTCTTATAGACACTCCCCTGAGGGGTCCAAACCCCTATCATGGCATATCCGGTATCACCCAAAGATGACATGTTTAACATATCAGGAAAGCACCTTGTGCAAAAAAAAAAAAAAAAAAAAAAATCTAAATAAAAAAAAAAAAAAAAAA
>NW_017729025.1:140038755-140067080 GCF_001723915.1 Gavialis gangeticus
AAAAAAAAAAAAAAAAAAAATCTAAATAATAAAAAAGAAACAAAATCCCCCCCACCCCACCCCAAACATGTAGGTAAGGTGCCAACATACACCAGAATATACTGAATAAGGACAGTGTCTTTCAATTTTGTCTTTTCCATTAATTACTGAGGCAGAGGAGGAGAAGACTCTTAAAAGTACCACTGAAAGATTATTTAATATTTAGTTTACCTCACGTCAATACTGCACAACAAAATCCAAGAAGTCTCTTTATGCAATGAAGCAAAGCTAAGAATAATGATTCTCTTATTTTTTTTAAATCGAGAGCAGATTTTTTTTAATCAATATCCTTAGCAAACTTTTTTTTCTTTTTTACTGTATCAAGAGGAGAGTGTGAGAAAGATGTGATGGCAACCTTTAAGTTCATTTAAAAACTTTACACTGGACTGTACAAGATTTTTTTTTTGATAAACTATTTACATTTTCAGACTTTAAAACATATTCAAAGCAGCAATAGACACTAGTTTTTCCTCTAAACGCCCAAATAATTACCAGCCATGGGCCCAGGTAGGTACCTGCATTGTATATAGAATTTCTACAAAGAAAACCTGCCAGTTAAATTTGCTAGTGGGTGTCTAAACAGCAGCCCTACCACTTTAAGAGCCTCACCCACAGTGTTGCTATAGGAACCAAAGCATAGTACCTTGACAAGAGAATCTCAGTTGTCCCAACAGCTCTACACAAACTTTACATTTTGAAACAGCAGCTAGCATGTCAGTCCAGCATGTCAGTGAATTGTGCTGATTAAATTAACATAGAGTACAATCTCACAATATACATCACAAACAAATTACAATGTCAGGAAATAAGAGTTACAGTAAGATAAGTTATGTAGTAACAGCTTATAAGCTTGTCTTAATGTAATAAAAAAATTTTTACATGGCAAATACAATAATGAATGAACATAAATGCTAAGCATCCTAATTTGCTACAAGCTGAAGGAGGATACAAGGAAAAAAAAACGGTGCTTTCGAGAAAGCAAAACACAAATGACAAAGGAAGACAAACGGAGAATGCACACTAGCAGGTCTGCAATGTGCAGCATACAAACAGTTAAATATTTGCACATTCCCCATACTCCAAGAGCACCAAGGACCTCACTTGTGTTTTTTTGTTCTGTTTTGTTTTTAGGAAAGCAGAAATTAAAGCAAGCCATGTTACAAAGTTGCTTTTTGAGCTTTCATATTGCCATAGATATCAATTTGAAAAGTTTTCCTTTACCCAACCCATCCCACCCCATTGCACCCAATGTGTGAACTCTCAGAATACTTCTTTGTCACTTTTTTCAAATGTACCTGGTACTTCAAAGAAGGGTAGTGGAGTCAAAATGAAATATACTTGCCTATGTATCTACATTAATGCTTTTCGTTCTGTAGTAAGACCCTGGCAGTACATTAAAAATGTAGTATGAGCTGAGAAAAAGCACAGCTATTAATGGGTTTCTATAAAAACTTTTGGGGAGAAGTTATTTTATAAGGAAAAAGAGCAAGTGTTTTGTAAAAGATTAAATGAGGTCACATAGTATTATTCTTTTAAAAGAACATGCTTTAGTGCCAACTTGAGCCTTAAACAAGCATGCAAATACCTAGGGTCTGAGACTATTTGTCAACTTCCCATTAAAAATATGAAGAACTGCACTGTCCATTGTACTGGTGGGTTCTTGAGCGCAGTTATTAGCACTGTGACCATGGTCAGTCAAAGATTTAAGCATCTGCTTGTTTCAACACACATTCCTGGTTGTGCTGAATCCAGTGGAACACCTCATATGCTTAACATTGAGCAGGTTCTTAAGTGTTTCATGGGAGGGGGCATAAATTATTTATTTTTGCTAATAAATGATTTCTTATGAAGTATTGAGAAATTTAACATATTTAACAAGACAAAGAGATATCCCTTAGGGGATGGTGCCTAGGGGATGTTTGTGTTTACACACAAATCCAAAATTGTTTTCATCTGACTTCTGTACTCTTCACAGATTGTAGCATTTACTGTGAGTAACCCCCACTAAATAATAATGTTGCCATATTGTTTTGCATTTCCCACCCCATAACAACTCTCTCCTTTGCCTTCCCCCACCTCTTGATTAACCTCAGCACACCTGGTCTTGGTCATATCTAACCCCATGCATTTTCAGCTTCTGGCTCCACCAGCTAAATGGTGATACATGAATGCTGGTAATACATGAATGCTTAAGCAGGTCACAATTGGACACTCTCATGACAGTCATTCTTCCATGTAAAGCTGCACCCTGGAAACCAGGGGTTAGTTTCCATTAAGACTTTGCTTTCTATTTGGCCAAAGACCAAGTGAAGTGAACTATTTAATTTTAGCTGGTAACAGACTGCTTCAGGAGTGTTCTTCTCTTGAAAATAACTCTTTTATAACTTTCCAGAAAGAAAATATATTGTATCTGCTAATTAAATAGGGAAATATACTGTATAACTGCATCTGTTCACAATGAAAATAGTTTTTACTATAGTTGCTCATTACCTGAATGGAATTAATACTATTTTTTTTTTATCAGAATTATTCTGGGGGACCCAAACGCAATGCTAAAAACAATCCCACAAGCCCTCTTTACATATTGGGTGAAGAGTTTTCTCTGTTATCAACTCCTGATTTGACAACTCTATTACATAATGAACACAGAAATAAACCAATTTAGCATTATTATATCTAATTAGCATGGCAAGGACTCTCTTAATGATGAGAATCCTCCCAAGCACATTTTTTTTAGCCTCCAATATGCCATTTGTGTTAGTTTAGCTCCTATACAAATATAGCTATTTTGTCAGTTTGCTCGGATTAGCAAAACAAATTGCATTTCCTACCAGCTGTGTTGGAAAATTTGTATGTTCCTTCATAAGGAAAAAGAAAAAAAAGTATTCTGTGTTTGTGGAATATGGGATTATCCAAAGTCAGTGGGAGCACAAGTGAGGCATCTTGCTGTCCCAGCTACAGGTCCACAATACTGCTCTCATGCTGCGGGTGTAAATTCAGCATCTACATGAGGTACAGCGATTTGTCAGCATTTAATATGGACCAACATACACTGATATAGAACAAAAGTAAATACATAACTTATACTTCACTAAGTATCCATGAACAAAAAATAAAATTCTATTTCCTATGTTATATTTACACAATTTAAAAAAAATCTAAAATGAGATGGTAAATTCATCACAAACTTTGTTTTGAGCTCCGATTAATATAGTAAAAATGATGTTTTTTGTTATGATTGTCCTTCCATGATTTCCACTGACATTTTAGAGTCAATGCCGACTAATAAATACAACATGATTATATTCACAATTTAGAGTCAAATACTCCCCTCCCACTCTCCCAACCAATAAATGCAGTTTTTACAATCTGGTGATTCCTGAATAGCCAATCACTTTTAAGAATGTGGCCTTAAGTTACAGATCATCAGCACTGAGGCAGGACTGGAGCTAAAACAAAGTGTTCATACATACATGTATTTTGCATAAATAAATGAAATAACAAGACATAAAAATGACTCAAATCCGGCAACTGTGAGGCAGGCCCACACGAGTCGAAACAGATGACTTTTGTTCATGTAGTTTTCGTACAACAGTTTCACATTAGTCAGAAGTGATAAAAAATACCATTTATATCCAGTGCTTATAACACTTATGAAACAACATCTGTGAGTGTGTGTTTTTTTGTACTACAAGCAAAATCAAGTTTCAGTCCTAAAGAACAGTCCTTTGTTCTCCACCAGCCTGCAGAATATTATTTTGGCATGGTCATAAAATTAAAAAAAATTAATCTACTAATCTAAATGTTTGCCTTTGTGCAAAAATAATTACATAAAATACAATGCTAGCAATACAGCATTCTACCTATGCAACAAAACCAGAAGGGAAAACAAGAGAAAAGAAATGACACAGGGGGAGGGAGAGATATTTATAACTGGAGAATTCTGTAAGACATTAATAAATAGTAATCTTTTTAGGAAATAATGGTACCCTCCCCCCAAATCCAAGCTAGATGTGTTAAAAACAGTTTAAAATCCCCAAGCAATATTAAGACCAAAAACACTTTCTATCAGTACCTTAGCCAGCTTAAAGAGGGCGCTCACCAGCTAATGACAAAACATATGCCTTTAAAGTCTTGGCTAGACCAGTTTATTGCTTATTCAACATGGACTCAGAACACGCTTAAATAAATAGTAAAAATATAGTATTTTGTTCCAAATCACCAAATGGTCAGAGAAATTTGACCATTGTGTTTCTATTATCTTTATGAATTGTCCTGTAAACTGAACAATCTTTTTTTTTTTCCTTTTTCCTTTTTTCCTTTTTTTTCTTCTTTTTTTCTTTCTTTCTTTTTTTCTTCTGCACATTTAAATGCGATTCCTAAAGTGGTGACACTGGCTATCTCTGCTCAGACAGGTATTTCTGCAGCTGCGATGGGGAAATGACAAATCACAACATACCACATCACCATTTGGTCTGACAGGAATTTCTGCAAGATTGTGTGATGGTATGAATATAACCTGCATTAATACTGCACCCATTTTGTCATCTGGGGTCTGAAACTCAATGGGAAGATCCTTTTGACTTTGGTAGAGACTGGGTCAGGCCCATACACATTTATCTGCTTCTGTCTGACCTTGCAGGTTACTGAGTTCTTTGTCAAGGTGCACAATAAAGTCCCCAGGAGCTGAAAATCCTTAGCACATGTACAAGATCAGGCCCATACTACAGTGATTTGTTTTGTAAATAATAAGAATAGTAGGGGAGTGAGGAAGTCAGACAAATTTTTTTCTTTTTTTCTGGCTGTGACATTGAATAACTTTTAAACCTCAGAACAATCTCCCCTATATGTCAAGCAGAAGTTGTCTTTCTAATTACTATGTTTATAACAATAATTTAAAATTAACTTGTCATTTCTTTCAGCCAAAGATCCCAAAGCACTTGACATACATTAGTCAAGTCCAGCAATACTACTGTGAGATTAAGAATGATCATTATCCTTACTTTATGGTTGAAAACATGGAAGCCCTGAAAACCTGCAAACGTATACATTAGGAGAGCAAACTTACATTTTGGTACATACATTAAGGGTTTATAGGACTGGGACTTAAATGATTTGCTCACAGTCATACCATCAGAGCATGAGTGAGCCTGGAAAGGAAATCAGGAGCTCTGGGTCCCATTCTCATGTGACTAATGTCTGATGACTATACTATGATGCCCCATTTACCTTGGTTTCCCATTTAGACTTTTGTGACTTCTCTCTCCCTCTCACTCTTACCCCATCCAAGAATGTCACATATAAATTGCTGCATAAATACATGAAAGACAGCAAAAAGTTTCTTCAGGTGACAATGGGAATGGCAGTGACTGGAACCTTGATTTACTGCAGGATTGTACAGTGCAAATTCATCCCTGCAGCTACTGAAGAGGAAGGGTATTAGTCTCCACTGGCTGTTCATATCTGTATACTGTAGAGTAGTACAGTGTTACCTAAGTATAAACATAGATATATAGGAATTCTTGTACTATATGTACATATTAAAAGCATTATTTTTTGTATTACATACAGTACAGCATTTCCAGATGTTGTTTATATGTGCAGTGTTACGGAAACAATCAGATCTCCCATTCACATATTCTATTTTCATTTTGGGAACAGGTGCATTCTTATTTTATGGCACCTGCATATTTTGGGGGAAAAATGGGAAAGGGCTTTTTAAAATTTTGATAAGGAATTGGAAGTGTAATGCCACCAACAGTACTTTTAAAAATAAATATTAAGTATTTGGACCCTTGACATTCTGGAATGAATAAATTAATTAAGAGAAAATGTATTAAGACTGAATGCAAGGGTTAAAAGCAAAGGGACAGAGAATGTAGTCAGAGGTGGCCTCACACTGCTAAGACAGGCCTGTCCATAGCTGGTGATCGCTCTTTTGTGCTTACTTAATATGTCACACTAATGGCACAATCAAGAAGCAAAAGCAATTGGGCACATGCACTGTGGCAACCATGTTCACTACTTAAGAATATCCTGTCTCCAGATTCCTGAGTACTTTACCATTTTCTGGAAAAAAAATTATGTTTTCACTATATTTTTTAAGATGCCAAAGGATTGTCTAAGACTTTACAGTGTCTCCCTTAAGACTTTGTTTTAAAATGTTAAGATTCAAAAGTTATGAAAAGTTTGGCACATCAGAAGTTAGCTATACATATGGAAAAAATGGAATTCAGAGACCTTTTTTCTTGTTTAAAAGATGAGCTATGATGCACAGATGCGCACACTTGCAGACTTGTTCTGTTTCACAATATGAAATCGGCGGTTTTTGTTTTCTAAAATAATCCAGAATAAAAACACATTCACAACCTGTAGGCTGGCACAGCATACCTGAGTGAGAATGTAGAACCCCCATCTAAAACAGTAACTTAAACCTTTATCAGCATCCAAAAGGAAAAAAAAGACAAAAGGTAAGACTTGTAAGACAACTATTGATTCATATAAGTTTTCAAGTCCTGATGCCTGATATTTAATATATGTCTTCACCTAAATTAAAAAAAAGTTCATGAAAAATTAGGGAACAATCTGTCTCACACGTTAAGAAACATTTAAGACCATTCTGCTGATGTAACTGTAGGAGCCACACATGCATGCAGGCTCTGTAAGAACTTTTTGTTCAAAAAACAAAAAACAAAAAAAAAAAAAAACCCAAATGAGTCAGAGTACTTTAATTCTGCGAACACTCCTCAGTTGGCACTGACTGCCTCAGGGGCTTCATTTTCACTGCTATAGTCTGATTTGGGATCATCCTCATAGTCCTCGTACATTTCTATTTCATCCTCTCCATTTATCATTTCGTTTCCAGCAAGGCTTCCGCTGTCCGTCTTCATACCATAAGTGCTCTGAATGACAGGGATGCTGGGCTCAGGGCTGGCAGAAGTGCTAGAGCAATCAGATGTCATCTGAGGTGATGGTGTGGTAGTTGCCATGGTAATAGCACCAGGATAGACAACACCTGTTCCTGTGGTGATTGGAATCTGAGGCTGCTGTCTGCAAGGAAACACAAGAGTGGGATACGATTACCTTCAGTTTAGAACGGGAGTGGAACCCTAGCATGTGCGCCAAACAAAAGGAAAGCTTACGGCTTGGACAAAAGGTGCTGGTGTACTCAGAGGTTCAGATCCTTATCTTGTAAGCTGCCGTGTGCGGACTTAGCTCCCACCAGTTGCAACTGGAGAACTGAGGAGCTGTTCAACAACTTGCAAGGTCTGAACTTTTGATGTTTTAATCTAAGATGGACTGCACCCTGGCTCAACAGGCTCAAGCCACAGGAGGATATAGATGGCTAGGTGCTGCCACTGTGGGCACTTAAGTCCAAAATATACTTCCTTAAAACTCCTGGTTAGCAATTTGTCGAACCTTACAGGCCAGTAATATAACTGGGGGGGGGAGGAAGGAGGCAATCAGGGCACTAGCTCCAGTTGCCAATTTAGGGGGACTGCCCAAATAGCAGTCCCTGGGAAGCCCATGCAGTGGAAAGCTCAGTTTTGACTGTTACAAGAGGAACTATTTTGTAGGGCTGTGTAAAGCTTCAGCCCCTGATTTGATCTGGTGGAGAGTCAGCCTGATTTGATGGCCAAATCTCTGAATCCAAATCGAATCAGGAGACCCTTGAATCGAATTGGAACCCTCCGAATCAATTCAGAGAGATTCAGCAAGATTCAGAGATTCAGACACAGACACAGCTTTAAGTGTTTTTTCTACATAGCTCAAGGTACCAGGCGGCTCGTCAACACTGTAATGCTGGGGCAGATAGTGTCCCTCAGGAGTGCAGAGGGGGGTCCCCCAGTGCACTCGGCAGTAGACCCAGAAGTGGACCAAAAGCACTTCCAGTCCACTTACAGGTCTGCTGAGGAGTGCGCATGGGGCCTCCCACGCCCCCCTGCCTCAGTGACCGGTGCTTCCTGCGTCTGGGAGGGTACCCAGGGTCCCCCCACAGCCGATCACCAAGCCAGGGAGTGTGGCGGGCGGGCCCTGGTGCACTCCCCTGTGAACCTAGAAGTGGACTGGAAGTACTTCTGGTGCACTTCTGGGTTTGCCGCTAAGCACACGGGGGGTTCCCCTGTGCTCCTGTGGGATGCTCCATCCACCCCAGCATCACAGCGTTCATGAGTCACACCTGGTCCTTGAGGTAGAAGAAAAAACATTTAAAGCTGTGTCTATGGCCAAATCGCTGATTCTCTGAATCAGCATCAAATCTTCAGGTTCAGCCAAATCAAATCAGGGACAGTGATCTGAATCAACAAATCGAGTCACTGCCCCCGATTCAGGCCAAATCCAAATCAAATACAGCCTGTTTCGCACACCCGTACTATTTTGATAGGTGATCCCTAACACAAGGGCTAGGTACAGACATTACATATATCATGCATTAAGCAGGCAAAAAGCTCTCTAAAGCCATAACTGAACAGAGTTCATGGCTCTTAGAGTTAAAAATGGTGACTCGCACTCTAAGTTAACCCCCAATGGATGCATACTAACCTAACGCACTTTCTATTTGAGCACTTTATCAGATGTTTGTACCAGATTCCATCAAGGGCTAAGTCATAGTTTGATTGCCAGCTTGGCACCCCTCAGTTTGCTCTCTGGTACTCAGCACAGGCATATGCTCATACATACCTGCACATGCACACAAGCCACTCTCCTCCCCAGGGCACAGAAGATTCTAGCTAAACCTCTGCTACAGCCCCCAAGAATAACAGGTGTAATGATAAAAGTGATAATTTAAAGATGTTCTCTAATTTAAAGGAAGATCCCTAGATTGGGAAGCGGTCCCTTCCAATTTGGGAGGTAATTGGGAGGTGGTCCCTCAGTTAAATAGCTTTTGGTCAGAGACTGACATAGGATTTGTACGGGTTGCTTACTGATCCAAAATAAAACCTGTTGTTCACCTCTTCTCACTCATATGTATTTGTGTTTACTGAACCCTGTGATTGCTACATGGTGTAAGTGGTGAACAAAAATGAACATGAAAAAACTGAGATCCAAACTGAAGAAGTTGGAACTTGAGAGTGAGTGGAGCAATGTAGCTACGTGGAAGGACACAGGCCTCTGTAAGCGATATGCCTGCACAGTTAAGTATAAGGACAATCAGTCATGGGAGTTTTGCAACCTTCACTTGCCCTTCAGCTGTCAAGCCACATAGCAGAAAACTGGAGGGGATTCAGACAAAGGTTGGCGGAGTACTTAATAGCTACCTGGGCAGAAGAGAAAAACGACAAAATCAAATTCTTGATCTTTTTGCGTGTTGTGGGGGAGGAAGCCCTAGCTGCTTATAATCCCTTTATCTTCAAAGAAGGCCAAAGTATGCAGTTAAGTGTAATACTGTCCAAATTTGAGGACATACAAAAAAGAATAAGATCCTTGAAAGACATTTTTATACGCAAACAAACAAACAACAGGAGAAAGTATAGATCAGTATGTTACTGAGTTAAAGAGACTAAGAACTGTGTTTTTGGAAACTTGAAGGAATCTCTGATTACTTGTGGCATTGCAAACACTACTTCCTGAGAAATACTATTGTGTGAGGGAAACTTGCCTGTAGAAAAGACTATCCCAATGTGCAAAGCAGGAGAAACTATGAAGGCCCAGGCTGAAGAACTGATTGCACCAAATTGGGTTGTTCATGCAGTAGGCCAGAAAGCATCTGGCCAGAAGAAAGCACCACACAGAAGAGAGTTTCATTAGCAAGGAATAAGCCAAAGATAGGAGAGCAAAAGCGCCAACATGCACCAAGTGTGGAAGGCAACATGGACCCAAACGTTGTGCTGTATTTGGAAAGGTCTGTTTTGACTGTTAAAAGAGGAACTATTTTGCCAGGTGGTACAGATCTCTAACACAAGGGTTAGGTACAGACTTTACATATACTGTGCATTAAGCAGGCAGAAAGCACTCTAAAGCTGTAACTGAATAGAGTTCATGGCTCTTAGAGTGCTTTAAAAATGGTGACTCGCACTCTAAGTTAACCCCCAATGGATATGTACTAACCTAAAGCACTTTCTGTTTGAGCATTTTATCAGATGTCTGTGCCAGACCCCATTGAGGGTTAACTCACAGCATGATCACCACTATCCCAGGCAATGTTGTGCACAGTTGCACACTAGCCTTGGGCAGAGCTGGTTTGTTCTGCCCAAGCACAGGGCTGGCCCTGCCCTCTTGGTTGTCACTGACCCTAGTCTGATTTGAGCCCAGAGCAAGCAACCTAGTTGGAGGGGTAGGGAGGGTGCGAGAAGGGGAGTGTCTGTCCCCGCAACTGCCCCAGCCCTGCAGTGCATTGCTTCTTGGTGAGGAAGGGCTCCAAGGATCTCTCTCCCCATCGCAGTCTGGGCCAGGCAGTGGCGCATCACTGCTTGGTGAGAGGGGAAGAGGACTGCAGGGGAAGGGCTCCAGGTTCTCTCCCCCCACAGCAGCACAGGCCAGGCAGCAGCATGCCACTGCTTGGCAGGAATGGCTGAGGAAGAAGGGCTCTGGGGTATCCCTCTCTACAGCTGCCCCCACCGGGCTGCACGTAGGCAAGGGTGATACAAGGAGTGGACCTCTGGGGTCACTCCCCCCACCCTGGAGCAGCTCTGGACAGGCACCAGCAAGCCAGTGTCTGGCTGGGAAGGCCACAGAGAAGAGGTACAGGGTCTCTCTTCCCCCCAGCTCCTGCTGACAGTCCTGCTGGCCTCCTGGGAGGCATTCAGGAGTGCCCCCAGCAGCCAGTACAGGCAGGCTTCCTCTCCCTCACCACTGAGCAATGAATATCTGGTTGGCTCTCTCATGCTCTCACTTATAGCGCTTCAAGATAAGCACGATAGAGCATTTCTGCTAGGAGCTTTTTGAACATCTGTACTTAGTCAAGAATTTCAAGTGCATCCAGTTGAAAGTATACCAAAGGAATTTTATATAGATATGGCACAATCAATAAAAATCAATGAGAGAGACTGCATTTTGCCAGTGGAATTGCAAGGAACAATGGTTTCATTAAAACTGGACATGGGAGCTCAGATGAATATTTTACCAGAGTATGGATATAGGAAATTAAAATTGATACCAAAAGTGAGTCCAACAAATAGCAAAATAACTGACTATTCAAGAGAAAACATACCAGTGAAGGGGAGATGCATCACTAGTATCCAGTATAAAAATAGAGAATACAAACTTCCATTCATTGTGGTAACAAGGGATGTGACATCAATTTTTGGTCTAGCAGTTTGTAAGAACAATCTAGTTCAGTGTGTGCTTGTCATACAAGAAGACACAATACTGATGCCTCCTGATTATCTACTTGGCCATCATGGCCCATATTTGGACATTTTTCTGAGGAATAAGCTAGTTGTTTCAGAACATAAGAAACAGCCATGTCCTTATGGGAAGAAATGTACCTATGGACACAAATGCAAACACTATCATGCAGGAAGAGGGAACAGCCTCAGTAGTCTGTAGCTAATTAACTTTGTGCTATGTGGAGAACCACAGCTGCCAAAAGTGCAAGTCAATCAGATCTCAGTATAAGAACTCAAATCTATCAAAACCTAGAGGAAAAGCATCCTGCCAAAAACAAAACAGAAACTGGATCGGATACTTTGTTAGTGGGAGAAGAAAGTTAAACCTGACAGGCTCACAGGGGACATATACCCATTTATTAATGTGCTTTTGGTAATGCTCATTATATTTAGTACCTCCTTTGTAAGGTACTAGAAAAAGGTGTGTTAGTCTACTTTAATGCACATTAGTGAAGGCACAGGGTTTTTTTGCAGTGCTTCAATGCGCATTAAAATAGGCTAATATGCAGTAAGGTGCACATGTAGATTTGCTTACAGAAACTTATTAAAAGAGCTGCAGAAAAGTGGGAGGAGGAAAGTGAGTGCTAAAGACTCACTCCAGAGTGGCATGCTAATAACCTCTTCTCTGTAAAGGGGAATTAACTGACTTCTGTATTTATTGTTAATAGGGAAGAAGTAATGATAAAAGTTATAATTTAAAGATGCTCCCTAATTTAGGGGATGTTGACAATTGGGAGATGATCCCTTAGTTAAGTAGTTAATAATGAGAGACAGGCATAGGATCTGCAGAGGTAGCTTACTACCCCAAAATAAAATGTATTGTGTAGTCCTCATTCACATATGCCTGCGTTTATTGAACCTGGTGATAACTACCACATAGTACCTACTTTCTGCCCATATAGTCATAAAGGCACATATCTGCCTTACCCACAAAGAAAGTATTTTCCCCTGACTCTCTACCTGGGGGGCCTGATTTGATAGATATACTAAGACCACCTCTACTGCAGCAGGCCACACACAAAATAAGAACTGGAGGTGGATGAGGGCTTGTTCCTTTTTATCAAATATCACAGTGATTAAGCACTCAGCTGGAATGTGGGATGCCCAGGTCTGATTGTTTCCTCATCACAATGGGCTTTGACCAACATCTCCCACTATTCAGGTGAATATTCTCCCCATGAAGCCACAAGGTATTTTGGGTAGGGTTCTTCCAGCCCCTCTGATTGAAGCTGTCCCACTTCTCACGGACTGACCATTTGGCCAGAAAGAGAGGGAAAAAAATCACTTTGAGCCCAGTGATTGGAGGAAGGATCTGACCACTTTCATATCTGTGTAGCAGCCTCAACATCTAGAACTTTATATTTACTTGTGAAACTGGGGTGCCAAGGTCAGCAATTTAGATATATAAGCTACAGAAGCCATTACAGAGGTAAGTAGCAGATCAGCACTGATTTGATTGATTTAGAGAATGTCAATGACCCCTAAATGATAGACACAGAGACCTAAACAGACAGATTTTACCTATACTGTTTAAATCCATGATTGTATACTCTGGCTAAGTACCAGTGTTCAAAAAGGCTGAGGTGGAAGCACTCTAGGTATCACGTTTTACTCAAAGTGCTCTAGTTTAGGTTGGGACCAAACGGAAGAGATATGCACTGTTCAGTGGCAGGGGATGAGGGCTTGGAGCCTGCCTGCACTGACTGAGGCCAGCAGCCTGGGGACCCCTGTGCCTGTGGCTATCAGCACAGAGCAGCTGAGTGAGCCAAGTTTCAGTGCACCTCCATGCAAGAGGGGAGAATGGGAGAGCCTACTAAATCACCTGGGATGTCAGCAGAATATAAACTACCTTGACTTGTGATGGGATGTGGTACAGAATTTGGATAAAGTGCTTTAGTCTGATACCACCTCCATCCAGGGTTAACTTAGAGTGGGATCTGCTGCTTTTAAACTGCTCTGTGACATGAACATCTGTTTAGTAATGGTTTTAGAGTATTTTCTACACACTTAACATGTGATACGTATAACTTCTATACAGGCCCTATTTCCTTACATCGCCTCTGTTGCATGGGTAGATGGTGACTGCTGTAAGAAAAGTACATGTGTTCTGCATAAGGCACTGAAAGGAACCTAAGTGAACTGAGACCTGCTCTTGGATTCCAAAGACTTGCTATGCCATCCCTGCTGAGATGTTCATAACAAGATAAATTAAAGTTGCCAGCCTACATATTTCTGATATTTCCCAACTTTGGGACTTTGTGACCTTAGGATTTTTTTTAATGTTTTTAGTAATTAGAATGATCAGAGCAGAACTGTGCTTTCATAATACTAGGCTCAAGCACTGGAAAGATATACTCATAAAAAAAGAGGTATCACTGTTCCCAATGCCAGCTTAGTTCTACAAGGTGCCAATTACCCTAGTCCCCCACCTAGCAAACACTTAAGCACATGCTTTACTTCAGATATGCCTCTATTCCCACTGCTGTAAGCAATGCCACTCTTATACCTAAAGTGAAGTAAGCATTTAAGTGCTTTTCTGGATCAGGGCCAAAATATTCAGGACCACGCAGGATTGCCAATTATGAAACAATTAAATGTACTTCTCAGGACTATCCCCTAGCTCACCTCCTAATGTTTCTGGCGCTTTGCAGGGTGGGGATGAAGAAGGAAGAGTTGTGGAAAACATTAGCAAAGGGCAAAGGGAAATAAACTGTCTGGAAGGAAGACAGTCTTCAACATACTATGTCTGTGATCCTGAATGAGCATAAACCAATAGCAACCAAGACATGTGGGCACAGAAAGAAGTTGATGGCTGAAGCCACTGGCAGATGTTTAAAAAGATGGCACAATGGGATCCAATATGCAATCCCCATAACCATGCCTCCTGCTATGCCACATCTGCATAATAAGAGGTGTGACTGTGGCATTAGGCACCAGATGCCATCACGCCATATTGCCAGTACAGGGAGAGCCCAAGATCCCAGAATCAGAATCCTATGGCTGGGAGTCCCATCAGCTGACAGAGTTCCTAACCATGGGAGTGCATGGTGTGCCCCTGCAGCTGGGAGCTCCTATCACTGACAGGGCTCTCAGCTGCAGAAGTGCATGGTACGCCCTCCTGGCTGGGGGCTCTGAACACTGACAGAGCTAGGGCTGGATCCACCATCAGCTGATCAGAGCTCTCAGCCACAGGGGCACATCATTCATCCCCATGGTGGGAGCCCAGTCAGCTGATCTGTACTCAGTCGGGAGAGCTCATTGTGCTCCCCTCACTTGGGACCCTCAATTAGCTGACCAGTGCTCCCAGCCTCCAGAGCACACCCTCATTCAATTAAAGACATGATAGGAACCAGTGACACAGTTATTACACATAACTTGTGAAATAACTTCAAACCTTATTCCTGGCTTTATCATGCCATTAACTGAATGATTATGTGGCTAGGTCACTACTTAAAATGAGATTAATAAGTTAATCATATCTTAAGTGTAACATGTGTCAGGGGCCTGAGAGACATAAATGACTATATACATAAGAGAGTTTTATGAGTTGCACATTTCAGTATATTCCCAACCTCTTTTGCAAATGAATGTTAACTATATAGGGAATCCATCTATAATATGTACATAAATACATACTTACTTACATACATAATACATATACATACACACACACACACACTATCTACCTATCTGCACCAAACAATCTAATCAAGTGTAAAACTTCTTTCACACTCAGTTAAATTATTCTCTGTTAAGATTTAAGAGAGGAAGGCATTTGTGTGCCATAAATTCATGCTTTTGTCAGTAAGATTTTCATTATTATGCTATTTATCAATTAGGCCAATAATTAAGGGCAGGAGAGAAAGAAGTACCATTCCTATGTTAGTCCTTACACAGAGACAGGAGACTATAATTCTATTAAATACCACACCACAGAGCTACTAGGAACTCAACTGACACCAAGCTTAGGAACCAACAGAGGTGGTAAAATCCTAATCATTTTATGTAAAGTAATATCACTATGGCTTTCTGTTCAGAAAGTGCCTTGTTTCTCTGAATATTTACATACCCCAACACTTGTATGTGAGAATGAAAGAAAAGAGGGGACAAAGTATTTTACTGAAAGGCTGAACAGAAGTGATGACAGGGTTTTTTTTAATTTAAATTACAGGATATTTTTATATTCTGGACTGAGAGTTTTCATTTGCAATTGTAAAAATTTACTAGCAATTCACTTGAATTCCAAATGTTTCACATTCCCCAAAAAGGATTCCTTTCAGCTTCATTACAAGCTACTTCCATTGTGTTTTCAATCTATTTTGGAACCCATATTGCCACTCAGTGAATATGTAGCTCCCGGAGAAATCAACAGGAACACAGAACTTGGACGTTTGCCTTTAAAAAAAATAAAATCCCTGCCTTCACAAAGATTCAGCCTTTAGTCTAAAAAGCCCATGGCCTCTAGTCAGAACAACAAAAAAGTAGTGTAGCTCAAACGGAAATGTTACTGATCCTGTTAGTACTGTAAGCTCCTTACTTGAAGCCTCTGCAGCTCTGAAACAACAGTTGTAGAAGTTTAGTGACAATTCACAATCCTGTTTGCAAACTGCCTGTACATAGACCAGTTTTTTACTAATTTGTTTGCCATCTGAAAGCAGGAAATAAGAAATGCTTTGTGCAAATGATGTTCAGCCAATGGATTTGCTTGCAAATGAGTTGCTCTGAATACTGCTTCAAAGCCTCACCATTAAAAATTCAATATTCCAGTTGTGGAACTGGATACTAAAACCACATGGTAATGTTTCTGTTTCCTGATTAGGTGACCTAAGCTTTGCAAACTACTTCTGCTACATGTCCCAGGATTCCCTCTCCACAATCATTCAAGAAAAGAAAAAAATTCACTGCAAAGATCATTCACAAGAAACAAAGAAAAGAGAAGACTTTCACACACAGAGCAGAATTCGATTTAGAACTCACCAACAAGTTCATGCATAATTATCACTCACTATTCACTCAGCTCTAATGCTGACATTAAACTTTTTCCTCTAAGGTTCCTTTTAATGTCTTTAATAAACTGGCCAAAAAATAACCTTTCAAAGAATACTACAATATGTACTCAAAAAGCTTTTCTGAGAAAACAGCAAGATTAATGGGGTTTGACCTTCTAAAAATGAGTAGCTTAGAAACTGGTATTTTTATTATTTACCGTGTGTGCTGCAGTAATGCTTATAGGCCGTAGGCAGAATCAGGGCATTAGGGTTCTATGTGCTACATCTGTTTTCAAGAAAATGCAAAAGTGATTAAATTGGTGCAGCAATTACATCTGTGACTCTTGATTGCCTAATTCCAAGGAAACTACCTTTTGTTCATATGTGGCCAAATGGTAACTAAACCACAGAAAAGTGAGAACTGATCGTGAAAATAGTTCTTATTCCAAATGAAGCCATTGCTATGGACACGGCCATTGCTATGGACATGTGCAGACTATTCCATGATATTCTTTTCCTTTCAGTTTTTGAGAAAGTTAAGCATATATTATTATATTGCTGAGAAACCACAGCAAAGGGAAAAGACAAGTTAAGAATGGGTTACAGGATGCACTAATAAGAAGAATTATGTGGACATACTATGTATGATACACAGACTGGGATATACTGCTAACAGATTTAGAAATTAAGGCATATATTACAAGTTAGCAAATTTCTCTTGTGTATCCAGTAGGAGGAGTATATTTGCATAAGTGTTACATCTCATTTACATTTTTTAAGGTACAAAAGAGGTATGGAGCAGAATCTGTAGTGGAGGTATTTTTACTTTAGGCATCATCTTTAATGCCTGCCAAGATGGAGCTTGAACGAAAGGAGTAAAACAGATATGCATAACTGATTTGTGTACCAGGAAAATAGGTCACACCTTAGGGGCTTAGTGAATCCCCCTCTCAGGAGTGCACTTTGCTATTCTTCCCTCAATAAAATGTAGAAAAATCACATGCATGGCTTGTATAGGCACTGGATGACTGCAATGGGCCGACTGAATACAGACCTGGAAATATAGATAGCAAATCAGGAATTGTAACTTGCCTCAAGGACTGTATTACGTGATAAACAGTGTAAAACAATTCAGATCATTTCTAGATCTACTGAAGTCAAGCAGATTTTTACTACTGAATTCAATGGAATCACATGTTCACCTATCACACCATTCTATGGTTTCCAAATATTATAAAAAGCAAACAGATTTTAATTATTAAAGATGAACTGAACTAAGCCAAGAGTTAAAGGCTAAGGCCTTATTCCACAGAGCACTTAAACTTGTGTTTAATGTTAAGATCCTGATTAAGTCTCATTACTTGCAATGGAATGAAAGTGCATGCTTTAAGGGTGTGGAGAAAAGAAAATGCAGAGCACTGACAAATGTGCAGCTTCCCGCTCTAACTCATGGTGCTTCACATAAAGTGCCAGGGGTTAGAGCAACCCTTCCCTCCCCACCTCCGGCAGATGTTTGCTGTTGAGTCAGGAAGGTGGGGGAGGGGAGGAGGGAGATCAAATCAGGGGAGATTGGAGCCAATCCAGGAGGAACTGCCTGTCTGCAGCCTCTCTCCCCTAGCCCTGCCCCCCCCCATTCCCCCAGCTCCAGTGCTGTCTGCAGGACAGAAGAGGGAGAAGGAAGCTCTGGTTTTCCAAGCCTGTGCTGGAGGGGGCGGGGGGGCAGGTGGACTGGAGCTTCTTGCCTCATGGGGGTGAGGCTGGACTGCATCAGCCCAGCCCTAATCATATACAGGGACTGACAGAAGTTAATGGAGGCACTCCATTTTGGAGCACCATTACCTGAACCCTCATTACATGAAGGTTAATTTGTAATGTGATCAGGCACTTTTAAAGTGCTCTGCAGCTGTCCACTTCTGTCAGGGCATGGCTGTAGAGTGCTTTCAAGGGGCCAATTGTGCAACAAATGTCACTTCTGTCAGTGCCCTTAAACTATTTTAAAGGGTGAGAGGATGTTACCACTCCTGAACATGCAGCAGATGATTTGTTGTAACTGTTCTGTTGTCCACTCTGCTCCATAGTAAATGAAGATAAGCCTTAGTCATGTAACCATTCTAATCAAGGATAAACTTCCCTGGTTTCATTTCTATTTACCATGAGCTATGAGTGGACAGACACAGCAATTATGGCGTATTCAGCTGAATTAGAGCAACTCCTCCATCCCTTCCCTTAAAATAGTATTTGTTTGTTTGTCTGAACCCCTACATTACAGATATGTTGAAGTGCTCTGCTGAAGCAGGGTCTGAATGCCCATATTATACACTTTGAAAAATCTTTTAAAACTAATTTTCCTTTGTCTGAAATGCTCTCTCTCATTCACTGAAATACCAAGTACTATACTGTTCTGGGACAGTACCCCAAATCGCATCATCCTGTGACATCTCAAGATACATGGATTGCCTATGTTGTTGAGAAGACTAGTTATATTGTTCTCTGGGAAATAACCAAAAATATAAATAGAAGTGGGGACAGAACTGGAAAAGAGTTGATTTCAATCTGTATGTAATCCCACAGTGTTGGAGTGTCTTGTATATATTTTCAGTCTTACAGTTTTATATTTTTTTGAGTTGCAATTAAGCTTAAAAACCATTTAATAATACTATAGTTGCCCTATTAATTTCTATAGACCCAATTTTCAGGTCTACCTAAGCTCTGCTAAACACAGGATCTTGGGGTAAGAAGGCATACTGCCCTCATGGCTCCCAATTATGATTTTGTTTTCAGTGTCTTTAATTGTACCCAGCTACAATGGCAAGCACATGGTCTTTTCTGGGGGAGATAGATTGCAAGGGCACTAAAGTACTCCTGTCATGCCTCGGAGGCTATAAGGAGTGGCAGAGAAGGGTCAGTTACACCAGTCTTACACCACTAGAAGACTACCCTTTACCAGGGAAATCCTCATATGTCCAATTAAGACTTCTATCACCCAATTACTCCACCAGTTTTATTTAAGGGCTGTACTGGGGCTCAGTATAATAGGGCAAACACAGAAAAGCATAGGTAACATGAAAATTCTCATATCACCTGACCTTCTGGCATCAGTGGTATTAAAGTTATTAGGATTTTCCTAGAGAATGTTCCATTTTTCAACCTTGCAAAACTAACCAAACATTTAAATTGGCAAATTACCATTGTTTGCTGATCCCTTCAGAACTATTTTTCTGACAGCTCTTTAAATGACTAAAACTAAATTGGTTGTGTTAGAGAAAGTGCTTATGTGCTACCCACCCCTGAAACTTACATCCCTGTAAGGAATGAAATAACAGTAAAATTCACAAAAGCACCCATTGTGTACTTACTTTTAGCTCCAGCTATGGTAGTATAATATTACACCCTTATTCAAAACAGTAGTCTAGCAACATGCAGACTATGCATGTATACGGTAGTTATAAACATTGTAAAGGCTTCATTTAAAATTTCTTATAGTAGTAAGGCACAAGCAAGTTAATGCTCATATACTTTGCAGACTATTGTATATAATAATATACATTTCTCTGGACAATGCACTAGACTCTTAAAAGACCAAGAATTGAAATATTTCTGTAAGACAAAGCAACAAAGGAGAGATTATTTAACTAAAATGTTTGAATTTGTGGTTTATACATGATTCATTCTCTAGTTCACATTTTCTTATGTAAATAGAAAAAGAAAAATCAAAGATAAATTGTAATTTATTGGAAGCCCATTTAAAGCTTAACTTTTTGCAGAAAGGTTGGAAAGTTATCATTCAAAACCTCCCATAAAAGATTATCTCAGTCAGGACAGCTCAAATAGTATAAAAGACACGCTGAATTTCTACGAGATTTTTTTTAATTAACTGCCTACGTTTAAACCAACATATAGCACATCAGAAATGTAGCTAGGCAGTTTTGGCCCCTGGACAGCAGTGGTGCACAATATGAAATGTCATAGTGTTTCCATTGCCATGAATTAGGTAGGTCTTTCTACCCATGCTTTAATACATCCTATATTTATCTTTATATTCTATGACAATCATTTTGCTCTTATTATAACACTTTTATAAACAATTCAATTAGCTTATTTTAAAACTGAAAAGACAGCAAAAGTTCTGACACAAGACCATATTTTAAAAAGAATCTGGCATTACTTGTTTTCAAGGATAAGCCTGAAAGATCTTTGTAGGTCTACAGCCACAATAAATGCATATGGAGACAGGGGGTCAGACTAGATGATCTACTCAGGTCCCTTCCGACCCTAGAAACTATGAAACTATGAGATGCTGGAAATCTTTACACTTGAGTCAATGGGAGTAACAGAATAGTCACTTCACAAACACATGAATGCCACTGAAAATACAACCCAGCACATGGGAAGTCCAAATACTTTACACATTGAGAGCTCTCTTTGCTCAATCTAAACCAACAGAGAAAAATGACAATCTCTCAAAAAAGGAACCAAGGTGATAAAAGAGTCATTTTCCCATAAAAAAAACAAAAACACCAAACCAACCAACCAAATAAGGTTTTTTTATTCTAAGGTCTTCTGCTTTAGATTTTTTTTCTTTTTGAAATTCCATTTTGCTCTGCAATATTAACATAAGTGTAACATACCTTCAGAAGCTTTTTGATTCTAAAAACATTGGGGTCTGATTTCACTGCAGACTAAGCTATATAGCTCAACAGTTTAAACCCCAATCCTATAGTTCGGAAGAAGATTGCACAGAGTTTAATAAAAATGGTGGGAAAATGAGTTATATTTTAGTTTAACACACTTACATTGGATTAGTTGGAAATTTATAGTAGCATAGGTATTGCATCAGCAAATATGTTAGTGTGAATGATAACTACAGTTACCAATAGACTGGCAGATCTAATAAGATAGGTGGCTGTAGACCTAATTATTGTGGTATTAATTGCAAAGTTTTATTGTGGACAATAAGTTTATTATCTATATTTGAGAAGAATTATATTTTAGAAAACAAATCACACAATGGAGTTTTACTTTAGTTCTTCTCATCTGGTGTTGATGTGAGTTTGTGTCTTGGTTTGTTGGCGCAGGAAAAAAAAACCAGTGGAATTTTAGGGGGCTGTGGGCTATACAAACTTCAAAGAAACTCTGCAAACACAAATTCAAAAGAAGCCAACTTACAAAGATATGGTCTCCTCAGATCCAAACCTTAAATATCAACTAAACAGTGACCTTGATCCCATTTCATGTGCAACTAATCCATATAAGCTATCTTTATATTCCTCTTTTTTATCACTTCCATACCAAAGGCCTATCCCTATTTACACTAAGACCCTTCTATGCTCTGGCAGGGTAAAAGTATCTGGTCATATAGAAATTTGGTGTAAATTACATGGAAGTCCCATCAAAATAGATTTAATTTACACTCACTTTAAGGCCTGTTTATATTGCTAGAGGGGTGTGAAGTGGTCTGAAGTGTAAATGAGGATCAGAACCATGTATGTAAAAAATAATAAGAAAATGCTGCCTCTTGTGGTATTTTTGATATGTAACAAGGAATCACTGATGTTAGCTTGGATCAATGCTGTCATTCCATTTCCAAAACGAACAGAACTGTTCTTAAACCTGGCCTTCATATTGTACCAATTCCTTTGATCTATACAATGCTGTGGCTTAATTCTGCTTTGAATTAGCAACCAAGTTTTTTATTGTCTTTTCTTTCATTGTCATGTGCTCATGTTCCTTTATCCTTTTAACCAATATTGCTGCTGCTGGACCTTGCACATTTATTGCATGGGTACGACTGGATTGCTAATGTGCTTTGGAGGAGGTAGACTAGAGTTTCACCCCTTTGATCTGAATATAATTCAATATATGATTCAGAAAAAGTTCCTATGTACAACTTCTGTGGCAGCCTATTAATACACAATTTCCCCCAGAGTGCAGAAGAGTTAAAAAGCAAACGTCAGACTCTAGACTAGAAGATTATAAAATATCATCATATTTCAGGGTATCAGAAACACTTCTGGACACTGATTGAAGAAAAAAACCCACATTGTTGCATCCTGTACCACAAAATAATTGACTGGAACAGGAGTTCTGCATCCCAAGCCAAAAATGAGGGCGCACAACCAACGTCAAGGTCAATTATCTGGTAGTAAAGCACACAACAACAGGAGACTATTGTGATTAGAGAAATAAGCAGAACATTGTGAATTTGGAAGGGCTGGCAGTGCACACAGATTTTAGGTTCTTTTTAAACCACCAGAAACATTGTGTGCGGGCACTCAGCCTTACAGATTAATTCAGAAGAAATGGAAAAGATAAATCAGCTGTGCTGCAATTGTTTCAGTAGGCTTTTTATCCTGCGCCTGGAGAACTTCCATACGACTGCATCCTCTTCAAAAAGTCAGCAAGAAATGATTAAAGAAATATTATTAACTAACACAAATAATTAAAAATGTAGTAGGATCATTTAGTGCCATATATTTTGATCTGGAAACCTGCTTAAATGATCCATTTACTGCTAACTGCTTCTCAAGACTCATTTCTTCCAAAAGGATTGTACATCACAAAACAAAAAAATACATGGAAAATCCCAGACCAGTGATGCTTAGTCTCCAGCCTAAGGGAGATATATGAATAATTCACTCAGGTGTTGGCACAATGTGAGCACTACTAGCCTTGTTCTCTCTTCCTTCCCCCATCCCCTCCTGCAAATCTTTTGTTTTCTTTACCTTTGTCCTTTCCCAGTTGAAGCCTTTACCATGTTTTCCCATTGTTCTTGTCTTAAGCCAGGGATTGATTCTGGAAACCATCACTATTGATGGCAGGACTCACATAGGGCCTGATCCAACACCCACTGAGGCCAATAGAGAAAAAAACCTGTTGAGTCTATTCAGCTCTAGGATCAAACTTATGGTCAACTGAACTCTAATGTATGCAGTTAGTAGCTCTCTTCTCAGTAGCACACTTTTCAGTATTTTATTAATAAGATTTTGGACCTTAACTTGTAAACTGTTCTGGGAAGGAACTGTCTATTTGTTTCAAAATATCATACCCTGTTATAGTTCTGCCTTGAAAGCAGTAGCGACAATAATGCTTACCCTACAGTAAAAAACTGCCTCATCTCCTGTCTTCGAGATCTCATCAGTTGCTTATATTCTCCAATACGCAGTTTCTTGCCATCAACAATGCAGGTACGTTTTGGTCGGGGTTTGTATTTGTAGTTAGGATACTTCTCTAGATGGATTTTACTTAGCCGTGCCTGCTCTTCATAGTAAGGTTGTTTCTCTTGATTAGACATGGACTTCCAGCGAGAGCCTATATTAAAAAAATATCAACAAATGTTCAAGCCAGGCTGGCTTCACTCTATTCACATACATTTCGAAGCATCCTTTCTTGCCACTCTACTTAACGCATTGACAACCATTTACAGCAAGCGTCTGTGACAAAGACATTCAAAATTCTGGATGCAATTCTTGACACACATCTTAAAGGAATTTGGCTTCCAGAAATGCCTGAGAACCCACCTTCTGAAAATCTAGTTTAGTAAAGGTGCCTCAAGTTGGGCACCCAAAATCTGAGGCACCTGAAATAATGAGTTACTTTTGCAAATCTGTAGTACTGTTCCTCCTTTATCCTTTGAAATAGTGACCTTTGGACTGTGAATAATTCTATGATCTATGTATTAACATGCCTGTTAATATATTCAAGATGGGTCTACAGCCATTCAAGTTGATCTCAGAAGCTTAGCTCACTGCCAGTGAATGTTTCTCTCATGTTATATAAAAATCTACCCCATAAATTTCTAACAGTGGATGTTCTGCAACTTAGCAAGGAAAACTTATCAAAACCTTGCATAGTCTCAAAATTACAAATAATCCTTTGCTATCTGGGTGTCTTTAATTTAGTTACACTTGGCATATTATTGGCACCCTCCCATATTTTAAATCCTATTATACATATTATCTCCAAGCCAGATGTAATAAATGTATTGAACTACATTTAGAAAGTTATATTTAAAAAAATGGAAAGCACATTTGTGATTATATACACCACTTTAGGTATTGTAAACTTTCATTGAAAGCTGCACCAAAAAAACTAGTAAAAATTTAATTCAGTTTATACAGGAAGAGGAAAAAGTATTCAGATCCCTTGTATTGTTTATAAAGAACTATCTAAACACTTGAAGAGAGACAGAGGGTTTTTTTGGGTGGGGGGTAAAGAAATGCAGAAAGTAGCTTTTTGGTGACTTTCAAATGGATAAAACGATTACAGCTGTGGTAAACGTGGGTGGAAGCTATTCTTTTACCAAGATTTTTCATACATCAACAAATGGAAAAGTTGTATAAATATTATCCGTAGCTAGCAGTACTCTGTGTCAGTTCTAATATTTCAGCCTCTTTTCTCATTGTCCTGGAAAAGTTGCACAGACATTATGTGGATATAGACTTATTTGTGGCAGAGCAGATCCTGACAGGTTAATTCCATGGTTAACAAACACATGACTGCTGGCACTTCTGAAATATTTATGTTGAAAGTTTACATTTTAATGAATACAGTTACTATACTCCTAATAGTTTTTTCACAGAATGCACACAAATAATATAGATTCCCTACAGCTGCCAACATTGAAACAGTACAGGTTTTATACAAAACTGAAAGGCTATTCATATAACTTACTTAAAATGGTAGACAAATATGAGAACTACTAAGTATGATTCTGGAAGTTTTAGGACAGAGTAACATTCATTTCTAGAACGTATTTTCATCTCTGATAAAAATAATAAATGCATATTTGAGAAACTGCTTTCTTAAGAATACCTTGCAGCTCTGAAGTTTACAAAAAATGTTTACAGATTAAACTTGTTTCTTACTACTACATATTATAAGTTACTTTTAAAGTCCATCTGTCACTTCAAAGATGCAGAGAACCTACAGTTCTTAATATTTCATTCTCACCTATGTTTCTAATTCTCCAGAGAGGTCTCAGAGACTAAAAATGTCTACAAAATGCATCAAATTTATTGCACAGAGTTAAAACATGTATGGTATACCAGATATATTCAAAATTAAATATTATTTGTGATTTTTTAAAATTAAGCAATACTTTAATCTTGTAATGTTTCCTTTCAGCATTTCTAACATGACTATATTTGAGTACAACATCACCTTATATTACAGGAGATATATTCTCAATAATATTATTAAGTGCTCTGAAACTTGATAACTGCTTCTACTCTCTAGCCACTGTCTGGCATGCATTTTGATCTTGTGTGTTTATTAATTTAGAAATATTTCCCAAAATATTGATGTTGCCATACGAAATACAGTCTTCATTTGCATGGATTTTACACTCTTAAGCTCAATTGATTTCTGCTCTGATCTTGCAATGGGACAGTATTCCAAGATCCATTGTACCAATTCATTGGGAAAAAAAGGAGGGGGGGGTTGTTGAACACTGCTAAGTCTTTAGAACATGAGGACCCACAATCTCTCATTTGCATATATCTAATCTACATTACTATAAGTAAAAACCTCCCAAACATAAGACTATACCCTGACAAGCATAACTGGGATAGTCTTACAATACTAACCTCTATCACCATAAATTCACCTTTCATCTCCAAAACCAACTAACTTCTACCAACCACTCCTATTACATTTGAGATTTCTAAGCCACTGCTGATTTTGACTCAGTTGTAAAACTAATTACAGTATACTTAGTGTCTTGTACTTACCTAGGATTTTGCTAATGTTGGAGTTATGCATGTCAGGAAAAGCTTGGAGAATTTTTCGACGTTCATCCTTCGCCCAAACCATGAAAGCATTCATTGGTCGTTTGATATGCGGTTCGCTACTGGCTCGGCCCCGTGAATCTCTGTAGACTCGCGCTTCAGCCACAGTGGCACCTCCTGTTGGCCAACAATAATACTGCTGTAGTTTAGCTGCAGAGCCATTCATTGCTTTACTTCCTGTAATATCAGGGCAGGAAGAAACAAGATGGATGCAAAACATTATTATTCGGATTATGAAACAGGTTCCTATGCCTTTTCCTTTTTAGGTTCCTGTTCTCCCTCTCTCTCCTTTCCTGCTTCCAGATCTATAAGGGGGATAAAGGAGATGTAATGATTCCCATGTCACCAGTCAAGCCCATAATACTTGCATGAACCAACAAACTGTTTGTACTGATGAAGGTACAAAGACTAGTGTAGTAGCTGGAGGTTTGTAATTGTAGCAACTCTTTATTAATACAGTACTTACAGCTATTTACAGTTTGAGGTTAACAGTTTTGTTCTTGCCCTTGCAAGGGTCTTGCAGCTGATCGTCCCTGCTCCCTGGCCCTGAAGTTCCAGATGACCTCACCCAGAGTCTTATGGGATGACACACTTCCTGGATACGTTTGTGTATCCAGGAGGACTTACTCTGTCACAGCTAGCATCAGTTTCAGTTCTGCATTTTAACAGAAAATGCAAGGTCACAAAAGTTACGTAAGACAACCAAAAATGATAGAGAACGGACCCCACATGTATGGCACAACATCTCTGCTGCTTGTGGAGTGGAACACTTGCCAAACATTTCATAAAATATTCAGCATATCTTTAGTCTGCTGAGGAAGGTTCAGCATCTCGCAGGTTTAGACCAGATATCTGTACTACAGCTGTCAGGTCTCAACAAGACCATGTACTAATGCTAGCTCTTTAGGTTAGCACAACTAGCACTCCAGGTTCTCTATTCCTACAGTGCCTTACTGACTTCTCATCAGGAGAATGTTTTTGTAGAGGTGGAACAAAATCTTGAAGCAGCTTCTACAACTCCTATGAACTGTGCTCAGGTCAGATTGGGGGGTGGGGGGGAAGAGGCTGTGCAATACATGTGCAGTGAGCTCTCTGAGCTCATCATATGTCAGCAAAACTCCCACCAGAGCTCTTGCAGATGCCATGAGCTCTGAGCTCACCAACTGACTGGCAAGAGCTCTGCCTGGAGCCCCTGATTTCATGAGGCTCTGGAATTGAGGGAGTGGGTGCTGCTCCCCTTCTTTTCCCTGCTGCCAAATTCAGTGGCAGGTGGTAGGGCAAAGAAAGGGAAGACAAATGATGATGGCACTCACCCCCTCAGAGAACTCACAGCATGCATGCCATACTTCTAAAAGAAGTGGGGCTGCACCCACCTTGTTGCAATCCTGGATGCTCCCATGCATGGGGTCCACCCTGGGGGGACATGGAAGGAGAGCCTGGGGAGCTGTTGTGAGCAGGAAGATATTCAAGAATACTTTTGTGCAAACTGAAGCCCAGAGCAACTGCCCCTCCTGACCCTCGATATCTGTGCTTGTGATCCTTATGTCCTACTTTTATCTACCTCCAATTTATTTGTGCAGACCTTTAAGCCGAATTGGACTTCACTACATACCTTAGAGTTCACCCAAATGAACATAAGGTGGTAGAGCTGATTGATATAACAGAGATCTCTGAGACTGACAAACTAGTGCCTTTGCCCTAAAGCTTCTAAAATCATAACTATAATGCACATTTTTAGGCTTGAACAGAGAGGGAGAAAGGGTGGCATAGTGGGGGAGGAACACAATTGATTTTAGACCCCTGACACACTACAGTCATACTATCAAGAAACTTGGTAAAATAAAAATGCTGCCTATATCAGTGGCATTACTGGGGGGTGAGGAGGCAATAGGGGCAATGGCCTCAGGTGCCATCTAGTGCTTCTGCTTTGCTCCAGGTGTTGGCCCCAGTTTCTGGCCTTGATGACCCCCCAGGGGTATTTGTGATTGGGAGCCTGCTTATTGATGTGATGCTTGCTTTGACTAGGAGACAGAGGGAGACTTCTAGACCCAGTCAGTTAAGTCTGATATTACATCCAACCAGGTTTATCTTAAACCAGTTTCAGCCATTTTGAGAGTGGTTTATGTGCACTGAACTTCTGTTCTGTTACAGGTTTAAACCAGTTTTGGATCACTTAAACTGGTTTA
>NW_017729025.1:140072080-140073769 GCF_001723915.1 Gavialis gangeticus
GAGTGGTTTATGTGCACTGAACTTCTGTTCTGTTACAGGTTTAAACCAGTTTTGGCCATTTTGAAAGTGGTTTATGTGCCCTGAATTTCTGTTCTGTTACAGGTTTAAACCAGTTTTGGCCATTTTGAAAGTGGTTTATGTGCCCTGAATTTCTGTTCTGTTACAGGTTTAAACCAGTTTTGGATCACTTAAACTGGTTTATATGTAACTGCTGTCCCTCGCCTGTGAGTGTGGGATGGTGTGCAAGTAGGAAGTGTAAGTGGGTTAGTTGAGTTGCTGCATATGTGAGGGTAGTTGTGAGAAAACTGTGTGATCTGCGTGGTGCATTTTTGACTGCTGGTTTTAGTGTAAGATGACTGGTGTGCTGATCAGTTAAGCGCTACTCTGAGGAGAGAGTATTACAGCACCCCTCTGAGGAAGGAGCAGCAGTGCTTGACAGGACCTTGGCCCAGGTGACCCCATCATCTCTGTTATGATAAAGTATTACCCACCCCTTTCATACTCAAGGTGCTCAGTACCCTGAGGGGAACTGCACCAAGAGCTTCACTGAGCTGACAGTTTCTGTGCAGCCACCATGTTGTCAGTGATCCTACTTTGCTCTCTTTTTGTTGTTCCTCTGGTTATCCCTCACATATCTGTATATATTGTTGTCTGCAATTGTCCATATATATTTCATTATCCTATTGTTTGCCTTACCTGTTTAACAATATAGTCCATTTGCTTTGAAACTTACCATTGAGTCTGTGGCTCTTATATGTAATTTTCAGACACTTGGTGGGGTTGGGCAGTAGACCAATACCTAGTAGAAAGCTCTGCAAGTCTCCAACACCACACTTATTTGGCCTTCGGCTTTGAAGACTAACAACCCTCACTCCTACCACCATTTGATCCCAAATTCTAATTAGTGGAGATAATTATATTGTGCAAGAGATCTGCAGCTCTTCAGCAGGCACCCAGCCACATTCCTACATTACCAGCCTATATGTATAAACTTGACAATAATTTAGCACAATGCTATACCTATTTTTAAAAAACTATTATAGCTAGCCATATGCTAATATTTAATATCATCCCCAAAATACAGTGTAAGCTCTTTAGCTTTTGCAAAGTATCATAGCTCTACTGACTTAAACGACTGGCTTATAAGGTTTTAATTATGTTGAATCCTAACTTTTCTCATTTACTGTGAAACACTGTACTTCAGCTATACTTTCTTATTCTATGCAGGCAATTCATTTACATGAAAAAAGTCTTAGAACAGAGGATGCATAACTAATATGCTACCTTTTTGCCACTCTGCCCACAGTACATTAATTTCATTTAAAATGCACTGACCATACAGAATAAATTGATTTCACTTTATATGGTGTTGACAGCCATGTTTATTGTGCAGTGAAATGTAGTGTAGTTTCGAGCTGACAATATCCATCAACATAGGGCAATATGCTGACTGCTGGGCCAGATGAAGACATACATTACCCTGAGAGCAAAACACTCATTCAGAAATGACAGTGTCTTCTCTTGAGGATCACTATGGTAATTTATGATGCCTCCAATACCATTACTTTACAACTGACACCGATTTGGCAATTTATGTACTTACATGTGTGCACATAAAAGACGACAGGTTTGTGGCAAATGTAAAATGCAAAACAAAAAAAAATTAGGCTTAGTGATAGTAAGCAGAAA
>NW_017729025.1:140078769-140081123 GCF_001723915.1 Gavialis gangeticus
TGAAGACATACATTACCCTGAGAGCAAAACACTCATTCAGAAATGACAGTGTCTTCTCTTGAGGATCACTATGGTAATTTATGATGCCTCCAATACCATTACTTTACAACTGACACCGATTTGGCAATTTATGTACTTACATGTGTGCACATAAAAGACGACAGGTTTGTGGCAAATGTAAAATGCAAAAAAAAAAAAAATTAATAATATTCAAAGTTAACTACTGTGCCACAGGTATGCAACCATTTACAGATGGTTACTACTGCCATGTACTCTCTTTCTCTCTCTCTTGCAATAGGGAATAGCATTTTTTTCTGAGTGCAGATCTGCATATAGAACCAATTCAAGCTGATTAGAGTCTATGGAGCTTTTTCAAAGGTTTCAATGAGCTTTGGATCTGAACTTTCATATACATCATTAACTCAAATACAATACATTTATTTAAAAATGATAAGACTTTTAACTAGGGTTTTCTACATTACAGTGTTTCCAAATGTACGATTACTCTATCCTTAAAAATGGCAAAATTTGTAACGAATATATTTCACAGCACATTATTCAAGCATTTAAGGTGTTGGCAAATAAAAAAACTGGAATTTTTTTTTCTATATAAAATTGCAAAACTATTCAACAAATTATTTAACAAGCTCTATTATTGGGAAGAAAAGAGGGGGAGGATAGCCCAATCCAGCTGTTTAATATTATTATTTTGCACTTTTTATCTTCTGAAATATGTTTCTTCATTGCAGCTAGTGAGTTTATCTCCGGGTCTTTCTACTACGATTTTGGTTTAGACCTTCAGCTGTGATGTCAGGCAAATAGAGCTTTGGCTGATATCAGGACTATAAATTAGATCTATTTGGAGAGATTAGAATCTGGAGTAGGAAGATTAAAAAAACCCCAAATAACATCAATTTATTTTACTTTAATATTTTTGATAGAAAACAATCCTTAATTGGAGTAATAAATTACGTTGCAAGAAGACCACAAAGCTCGAGTTGCATCTGCTCTGAGCAAGTCTACACTTGAGGGATTTGAGAAGGCAGCCAAAAAATAGTTGAGCTTCTCAGTGCTCAGTCTCTCAGAGAATATTTGCTACTTGGCCCAAGGGCTGTCACAAAAGAATGTGTGCAAAATGAGTTTCTGCAAATAATTAAAAATCACACCACCCGTCCTACCTGTCTCCCAACTCCGAGAGTATGTTCAGCACAGAACGTGCTTGTTTTCAACAGACAGTGCAATAGAGAACAAATGTCATAATAGCCGTTTAGCTTCAAACGAAGGTCCCCATGATATAAAACACAGAGATGTACACTTCTGAAATCCACAGGAATAAAACTTTGCACTGCAAGTCAGTGCTAGAACACTTCAACCTGTCAACCAACTATCAAAGAATGATTTTACCCATTTTTTAAAATGAATTTTTTGTATTTTCCCAAGCAGGAAGCAACCATGACCACCTGAAACCTGAGATCCTGCTCCTGTCTTTCTTTCAAGGTAATTTGCATCATCACATATCCTCACAGGAGGTGAGAGGCTCCATACCAGCTATGAACTGACTGCCCAGTTTTTCATCTATTGATTCCTCTGTGAAATCCTATGAAATATGAACTTTCATTTCTACCCAGGAGAACTTTTACAATCTTTTCTCCAATGCCTGATGAAGGGGGTTTGTGCCCGAAAGCTTGCAATTAAAGACATTTTTTCCAAAAATCTTGTCGGTCTAGTAAAAGATATCAGCTCTACTATGAGTCCTGATTGCCTTTGCACATGTATACATTTTCAATAAGTTTTTTTCAAGCCACATTCCTGTTTTGTGCTGATTTTTACAATAGCGATTGGTCCAGAAAGGAAAGAGAGGCTGTTATGAAAGGGAGGCATGGATTTTAGTTCTGGCTCATAACAAAAATTTCCCTCAGCTTTCTAATCAAATCCCCTTCTAAAAAAATATGAAAAAAAATACACTTGCAACTAGGAGAGAAGCTAAAACAATTGTTTCTCTGTGATGACTAATAGGCCATTTGCTAGTTTCTGTTCCTAATACAGTTACAGAAGGGGAGTTTGACTTCCAGAATAAAAGTTTGGTTGGAATTCAAAATTATTGCAAACGCAGTAAGCTTTGGCTGCCCTAATGGCTTAGTTGGCAGGAAAATCTACTCCTCAGCCCAGGAGAGGCTGGGGCTATACTAAAAGTGACACTTCCAGCTTCTGAGGGTGTGGGGCTGCTTTCCTTTCCAACTCTTCAGGCTCTGCTGAGACATGGATGCAATGATACAAAACAAAAAGCAGACTGAAGGAGAGTGATTACTTTAAACCTACAGTGTACAACTCCTTGGGGGGGGGGGGCCTGGGTT
>NW_017729025.1:140081257-140089913 GCF_001723915.1 Gavialis gangeticus
ACAACCCCTTGGGGGGGGGGGGTCTGGGTTCAGGACTAGTCTATAGACTACATACAGTCAGAGAACAGCACAAAATGAAGAAAAGCCAGAAAACCCAAATGGCCCTGATCCAGCTAAGCACTTAAACCTGCACTCAGTTTTGAGCACATGAAAAATCTCCATTCAAGTAATTTTTAAAAATCTCTTTCAACTGGAAGATGCTAAATGCTTTCCAACAGGGCTCATAGGGGACAAGGCAGGCACTTAGGATATACAAAGACTGAGAAAGAATTTGATCCGTCTCTGAACAGGAGAGTGGAGAAAAGATTTCTCATGCAAGGAAGATGTTATGATACAGATGTATTTGTATTTTCTCTGCATCTATGAGTGTGCCTTTTCTTTTAAATGGTAAATGTTTAAGGTAGGGACCATCTTCTAGTCTCTGGCTGAAATACTTGCTCCATTGAAATTGTATCACAGAACTTCCACTGCCTTTAAAACGACTAGAATTGTACCCTATATTTGTACAGTGCCAACCACAATGGGATCTCAAGCTTTAAGGTCCAACCAGACAGTAGACAATAGGTATAGGGAGTGGGAAGAAACAAAAAGGATAAGAGAACAGAAGAAAAAGAAGATAAAAGAAAAGACAAGATGATATTTTCATCAATCTATTTTTCTCATTCACCGTAATCCTTCATTTCCTGGCTGCCAATCCACATCAAACATTGTAAATTTCTTTCAGCCCTTCCCTCAGTGTGCTGTTCCCTTGATACTCTCTTCTAAAAGGGCATCTTGTAGCAATATGCCCAAGACCCAAAATACACTAGTCTTTATAGACTTCCATGATATTCTTTGAGAAGACACCCTTAGTCATCTTCTATAGAAATAAAGGAAATCACTGCTAAGATCTTGGCATAAAGATGGGTGCAGCTTTCAGCAGTGGCAGAAAGCTATTACATGATGGCTGTTTGTAAGGATGAGTTGTTGGGCCTTGTCTATTCCTACTCAACACATGGGCACATCATTAAAAACTCCACCCTGTCATGAACCTAGAAACTAAATAGCACTATTAGTGTTAGTTATAACAGAACAGTCAAACACTGGATAACTGGAATTACCGATTTACTGTACAAAATGGATTCTTCTAGAATATGGACATGACAGAAAAGCAAGGTAGAGTGTGGGGGGGAAATCCTGATTTTGCAATTTGCTGGTCTATACTTTTTCTGTAGACTGCTGTCTCCATTACAACTGCTCTGATTCTTTTTACAACCAGTAAAAACTTATAACATCTGCATCTGGGTGACCTGCCAGCAGACTGGTACACGGAAAGACCTAGGGTAACATTCATCTTCCTCAATTAGCCTTTTACATCTTTATTCTCCTTCTCTCCCCATCCACCTTCAGATGACTCTGATATACTTTATTACCAGCAGGCAAGGCTGAATAAATGGGCACTCCAAGAGCTATTGTCAATACAGGAGTGTCCCTCTCTGTAACACTGACAACAAATTAAAGAAACCACTAGTTCCAGGGCTAAGAGGTCTGTGATCTGTCTGAGGCACAAGTATCCTGCATGGCAGTGCCTGGTCATTCATTGGGCTACCTCACTCCAAATGCTAAACTAATATTATTCAGATGGCTTTCCAACATTTCTTACAAACTGCACTGAGAAAAGTATCTGATTTATGAAATTTACTGTAATAGTTACAGGGACTCTAAGATATTTTACCTGCAGAGGTGCTGAAACGTGCTAAGTAAACACTAATAATTGAAAATATATGGTGGTACAGGTTAAACTTGCTACATTCATTCCATACTCAGTTATATTCTGAGAGTGTTACTGCAGATAAGGCTTCTATTTTTCCTATTAGAGACTCCATTCTCTTCAAACATCAACAAGAAGAACCAAAAGGGAATTCCCTAAGGTCAGTTCTGAGGAAACATAAACCTCTAATTCAATAACTCTGCTACTGCACTGAAAAAGGCCTTATTATTGCAACATCCATATGGAGTCAATTGGACATTAATGACTAATCAATCCCTCCCCTTTCTATTCTACTTATAGTGTCACAAACCATGTTTAGATTAGCCCATTTCCTGCTTAGGATCGCTCAAGATGTCTTTTGTTCTTTCAGGGCTGGCCTGATGGAGGCAGCTTAAACAAACACACGACCCAAGTGGCGCAGGAGTTATAAACTGCCATATGTGAATGAACAAAGGGGCCATACTAAAGCCTTTTGTGGTATTTGTTAATGTTTTTCATCTGAGCTTAAAAAGACCTAATGACTTTGCGGTGAGCTGATGCATGTGGCTCGTGGCTTTGCAAAATGAAGGAAATTCTAGCCAGTTATATATCAGTTATGTATTTTCCAGAGTCCCTTGTTTTCAGTTTTGGTAGCAGCGAGTTTACTTTTTTAAATTATATTTACTTTACAGAGGCAAATAGAATTCGTTATCTTGATTAAAACACAGCATCAATGCACTAAAACACCTATCAATTGTGTAGGATTTTTTTCCCTCCATTAAAAAGTCAGGGACTAAAATTAAAGTGTAATATCATGTTTTGTATATAAAGTCAAATTGTGTCCTCTCACCAGTATTCAGTGCTGATTTTTCACTTGGATCTTACTAAACTCTGAAGCAATATTTTTCAATAGGTTATTATCACCTCCACACTCAACAGCAAGCCATAGCTAACTCCACAAGATTGTAATGAAACAACCCCCCTAAATGCAGCTACATTCTTGATGCACAAGCAGGTTAGATTTCTTGACCACATTTATACTCAAACTAACCCTTATTTAAAAAGTGGCAAAGTATACAACAGAAAATGAAGTAGCCATGTATTAAAGAATAAAGGAATGGGTTAAATTAATGTTCAGGGTCTCACTTAATCCCACAATACTAAAGAGATCCTCTTTGTGCTGTAACACAAATGGAATGAGAAATTAGTCTATGGAGACCTGTAAAACATCTCAGTACAAAGAATACAGAAGCAGCCTTGCCTTTTATTTTGGAAAGTTAATGAACTATAACAGTAACTTTTTACTCGCATGCACTCACAAATACTTTATGAACAAGCCTGACAAGCCCTTCTTAAGGCAGGTATTACTGATGGATAAAGAGAGGCACAAGTGATTTGAGGTTTATGTCACTTGCCCAGTGCCAGCAGATAAAGCACCATGGTCAGAACTCCAAGTCACCAGATCTATCTGCTTTCTAGATTTATTTACCTTTCTCCACCCACTGATACAATTGTTTTCATTTCATATTTGTTTTTCACTTGACAAAGTAATAACTCTCAAAGGTGAGATGTATGGATAAAAGCATTTTATAATCCAGAATATATTATTATTGTTATTGTTGCTGCTGCTGCTGTTATCAATGTCCCAAGGACTTTACAATAACTTCTTTAGAACACTTACTGATAATGTTTTAATAATGATAAGCCATCATTATTAAAACATTAATTAGATGCAAACCAAATCAATATGTGATATTGAAACATGTTATGTGATGTCACTATGGTTCTTTAAGAAACAATATATCATCAGGGAACTGTTACCAGCACAATTTCAAACACCTCCTAGCACAACAATTTATAAAGCACAAGTTGATTTAAAACATCGGGGCTAATTCTGCAGTCTTTTACTACACCAGATATTAAAAAGATAAAGCTTGGATTGTTTTTCTTTTTAATAAGGCTCACAGGACATACATTTCATAATATGTTGGCCACTGTATTAATTTTTAAATGGAAAACAAAGGATGGCAATTAACCCTCATGAGTAATAGGAGCACAACTTGAAATTTGACCTACAAGTTGCTGAAGTTGGGGCTGAAATACAAAAGGGTCTAAAACACATAAGTTTGCTAGCTGCTATGCAGCACAGCCATGACCTAAAATAGTTAAACCATAATTGTGGTTTATAGAGGAAAAATTTGTGTTGACAAACTGGGAGAGAGGCTGCCAGTACAAACTCCCTAACATTATGTCCATCATGGAATCACTGTTACTGTCTAGGAAATGCACAATACACAGTGTGCCAAAAGATTTTAACATCTATATTGGAATTATTACATTAATGGCTCATTTACGATATTCAATCCTCAACTCATTTTGACACCTCCTAGCATGTAACGTCATTCTATGTATTACTATTAGTAACTCAGTGTTTGCCATTCTCACTTGTCATAACACATCTATAATGGAATTGCAAACACCTAGGGCTAAGGTATGTGTGTCTTGTTTCAAAGATTGTACCAGGTGGACTAGCTCCTTTACCCAGACTTAAGCAAAGGGCTCAATACTTCATTCCTAACCTGAAGCTGCCCCATCCTCTGCCCATGTCAGGATCTGGGAAGCAGGTGATATAGGGTACGTCTACATGTGCAAGGAATGCCTGGATTTTCTTTGCAGAACATTCAGGTGCATTTAACTGCACCCCTGCATGCATGTGAGCATGTGCCCATTGAAAGCAAGTTTGCTCCTGACAGGAGCAGTTCACTCCAGGGCTGATCCTGCCCTTCTTTGCCCCCCACCCTCTGCAGCAACCAAGTTCCCCCAGGTGCCAGCCTGGGGCTACCAGGAGGAATGGGGGCTGTTCCCAATCCCCACACAGTGGGGGAGATCTCTCTTGGCAGCTGGGACTGCTGCATCTCAGACACATGGAGAGCAGGTCAAGACCTGATCTCCACATGGCTGGGATGCAGAGATCCTGGCTGCCAGGACAGACATCCCAGGCACATGAGAAGCAGGACAGGTCCTGATTTCCACAACGTAGAGAGACAGCTGCCCCTCTAGCCAGCATATCTCCCTTCCCCTCCCCCCACATTGGGACTTAGCCAAGCAGCAGCAGCCACACTGTGGTCTGGGCTGACCAGGAGCAAATTACTCCGAGTCATTACCTATACATACACTACTGTACAGTGACTAATGTGCCATTAATCCAGCACCTTTATTTCGTGGTACTAGCGCATAGCACATTAACCTAGTTTACTGCACAGTAAGTCCTGTGCACATGTAGACGGTGATGCTTTACTGCACGTTAGATTAGTCTAATACATAGTACGTGTCTTGTGTAGATATGTCCATAAAGATGGTTTTAACATGAGCTGAAATTTACTTGTGCTGGGAAATTCTCAGTGATCTGTTTGAGGCAGCCTGGAGTCTCTTTTGCAATACCAAAGCTCTCTTAGGGAGAGCACAGGAACAGGCCCATGGAGTTTTCACTGACATCAGTGGCAGTCCCACATGTACCTCCAACAGTATTTTGGCCCTATATGGGTGCATCTATACATGCTATTAATGTGTAGCACTGAATTATGGCACATATTGCACAGGAGCTTATTGCTCCCAGGCACCACATTTAAATAGGCACCCAGCGCTGCAGCATGTCAAGCTGGATCAGAGCAGCCCCAGCTGGCAGGGGGCTCCAGGAGTCAGCCTGCCAGCCTGGGGATGCTCCAACCTGTCTCAATGTGCTGTAGAGGGGCTGGCTGAGGCGCAAAAGTGCTCCAGTGTGGGGCTAGCTGGCAGACAGCCCCTGCACTGAAGCACCTGCATGCCCCAACCAGCCCTGTCAGCATCTACACGTGTGTTGCTGTGCACTAAAAAACTCTGCTTCAGGATAGTACTTGTATTTATATGTGCTAACCTGCAGCAGAGTTTATTAGTTTATCGCAGACCAATAGGGTCGCAAATGTAGATGTTGAGATATTTATGGCAGAACTAATTAGGCAGCTCTGCAGTAAATGTCTTGTGTAGACATGCTCTATTGGCACAGAAAGTGCAGCTCCTCATTGTAATGCAGAACATTTTGCAAGAAGCACTGTGAGTTATAACGATCCCCCAGACCAAGCAGAAGTTCATTATTGGTTCCAGAGGGAGCAGAATCTAACTGTTGCCTGCCAGCCTGCAGCCATTTTCCCCTTCTCCCTTGTAGCCTGTCCCTGTTTTCAGAATAGGAGGGAGGAAAGGGAGCAGAGGGAGCTCAGTCTAAGGGTTCCCCAGCCGGCACTGGAGGGTGAAGTAGGTGAATGGACACCCCCTCACCTCAGGGGGTGGGTACAATTCACCTTTCCCACCTTCCAGTGGGGACTGAAAAAAAACCCACACTAAATTCCTCTGCTCCTTTTCCTCCCTTCCATTCTTAAAATGGCTTGGAGGCTGGCAGACACAAGTTACACAAGACACTATATTTTGAAACATCTTCATCTGAACCCACATACAATGAGAGTTCAGATTTTCACCCAATCGCCCATCTTTGAAGTGGTGTGCAGCCATGCCCTCTGTTTGGTCATGGCTATAGACCACTTTTTGTGGCCAGATTGGGTGCAAATTGTCACTTCTGTCTGTGCTCTATGTGTGCAAAAAAATCCTTAAAACCACTGATCTAGTATATTTTTTTGCTCCCTTTGCTTAAAAATAGCTGAACTGATTACTTTCAACATTTGCAACAATAATTTTCTCATGGGATGAGATTTTCTATGCAAAGCTCAGCCTAGAGTTACTTTTTACAGCCGTGTTCTAAATTCCTGAAAATAATGGTTTACTATATAATGGAAATTGTGACAGGCCCTTAACTGTAGCTGTGCTAATGGGTACCTCTATATAATACTCAAGGCATTGTAACAGTGGCTGTATAATATTAGCAATTCTACTGTAATCATTTTTCACATAAAGGCGCTATTATAAAAGTATCATTTACTGTAGTACTGAAACAGCACATGAGAAACCCTTACATTTAGCAGTAGGAAAAAATAAAAGAAGACAGTTGAAAATTCAAACGTAACACTTGTGCAGGACTCCCAGATTTATGAATCTGAAAGTGAGAATTGTACTGTATATTAAATACTAGTGTCTGGAGAGGAGTAGTTTTCAATGCAGTTGGGAAATCAGTCCACACCCCCACAGCTCAGATTTTTCATCACTCAAGGTGGGAGTTCCACCTATAAGATTTTATGTGGGTATTGGCAACAGCCCCATCCATAAAGTGGCTGCCATCAGAAAAGCAATGGGACAGTCCTTAAAGGCTGAGGGCTTGAATCCTTTCTCATTTACAGGCACTAGTGGGAATCTACTGACCTGAGTGGAGTGTTTTCCAATTCACATCACAGTGCAAGGGATCAGAGTCAGGCTCTGGGTCTTGGCCAAGCCAACTGAAATATGGCCCTTCAATCCTTTCTCCCAAGTTCCTGACATGTTATTAGTTATCCTGGTCAATGCAGGAACAATCAGGTAGGTGTCCAAGTGCTAACAATGGCAACCACAATTACTGGGGACCACAAGTTAACATCAGGCCATATAACTTAGCTATTAAGAAGTTATTTCATCTTTAAGTAATACACACTTGGAGTTTTGTTTATCAAAGACTGGAAAGGAGACTACTGGGGAACAAAGCTTCCAAAGTTTGAGGTTTCTGCATTCTTTCTGGAAACACTTCTTTGTTTTCAGACAGCTTTCACCATTTCCCGATTTTCATCTTTCCTTTCTCAACTGCCATAGCAACTATTACAAATATTTATGTGCGACAAATACTGGCACAGGGAGGCATTCTTTCCTCCAGTATTTATGAAGCACTGTCACAAAAGTAGATGATGTTTTGTCATGCATGTACTACCCACTGTTTACACCTCAGCATAGTAGGGTGTTAAACAAGGTTACCTCATAGTTTTGGATTGTGTTGGCAGCTTGCCAAGATTGATCTGGTTGCCTAAAAAATTGCTCTGTCTCACTTACCTCTCCTCAGCAGGTCAAATTTGACTGTTTATACAGTTTAAAAGAATTGTTTTACAAGTGAATTTTTGCTGCCACTCTTTTGCAAGACCACTTGGCTTATAAAGTGGAAGGATGCAATGGGCATTGTTTTCCATCTGCATCAGCACTGTTTTGGAGATATGGTAAATATATCTCTTTGATCATGAACAGAAAAATATGCACCTCAATCTAGTTTGCATTTTTCTGTATACTGATGAAAACTGCATTGAATCAGAAACAGACATGTAGTTCTCTTGGGGCAGCTAACAAATTAAGCAGCTACTACTCTGCCTTGGTGCTAGACAAAGGGGAACCAGGTAAAAGCTTGTTTGCCTTTGGCAAGATGTAAAGAAAGATATAAAGAAACAAAACTTAAAGCAAAGGAATTCACATCAGTAAAGTTTAACTCCTGATTCTTTCCAGGGATTTCTCTGCAAGGTTGGTAAAGTCATGCAGTTCAGGGGTCCACTATATTATTACACAGATGTGTCCTATATCAGTCTATCCCAAATGACCAAACTGCCCAAATTATTTGTATGCTGAGGTAGGACTCTCTCAGTCATTCCTTTTAGATTTGTACCACTTGGTATAACTACCCATTAGACCAGGCCTCTAACCTGGGTCTGCTATAGGCATGATAAGGGCACAGATCATTAGTTGCATACTCATACTTTCCTGTTGATGCTATTCTGCTTTGTATAATTTCAATATTCACTGGGTCACAGGGCAACCAACTCAACACCCTAATGATTAGGACACTTATTTGGGATGTGGCAGACTGAGACTCAGGTCTCTGGTCTGGGTCTGGATCTCCCATATGTACACTGACTGTCTTAACCATTAAACTATTATACTGTCCCAGGTTGAAGCTGGTCATCTCTCTCTCTCTCTCCCCCCCCCCCCCCCCCCCCT
>NW_017729025.1:140089989-140093626 GCF_001723915.1 Gavialis gangeticus
CCCCCCCCCCCCCCCCCCCCCCATTTCCCCTTTCACTAATGTTTCCATGGTGGGAAGGAAGACAACCGAAGGGCTTAAACCATCATTTGGGGGATGGCGACTTGTGCTCCTAGCTTTCTGGCCTAGAAGAAAGTGGAGGAACAGAAGGGAAGGAGACAAGCATGTCAAGGTGTGCTCATAAAAACTAAGGAGGCAGCACAGGGTAAGGTCCATTTCCTGGCTGATCATTTTTCCCTGCAGATTGAACATGCTCATGAGAAGCTGGCTAGGATGCTCCTTCTCATAACTGTAGAATGTAATCACTGAACACAACTAGAACTCTAACAAGAGGATAGGCAAACATAAAATCACACCAAATTAGGAGAGGACAGGAAAAGGAAAAGCCATAAATACCAACATGATTTGACTTCATATAGTAATAGGATTTCTGCAGTAAGGAGAAGAGTTTCACACAAGCTGTTCCAAATAGTGAAATGTGAGGTTATGCAGATGGTATGGTATAAGTAACTATAGACTGTGACTACTGCACTATTTGTTCTTTGCACTAATACAACACTCTCTATCCAATAGTTGCCATTTCATTTATCCATATTAACTTAGCAAGTAGCCCGTTACACCTCTGTGTATAATAATTCTCTTTTTATGAATGGGAAAACCAAGGCACAGATAAGTCCAGTCTCCTATGTCAGGTCAAACAATGAAAGTGAAGCAGAGCTAAAGACGCAATGCATAAAGTCATTGCATGGAGCTCATAGGCTAATCAAGAAAACTGCACTTCTTTTAACAGATCAAATTCTTTAACATTGGTCTCTAATGGGATTTAATCCAATGGCTATCAGAACTAAATGGAACAGCTATACTCTCTGTATTAAAATGGAACCATCATCAGCTGTCTATAGAAGCATTTCTGTTTCTGCAAGTCTCCATTCATTAATAGGCAAGACCCTGACCTATTTCCTTCACATGAACAAAGTATTTTGATCACAAGCCCACAAATATAAGGAGCTGTTCCAGTACAGGTTATCCTCGGCACACATGGCACTAAAGGGTATGGCATGTACATACACTACAAGGTACATGATTCAAAAGAAGCTGCCTAGTGCCTAACACCAAATGGGCATCTATGTGAGGAATCTTTGTTAGGATTTGAACCAAGAAAAAGCTCTCAGAACCTAGAACCCTATACTATAGAGACAGGAATTGATTTAAAAGAAAAATATTAAAACAGTACAAACATGGCTGCTGTTGATCTGTATTCCACTGCAACTTGGCCAACAGCTGTGAACAGGGAAAAACTGTGTCAGAGTCATGCTTAAAAAGTGGGTTTCAATGTAGGCTTGTTTTAAATATGCTTCTGTCCCATCCTTACTGATTAGCTGTATTACTACCAATCCCAATCCCAATTACTGCCAATTAAATTCATTAGCCTCCCTGCTACAAATCAAGAGAATATTACAATAAATTATAATTATTTGGTTCATTTGATCTGTCCCGTGGTTTCAGGGCCTTTACTATGAATTTGACTCACATTTTCAAGCTCTGCTCAGCCAGAAACCTGTACTTCTTTTAACTGAAAGCAAAGATTTCTAGTCAATACAAAGAATCTAGGAGCTGGCGATTCTAAAAAACCATTATACATTGTTACAGTTGGCAACACTATGTTTGAGTCCTGTGTGGTGCTACTTAGAGGGGGTGCAAGATTGACAGCCACCATCACTATCACTGGTGGCCAGGCAGTCACTGCCACAGCTGCAACATTAATGGGGAAACTGCACATACTGCGAGGAGATAACACCTTTAACTGTTAAACCTAAGTCTATCACATCCTTCCATATGTCCTGGGATCTCAGTAGAGCCAAATATAATGAACTTCAAGACTTACAAGATCATAGTCCTTGACTTAAAAAAGAATCTTATAACTACTTGAGGATCAATAAATAAGTACCAGAGGCACTCCTAGAATTAAAAGAAAAATATTACTTTGGGCTTTTGAAAGTGAGACCAATGCCACAATTGAAATTCCATGCATTTGTACAAGGTGTAACCAGTAGAGAGAAACCTTCCCCAATATTAGTACACTGGCACACAGAACAGAGTAATGAATGAGGGTCTGTTGGCATTTCCTATAATAAACAATTTTGCTGGGCCATAAACATGATTTTTTGATGCACAAAGGGATTATATTTGGAATTTTTAGCTCAGAAATAATGTTGTCTTAATATGAAATGCTGATAAAATTGCAGCATTCTAAAAAAGTAATAAACTGTCCTAACTCAAAGAAGTTTTCAATTTGTGGTGATACAAGGAAAACTCTGAAAGGATTTTACATGTTGTTTGAATGAAAAAACAAAACCAAAAACAATTCTGTTCTATAAAATAATTAAGGGCTTGCTTCTAGTTAGTACATAAAAATAAATGTAACATTTAAGAACTAGGACAGCAAAGATGCATAGCTTCTTTAATGCAATCTCAAGTGTTTTTTCCTCAGTCACTGTTTTGGTAAGAAAGCATAATGGTAATGGTGAATCCGTATAACCACCTGAACATACAACTCCAAAATGTGAGGGCAGAACTAGTGTGAAGCAATTTTGCAGGCACCACTGACACGCTGACTTTTGAAAATGTGGCCCTAAAACCCCCATTTTTTTAGGATCTTACAGCTATGCAATTTAGATCTGCAAAGCAATTCATTCATAAATTAAGTCACTGCTTTTCAAAACTTTTCTTTGTCTGTTCAGTCTTCCACATTAAGAATTATGAGCATACAGAAATGTAATTAGGCTGCATAATCTCTTTGATTTTTACTGGCAACTTTTGAATTGGAATAGACCCTCTGACTGTTGGAATTAAAAGTAGTGGAAGCATAGGACCATCTCTCAAAGCAGTAAATGTTGAATCGGTTTTTCAGTCCAGCATATACTGATTCTATGCCAGCATGATTAGTTCAGAGGAAAGTAAGGCCAAAGCAAAAAAAACCCTTGAATTATACTTGAAGTGAAAGGGCAGAAAGATCACACAAATAAGCTTTTTGTTAGTCTGAGCAATGTTCTGCCACTTCCCATCCCTCTGTATACCCATACAGGAATTGGTAAAGGTAGTTAGCAGTGTTAGTCTGAAGCTAGGTAGAAGGAAGAGCAAGGTAGCACCTTATAGAGTAACTTTTTCAGAGAGGCATGAGTTTTGTAGGCTACAGCTTACTTCATCAGGCTTCTGGAGCATTGTGGTCCCTGAAAAAATATCTGTACCTGACAGTCATCTGGGGAGAGAAATGCTCTCTGCATTTCAGAAATTCAGAAATTTCAGAATTCAGAAAACTTCCCTGATACTAAATCCAAAGTAAGGAAAGAAGTGCGACTACTGCCCACTCATTCTGTCAGGATGTTAGCTGGTGTTGTCTGAACAAAAAGTCAATTTGGCCTATGGAGTTTTAGCTGCCTCTGCATAGAAAAATGTTACAAGTTTAAGATTTACCCAAATACATGTAACTGCATAACTATCCTTTATGTGTGTCTCTCATACCATGCAATATAACACATAAGTATTATATAGATGGTCTTAGAGTACCTAACAATAAACTCAAACTCTACCACCAAATGAAAAAGAAAAAAAAAGAGAACCCCCCCCGCCCCCCCCCCCC
>NW_017729025.1:140093793-140097499 GCF_001723915.1 Gavialis gangeticus
GCCCACCCACCCAAAGACAATATTAAAGAGAAGATATCAAATGCACTAAGTCTTAAAAGAGTGTGACTAGAGCTATTATGGAACAGTGACACTCAATTGAGATAGTGACCTTGACAACATAATACAAAGGAACAAATCACACTTCTTTCAAGAGGCCAAAGAACAACTATGGGTTTATAGAGTTCCTTAGCAACCCGCAACTGAAGTAGACACATATGTAAGCACAGGATGCCACTGCCACATATAAAAACTTTGTGATATGCTGCAAAACTGAAAAGATCTATAACAGCCTTATTTAAGATTAGGAAGAAGTGTAAATATTCTTGAAGACTAACAGAGTCTGTCATATAGTGTAGTACATCAGAGATCATAGTTTAATTGTTGACATTTCAGCCACAGTATTTTCAATGAGCTTCCACTCTTAGACATGCCATGCTAGGAGAGTCATCTCTTAGCTTGCCAAGAAGAAAAGACAAAACTTGGAAGATATTTTTAATGTCTTTTAATCTACTCCCCTCTGTAATATCTTCTTTAACTTCACCTTGTCTACAACCAGAAGGACAAATAAACAGCTTACTCTTGAACTCTTGCCAGCAACTTTTTTCATAGATCAGCAGAGAGATTCATCCAGCACCCGCTTTCCAGAGACATCTGTCTACTAATGCTAAGTCTGGTAACCTGAATCCATTCATGAACTCGGATTTCCCACACGGCAGCACACCATGCCAAAAGTGTCCCATTAGCTCTAGAGGGAGGAGGGACTTTGTCTGTCCTTAACCTGGCACAGTTCACTGCTGCTTGAAGTTACATGTCAAGGTTTCATTCTTTTATTATCCAGCAACAGGATGGGCCAACACTGCCAATGAGTTTCTCAAGATACTATGCTAAGGACACTAGGAGGAAGAAAGACAAATATAGGAAAATGAACTAAGAGAGAAAGGTCTACAGAGAACTCATCTGAGAAAAACTCATAACAGGATTTCGTAATGTTTTGTTCTAAGTCAGGAATAAATTTTTATTTTTTTAATGAAAATTTTAATATATTTTTTAAAAACTGAGTCAGGAGATGGAAACTTCAACTCTTAATTATATATACTTATGTGTATGTCATTGGATATCGGTGAAACCGTCTTTGGCATTTTATTAATTTTAACACACATGAATATTTCTCAAAAATTTTTCTCTCAGGCAATTACTTGGTGTTCATTGCTCCTCTAACACTGTAGCAAGCAGAACTAACCCAGTGTAACTCAGGTGTTCATCCTCATGCAAGACATGGTGAGTAAATGATGTTAGTACTTTGCAAACAACCCCCAAGTTGGAAAAATGTCCAAAATCATACAGTAAATACTTCAAAAGAAAAAATATACATAGAAGGACATCTGGCTCAATTATCTAATGTTTCACTATGTAGTTAAGATGCTAACTTCTTAGTGGATATTATTCATTATAAATAATTTTATCAGCTTCAGCCAAGAATGCTTTTAAACTATATAATGGTAGTATTGGGATGATATCAGTGTAATCCATGGAAGGCTACCTTGTGCCCAAAAGCTGTTTAAGCTCTCTCCTAGTTGGTCTATAAAAGAGATCACCCCTTACGTATCCTTAAATTACTATATTTTATTGCATATAACATGCCCTGGAATCTAATACACACCTTGTTTTTGAAAGGCAAAATGAAGAAAAAGATCTTGCAGTAACTGAGTAGCATCAACTAGGGAGCTGACCCTGCTCGTCTGGACTTTTGGGTGTGTCTAGATGAGCACAGTTGTGCAGTATGTGGCACTGCAATCATGTTTGCAGTGCCTCATACCACACAATCCAGTGTTTTCTGCGCTGCAAAAGGTGTGCTACTCCATTTTTTTCTGTGGGGTTTTTGACCAGGGGTCAACAAAAAAAAATCTTGGGGAAAAAACCCCACAAAGCAGCACACACTCGGGCAGCATGCACTGCTGAAAAGCAGAGCTGGGCTGCCCAGAGCTGCACTGTGGCTGCTGGCCAGGCTCTGCCCAGCAGGATAGCCATGGCTGCAGCCTTGGGAGGCCCTCAGGACCCCAGGTAAGGCTCCTGGGGCCAGAACAGTGCTGACCCCAGCCTCTCCTCATGCCCGTGGGGTAACCTGCCATGCACCAAAGCGTGTGTGGCATAGGTATCCCCAGGGAACCAAACGTCCACACATGCAGGCACATGCACTTGCAGCAGCTCAAATGCAGCAGCACAAATTTGTGCCAAAGATTTGTGCCTCAGCACACATGCCTGAACACTTTGGTGTGGGGCAAATTGTGCCACTTGGAGCAAACTGACCTTGCCCAATTCCTCCCAAATTTTCACCCAGGGGGAGCTAGGGACTGGGGCCAGCCCCTTGTGCCAGTTGGACTGCTGAAGCAACCCTCATGTAGAGTGGCTCCTGCACCCTTTACCCACTGCAGCAGTCTGGTAGTGGGTGCTGCTCCCTGGCTGTGACCTACTGCCACCTGTGACAGTATGTGGCCCTATGGCTGCATGCCTGCCAGACCTGGATGGGGACCGCATGGCTGCCTAGGCTGTAGCATGGGAACTGCAGCAGAGCCCCCTGCACTTCTGGGTCAGCTGCCAGTGGGCCATGTCTGCACAGTTGGCCTTCATGTGGAACTGCAGTCATGTCTTCTGGTGCCCCTGTCCTACCATCTGGGCAGCTATCACCCAGAAGATGCACTTGTTGTGGTGGCCCACTTTGAACTGTCAAAATGTGTTCTACTGGCCCAAAATGGCCAGGTCAGTCACCATGTCTGCCCTCCAGCTGGGTCTCTGGTGCTGGCCCTGGGCATGGTCCTCTGCCACTTGCTTCACCAGCAGAAAACCTGGTGTTCCCTGTTTAAAAATTGCAAATTTTCTCATAAAATCCCCAAATTCTTTCATTACAATACCCAAAATCCATGTTCTTCCGTGATTAAAACAAAATCCACTATATCTAAAGAGTTCACTTGGGCAATGTTTTATTGCTATATTTACAATTTTAAAACAATTTGGAAGCCTACCAGTGTCTCTATCATCACAATAAATTAATTCTATCTATACACTTTGGTGTTTGCTTTTTTTTTTTTTTATCATAGTAAAATAAGAGCTGCCCTTGCCCCCAGCACCCTATGTGGGGTGCTGATATTCTAGTGCCCTAATATTCCAGTGCTCTGCCCCTGCTCCTAACTCTTACACACAGCCCCCCACCAGTGACCCTCACTCTTGACCCACAGCCCCAGCCTGCCCCCCATTAGCTCCCTCCCAGCAGCAACTCCTTCCCAGCACCTGGGGCTCAGGGACCGGGCTGGATAGGCCACTTACCTTCCAGACCAGACTCCCCCTACAAAGGCTGCTGTAGGAGGGCAGGGGGGGCTCTAAGGCTGGCTCTGGAGCCCTCTCCTACCCACACTGCTCCCCCACCCCTGATCCCCATCTCTCCCTCTATCTCACACATACCCTTGCCACCACCTGCACCCCTACCCCCACCCCATCACACCCCCCAAGTGGTTCCTGGGACCAGGATCCCTCCCCCAGGCTAGGGCCACATGTCCCAGAACTGGTGTGGGCATGGAGCAGGGCTGCATTGTGGCAGCTGCCCCTGCAGCTGTGGCTCCTGCCAGCAGGTTCCATCCCATCCCATTTGGCCAGCTGGGCATGCAGGGTGTGAGATTTATGGGGTGGATGTGGGGTTTGGGGGGGAAGGGGC